>NC_142205.1:54590000-54898333 GCF_049639895.1 Pseudopodoces humilis
CTAAAACAAGATACCAATTTGCTTAATGTGCAAAAATTAAGCCACTCTGAAATTAATTATAAACGTTTGCCTTACTTAGCTGAAATTTATTTGATACAGCAGTCAGGAGTCAGATTAAAACTCCAGCCTGTCCAGCTAAATTTCTCTGACTTAAGAAGTTAATACCTTGTCATATTACAGGTGACATACTTGCCTCATTCTGTTTTGCATAGTATTAACTACTGGTTCTTTTCAGTGCTTTGGTTGGAAACAAAATTCCCTACATACACGTTTGAAGAAGAAGAAACCAAACCCAAACATCCTCATATAGAAGAGATGCAATAACACTTTTCTTGTTTTAATATATATATATAGATAGATAGATAGATATGTGTGTGTGTTTATGAATATATACACACATACAGAAGAGTCTGCTGGCAGAACGATTCATTTCATTTTTGGAAATACTTGGCCTGGCCTCTTATGTACCAGGAACATAAGCTACAAAAATGTTCTTGGAGCTTTCCCTTAGAGAAATGAGCTAAGTTTCACTCCTAAATTCCACTGTGTTTCTCCAAATGGGATTACACTGTAGACTCGTAAGTCTACAAAACTAGGGAACTTTGTTTTGCCTTTCTGCCTCAGTAGACCTGTCAAATAAAGATAATTCTTTTCTCTCACCTTTTGTGCATCTTCTCTACCTACAGCTGTATATTTTTCAAGATAGAAACTGTTTATAACCAAGGTGCTCTCACCTTCAACCTCACAGGTAAATAAGCACTAGGAGCTCTGCTTACATTTTAAACTACAAAAAAAAACAAACAAACAAACAAAAAAAAACCAAAAAAACCAAAAAAACACCAGAACTTTTTATTAAAATTTATAAATAATTAAAATATTCCATTACAGGCAGTATTGCATGATGGGTTTGGGGAAAGGAAAGGGGGAGTTCATTGAGGGCTCATCTATACTCAAAAATAACGTCGTGTTAGAACATGATGCTTAATGAGTGCCATTAACAGCTGGTGTCATCTGTTCCTATAAGTTTTTTTTCCCCAATAATATTTGCATAGATTTGCACCAGGCACAAGCCTCCTTCTCAGTCTATAAGGGACTAAATATTTTAGGATAGTTCAAACAGAACTGACCTAAACATGTTCCCTCAGAATAAAACGCCGTGAATTATTTTCAAAATGCTTTTCCGGACCTAAAGTTTAGCCAAGCTAAAGCAACACCAAGCTAGGAATAACCTATCCTATGCCTGCAGAAGCACTGGATTTTCAAAAGAAAAGCACTACAGAAAAAAAACATCAAGCCAACACAGGATTTTCAGGGGCTTATACACACAGAGTATGCAGGGTGGCAGCACTTGAAGAGTGACCCATTCTGCCACGTGCTGGCTTTGGGTACAGGATTTCTGTCTGGTTTGGGTACAGGATTTCTGTCTGTTTGCAGCAGACACAGCCATGTGTGTCTCATCCTACCTCGTTCCCAACACACCTCCAGTTCAAGATAGAGCAAGTGTGGGGAGAGCAGCACAGCACAGCCCCCACCTTTGCAACTCTTGTAACATTAAATGAAATGTTGTTCTAGTGCTATTCTGTGAGAAGTTGTTGAAGACAAATGAAAACAGCACAATGTTTCTTGGTTTGGTTGACCCCTCCCCCCAGATTTTGTCTCTAATAAAATTAGATAAGGAGCTTGAATGCAAGCAGTTTGGTTGGAGAAGAAAAAATTGTCAGTATTCTTATTTTCAAAAACATGTTTATCAACTCCTAACAAGTGGTGCAGACTGGTCATGACATAAAATTTAAGCTTGGGGCCCAAAATAAAAAAAGGTCAGGGAAGGTCTGATACATGCTGTTCACAAGCACAAGAGATACAGGAGGATTTTCCTCCTCCTCCACTGAAACCCTGCCTACATTTTCCCATACCTTGTGAGTCAAAATCACTTTCTCCACATAACTGAAAAAAATTCTCCCTGAGCAAGGAAAGCCCTGCTACGTGCAGAAGAACAGCCACCATGGATGTTTAGGTTACTTAAGACAGGCATGTTTTTCTTTTCCCTGTGGCAAAATTGTTTAAATGCGTATGAAACAGTAGATTGATTGTCATAGGGAAAAAATGACTGCTCCTTTTTCTTTCCTTGCACTAACTTACAAGTCATAAAAAATAATAAATTCAGACTTATGTCCTGATAAACAAAACCGCAGTGGAGCATGGCATAATTTCTCCTCTTTTGCTGCTGCCTAACTCAGCTTTCTTAATTCAGGCCATATTTAATCTACGTGTAGGAAATCCACATTTGTTTCTAATAAGAGAAGGAAAGTAATGAGATGTCAAGGAACAGTTTCCTTAGGCCAGAGAGACTTCAAAGGTGAGTCTGGCAGCTTGTCCTGCATTTATTGTTTGCGTCAAGCTTAAGATTTTCTAAAGAGCAACTGCCCACTTAAAATAATTATAAGCTGCAACTTAAACCCGAACAGCACGTGAACGTATGATAAAACACTTACACCATCGTCCAAATTTCGACATCAGCCCTATATCAGGGAACACATAGCTCCAGATGCTGGATTAAAACAATAAGTGCAAGCTGAAAACGAGCATATAATTCTTTCAGCTAATGCAGAAGGGTCATGCTGCTTTAATGCAAAAGCAGCATTAAATGAAACTATGGACTACATTGCCTCAACATATGAGCTGCAACCACAGACACTTTCGGGTGTGCCTATCAGCTGTGTCTGTCTTGAAGCAAGAGGCAGAGCCCCCAGTAAAAAAGTATTTCTACTAAGGGATTTTTTTTTTTCCCCTCCTGACTATTACTTTCGCCAAACTTCTGAGTTATAGCAGAGCTGAGAAAAACCAGGAACATACAACAAAAAAGAAAAAAAGACATTCTGTTTATTGCTTATGCCACAGAACTGTACTGCTCATTCATGCTGAGTCTTGCTGCTCCAGAAGCCAGGGCAGAGAATTGTCCAGGAAGGGGAAGCCCTTAAAATGAGGGCAATAGAAGCACAGAGTAAGCATTAAGATACAAGTTTAATACTAAAAATCAAAATTAAAAGGGCTTACCTCTACACCAATAAATGGAAAACAAAAAAACCCTGCAAGGTCCAAAATACACAAGCATTGAGGCAGGCAGAATTATAAAATAGGCAGCCAATCTGTGTATCACAGGCAGCACTGCTAAACACCACGCATACCTTCTAATTGATTCCATTTTCTAATGTGTGTCTGTGTGCATGTATTTATGAACACATACACACTTTATTGTTTATCATCTCTCAGCACACACTCTGAGTCAGCAGATAGAAGGAAATATGTTTGAGCGGTGTTTAAAATGACACCCTTTACAAATGAAACCATCTAAATCCGGTGTTAGAGAATTAATGAGCTTCTCATGTAAATCACACATAATTTACAGTGGAATTTGTTCTTGTGCCAACAGCCACTTGCACTGCATAATAATAAAGGCAGGGCTTCAGAGACACACAGAGCTCCCCACAGCCTATTGGTGTCCTGCCTCTGCTTTTCTCTGAGCAACCACAACACCATAAACCCTTTCAAAGTGCAATAATGTGAGGCTTCAAATAACACAGTCTTCATCTTTCACTTCTCCTTTTCACTTCTGGCTGACAAATGTTGCCACCACCGGGAACATTAGTTTTAAGAGCTATTAATTCACGTTTAAAAACATTTTAAGTTTGAGCATAGCCTCATTTTGGGTTGAGCACCTGAGACAAACACTAAGCCTTTGTGACACTGTGTAAGGCATTACCTGTGTTTTAGGCAAAAGAAGAAGCGGTAACAGCCTCAAGGAGTGGAGAGGATCAGAGAGAACCACTGCACACCACTCAAGAGATGCAGCTAGTGGACATGGGCTCACTGCCTTATTGCAAACACATCAATTTAATTTGACCTAAATTCCATTTCTGTTGATTGAGAAAGCCTCAAAGAACTCACAAAACCAGACCTGAAAAAGCCCATTCCTCTTTTTGCTGATAAGAATTATCAATCACTAAACCCCTGACTCACCATCACCCCCAGCAGCCTTCTCAAGCAGGAGCAGGAGCACTCCAATAAGCTGTTACACAACAGGATCCCCTCCAGCACCCAACATGGGAGGCACCTGAGAGGAGAAGAGGAAAATACCTCCTCCCCAGGCACAGCTGAGAGCCATAATGCCTCAGTCCTGACTAACAAGGCAGGGCTGGGAGCCCAGATTCAGCACTGATGAGTAGTGAAACTTTCCCACTGTCTCCCTGAACCTGTCGCACCAAAGCAAAACAACTTCTTGGTCACTGTAATTTTCTTTTTTTTTTTTTTGAGGATTTACATGCCATGTGGGTTCGAGGGGCGCTTGGAGACCCAGCAAGGCTCCCAGGATGCAGGAATGAAAGCAGCAGCGAGGGGCATGCATGGAAATACCTAATTGTCCTTCCCTCCCAAAGCTACAGAGATAAACCTGCATCTGTATCACCTCCACAGCCTCTTCTAAATGTATTTGCAAGGGCTCCCCTGTCTGTTCCCTTCTGTTATTACAAAGCATTCATATCTTGATGCCTGGGCAATACAAAAGGACATGCCCCTATTCTTTCCTTCTCCTTTGCCCAGGAGCCACACAGAAGAGCTCATTAATAACACCACTCTCCCCCTAAGCCCTGGAAAAGGGAGCCCATATTATAAAACCTGGAGGGATCACGCTGTCACATTGCGTGAGGCTGTGCAGGATGAAGCAATAAAAGCAGGATTTTTAATTTCTTGTTTCCAAAACAAAGGACACATTCTGCTTGAGGATGCTGAAGGCTCCCAGTGGCAGCAACCATTGCTGTCAACAGAAGTAAAACAGCAGCAGGTCAGGAAATATGCCTGGTAGTACAACTTCTGTATCTGGGGTGTCAACAGTCCAGTTCCAGCAGCCAGAAGAGCATTCTCAGGTGCTGCATATTCCCCCTCACTTGTGTTTTTGCTGCTGAAGGTCCCACCCACAAGGGCTGGTTGGGGCATTTCTTACTGTTGGAACAAGGCAACTGGTTTTAGTGGCATCATATGTGGAGTTCTCTATACTCTTCTGCCCACACTACTAATGCCATTGTCTGTCCAATCCCGTTCAGTTGTCCTCATTCTTTTGAGATTTCTCTGCCTCCTTTGCTCATTCCAAGCCTTCTCTGCCATCCTGATTGGTCAATAAATTTTATTAGTACCAGTCATTAAACATCCAGCTTTGAGACATGACCAGGTGCCCAGTGAAACCAATAAAACTCAATGTAGGGAGTACAATATACATCTTAGAGGCACAAAAATTATGAAGTAGTCCCACCTTCAAGTGGAGCCAAGATCTTACCTTAAGTCCCTGCTTCCCATCTTAATTGTTGAAATAAAAGAGCATTTCTTACTTCACTATTGGTCTGAAAATCTGATGCTCAACAGACACAAGAGTACACCTCTTTTGTCACCACTTTATCTATTTTATGTTTTTCTCACTGAGTTGGGCTGCAAAACCAGGTTAACTGGTGATGGACTCCACTCTGTGAGAGTGCATACATGATGTTCTGTGGCTCATTCTGCACAGCAAATTTGGCACAAGAAGTACACCTGAAATTTCACTTCCGTTGACCTGAAGTGCATCAACATCGAAGCTTGTGCCAAGTCCTCCAGGAAATCCCTCCAGCCTACTCCAGCTGAGCAGCAACTGAACAAACTTCATCCAGCCACCACATAGATCTGGGATTTTCTTCCAGTTATGCGATTTCATAAAGGTATCACACAGGCTGGAAGCAAAATGTCCAGGCAGCCCCCCTGGCAGACTGTGGTGTGAGTCCCATACTCATCTGAAATACTCATTAAATAAAACTACACTAATATTGGCCTCTTTGTCTGTGGGTGGTCATGAAATAATGAGTTAAAGCTCTAAATAGCCCTGACTTCTCATTTGCTTATCTCAGTGGTCATTAATTGGTCATTACTGGTGGAGACAGAGATCCCTAATGCATCCCAGGGATGCAACATTGGCTGCACATTTCCACATTGTCCTATCCTTACGAGGGATTCATGGCAGACAATAAAAGTGTAATCTCACACTATATATTCACAGATATCCCCCCCATAAAATAAAAACAAATAGGAAGGTAATCCCTGTGAAATGGCACTTCATGAACAGAGCTGGTAAAGGGGGAACAAGCATTCCTTTCCCTCCTTCCCTCTGCAGTCTTTCCTCAGGACTCATCCACTCTTCATTACACATAAGTAAAATTAATTCCTGCTCTTGTATTCCTACTAATGAAGCTTCTCAGAGCAGCCCAGAATTACAAACATTTACATAATGGCTTAATTTTTAGAATCAATTAGGAATTTTTAAGGAGTCTTTCCACCGCCAAAGCTCTGTACCAAGCCAGGTGCTTCGCACGCCTCCCTCACAACTGCAAGCAAGCTTCCTTTGACTTGCAGAAGGCAGGCAGCATTCCTTTGACTTTAAAATCCATCATACAAATATAATGACTGCATAAGTAAATTCATTGCCCTGAAGGTTCAGCAGAAGTTTCACCAGATTTAAATCAAATTTGGGGGAGAAAATAAACCAGCCGTCCTAAAAGAAAACCCACAAAAACCAGCCCACCCAACAGCACACTGTGAAGTTTGTTTAAAATAAAAAGCACTTTTTCTCTAGCTCCCCCAGATTCTGGAGTGCAACCTTTTTTTGCATGTTTCCTAAGGAACTGAGACCACTCTTTTTTGGGTCTCTTTTAATTGTCTTCACTCCCTCTCCTGTGCCTCTGAATCCAGGGGCTCTTTTCAATCATATTTGAAAGAAGGGTAGAAAGATAAATTGGGTTTTTTTATGATTTGTGGACACTGGCAGCCGGACAGAAGAATAGGTGCCAATCAAAATGCTGCCTAGGGAAAGCCATGTAAAATTCAGCTGTTGGACACAACTTGAAAGTGGATGGGTGACTAATTAGTAGAAGCAAGTAAAAAAACTATTAAAAGCTATTGTTTACCAGAAAACAAAAACAACAGGATTAAATAGAACAGGAACTATGACATACTGCACACAAAGTCTCATGTTAAAATCAGCTTGAGTGTCACAACCCAATTCAGAAAACCAGGCTCCCTGCAGCTCCAAGTGATGCTGTTCTATGCTGGGAAGCCTGGCCATGCAGCTCTCCCTCCTTCCAGGAAGGGTTTATTACAAAAACATTTATCACTATGCAAGAAGCAGCTAAGGCGACATTTTCTTCCCCTCCCTGCTTCTTCCTGCTCCCATTTTATCTTCCCCCTTCTACTCCCCAGGGACACTGCTGGCCTCCTCACTGTGGTCCTGCTTACACTCTGCTGTGATTCTGCTTTAAGCATGGTCCCAGCAGGTTATTTAAGCTCACCAAAAGCCAGGGTGCACCCGGATTCCTAAGGCTGTGCTTTACATACACACATTTTCCCTGCTGTACCCAAGAAGGGGTTCAGCTCCACAGAATGTTTTATCCCTTCCTTGCAAGGACTCGTGTTTTGGTTACTGCAACATCCTCTCCTGCGATGTTGCAGAAAATCATCCTGACACATTTGTTTTCTTTCTAAATGCTGCCATGAAGATCCTTTCTGCACCTTCTTGCTTTGACCACATCCCACTTCCATGTTTTTCTTTTGTGGTTACCTCTGTTTCACACATCCAGAATAAACGCCGTGCTTTTAGCTCCAGGTTTTCTTTCATGGCTTACCTCCAACGTGAACATCACCTCTACTGCTACCAAGTTGTACCTCTACTCTGCCATGGCACCTGTTCCCCTGAACTTGTATATTTGAAAACCAAACAACCGTGTTTTCTCTTACACTGGCATGCAGAGAAGAGACACTCTCATTGCTGGAAAACTCTCTCTGGTCCTTCCCTAAGCCCTTCCCCTTGCTGCAGTACCAAAGATAGACCCCCACATCTGTTTTGAGAGGGTCAAAAAGCCCACTCCTGGCCTTGTGTCACTGAAGTCAACACATGCATCTCCACTTGCATTTATTTGGCGGATTTTTAAACAGACTCTGCTTTTGGCATGCTGAAGCTGACGTGTAGATCACTGATATAGATCCCTGGCCCACAGCCTCCCTACACCCCATCTGTGGTGCCTCACAACGAGGAGGCTCTGGGGCAGGTGTCCCCCTCTGCTCTGCAGTCATGAGGCACAGAGCACATCTGGTTCCGATCCATGTCTGGGCTTTCCAGATGTTACAGGAACCGGATAATATTTGAATAATAACAATAACATGCCCTGCTGTTTGTTTTACAGCACCTTTGCGGTCGTCAGCATGCCTTATGTGTTACTTCAATTTGTTCCTTGCTATCTCTACATAACAGTCTTGCAAGAGTCCTAGAAAGCCTGATTTCCCTTGAAATCACTCAGAATCCAGGGGAAAAAATTTGAGGAGAGTTGGTTGGCATTCCAATCAGCTGCAACACAGTTTTATATCCTTGCTCTCTCCCAGCTGGCTCACCTCCTGCCCTGTTTATTTTCAGCAGAAGGCAGGAGGAGCCCAAATTAATAAAAAACAGGGATATTTCTGGCTTTCATCAAAATCCACAGACCAGCATGGACAGAAGAAACCATTTGACAAGGAGTTTGCAGGACAGCAAAGCAAAGTCACAGGAATGAGCCCAGGAGACCGAAGTGCTGCTTCAGCAAGGGCAGCACCCCTGCATGCTCAGGGGAGCAGGCATCCCAGGGACAGGAAAACTGGTTTTATGTACTTCTGAGGTCCTCAGGCTCCTTTGGAAGCAATGTAAGGAAGTAATTTTGGGAAAGAAAGAAAAAAAAACCAAAAAAAAACCAACAAAAAACCTCACAGTCAGACATTAAGATTATTTTCTCTCTGCACACTGTATATCTTGATGAGCTATTTGGCATTGCAAGCCTTGTGTCTGCAAAGAGAATAAAGGAAGACAAAACGTTCTGCAAATGCAAATATACAACTCTACATTAGGCTGAGTATCTCCTGATATCTCTATATAAAATGAAAGCAGTGCTTAAATTCTAGTTCTGGAGTACCTGAACTACACAGAGGAAAAGCAGTTCTTAAAAAGATCTATTATTGAGCAGTCTGCAGGATGACACATCTGCTTATTAATATACAGCA
Organism: Pseudopodoces humilis; assembly: GCF_049639895.1. NCBI lineage: Eukaryota > Metazoa > Chordata > Aves > Passeriformes > Paridae > Pseudopodoces > Pseudopodoces humilis. Next base: position 54,599,097 of record NC_142205.1, read on the forward strand.
GGCTGGGAAGGCTGTGGCTGTGACTGATAGATTCTGAAGTACTGCCTGTGTACATCAAATCAGATCGCTTTTTGTCAAAGGAAAAACACAGGTCTGGGAAACTGAGAGAGGGAGAGAGAAGTTTTCGCAACAAAAATATAAGAGTAATAATTATTAGCTTCCACTGTTTCTGCAGACAAAAGGGCAATCACTTTAATTCTGCATCTTGGCAAGCGTCTTATTTCTTAACAATTGCGTACCAAATTAATGTGAACCAGGATGCAATTACTGAAGAGTCAGAGAGGGGAGGGGAAGACAGGGGCAGAATGACTGCATGCTCAAATTATTTCACTTTAAGGAACATCTCAGTGAAACCAGCTCAGGCACACTCTTAATGGACGTAAAACACCATGGAAGAGAAATGTGAACCTAGTCCCTCCACTCCCTCTTCTGTATGTGCTGTGTCTGAAAGAGAACTATTCCTACATCCCTGCCATGGATTTTATGTTTCCCACTGCATTGTTGATAGGTGATAAAAAACAAACCGATAAAAAAAAAGCATTTCTTCCTTGTTTCCAGCTAAAGTCCATTTAAGATGTAGATACATCTTGTGTCACCAGCATGCTCAAATCTTAACAACAGGTTTCCACAGCTTTTCTTTTTTAAATCAAAAATTAGACATGTGTGAGTTCTATATTATCTTGCATCCGAGTAAGCTTCCAACCATGAGAAAACTACCATTTTCACTAGAATAAGTAAGTTCTGCTAGCAGGTTAATAATCCTATAATTTTAAAAATGTTTCACAGGAGGGAAAATAAAATCTAAAATCAATTTTCATAAATTAAGATGAAATCCATATACTTAGTGTTTTGGTTTCCAACTACCTTTTCCCCATATTAATGTTTCCCATACAAACTTGTACAAGTGGATCCTGTTAGCCTCTGAAGGGGAGGGATGGTGGCAGGACATTCACAGCAGCACAGGGAAGTCAGAAAAAGAGGACAACCTGGAAGGAGGGAGGACTTCAGGAGGAATACTTTTGGGACTCTGTACATACATAGGTAACATGATGATTTTTAACCTTTTTCAGCCTGCAAAAAATTAAAAATAAAATGTTCCAGTCAAGCTCTAAATATACTTTGCTGTTACTGAAGAGACCCTCAGTGCCCTTGTGGCCATGGAGATCACCCAGGTCAGAGCAGTGGGGGTGTGTAAATTTGCAGCTGGGCCAGGTTAGTTCACAGAGTGGGCAGGGGTTTGCTGGCCGCTGCTCAGGGCGGACAAACCTTTGGCCTGGGGTGTAAGGGTAATTTTGCACTTACTTCCCTTTTCTAGAATAGCACATACATATACATTACCCACATAAGCATGTGCATGGTTATGTAAACCTTCACAAGCAAAACACTCGACTCCACATCCGTCTTTCCCTGGGGAGCAGATGAAAGAGCATGTACAGATGTGCACCGCTGGAAGCTATTTGGAAACCACAGCAATAAGGGTGATACCAAGAAACAACTGAGGAGAGAAAAACAAAACCACATGAAACCAAGGCCAAGCGGTGCATCCACCTGAACCAGTCAGATTGATCAAACAAATTAGTTTTTAATTGAAAATGACCTTAACTGGAGTGCTATCAGTTCATATATAGGGACACATAATACACATTTTTTTATAGTGAAAACACGGTAAGGAAGAAAAACCATGAGAGAGTTCCTCCAGAAACCCTAACTGTGAACTTCCCGGCACAGCAGCAGCTAAGCCCATGCCTTAATCATGCATGTGTTTTGCATTATTTTTTATTGACTTTTCAAACTCATAAAATGAGAAAATAAAAGAAAATCTTGGTGACTAGCCACGCAACCAATCTTTCTGGTCCTATAATCCCACAGACCTCTACAACATAGTTTTATTTTAAACACCTGGGTAATCCTATTGAAGTCAGGGAGATTACTCATGGATGTGGAGTCAAAGACGTGACTCACCGGGTGTCCCTACTGACAGACAGCGCACAATTCCCACGGAGACCCTCTTGAAACACACAGCCATAATGACAATTTTTTTTTTTCCACACTTTTTTAAGGGAAAAGCTAAAATAAGAAGCAATTGCAAGCATGAGACACATCGGCTGCTCATCTCAAGTCTGTGGAAAATCAGAAATATCTCAAAAGCGACTGGGGAGCCGGGGATGGGATGAAATGTTAATGCAACCCTTGCCTTGACCCACAGTCACAGTGTAGCAGCTAAAGCCATAGTGGATTCTAACAGAAATGAATATAACCTGCAGCATCTTTACAGAGACTGTGAAAAACAGGAAGGTCACCGACTAAGTAAACATCAAACTAAGGATTATCTTAATTTATAAAGAAGCGGGACCAGGAGGAAACCAGGCCAGGCAATTTCCATCTCCACTGTGGTAGGAGGATATCTACCTGTTTGAGCTGAAGGGAATTGACTCCTTCAATAATAATTCCACTTAAGGTCAGTAAATATCAGTCTGATGCCCTGGAAGAGACACATATTTCAGAGATACCTTTTTTCTTTTTCCTATTGCTGATCTACAATTCAAGTGTGGACTTCTTCCAGCCGTGATTATTGTTTAAAGTCACACAAACCCAAGTCTAATATTTCAAGCATCAAGGTTTGGGTTCTTTAATTGCAACTTTCTCTGACTTCATGATTTATTCATCTCAGGATGCACTCAAAAGTCTAGCGTATCGCTGACATCCCCACGCAGCATACTGTTAGCTTTAAAATTTCATAAACCACCATGTACTTGACAAGTTGAAAAGTTAACAAGGGTTATAAGGCAAGGGAAAAAAAGCATGCTGAGCTCTGATCAACTCAGCCCCCAGAACTCCAGGCTTTTCAGAAGTGCAGCACACAGCTTGGTATTAAAAAGGGAGGCTATACTACAATATTGTCTTTATGGCCCAGGTTTCCCCATCCCTCAGCTGAGCTAAAATACATGTCTCCTCTTTAATGAAAGCCATACTTACTTCATACACACTGGCTGTAAACTATCAAACAGGGTCTCTGTCTAATGCATAAATTAAGTCTTGCTCACAGATTTTTTGAAAGAACTTTGAAAAGAAAATGGCTTGTGAGGCCACTCTACATGGCCACGTGAGCGGCTAGGAGACGCCAAAACCTGCCCTTCACCCCCACATAAATCATGGCCACCTAAACACTGGGTTCAGAGTGCTCTAGGGAAAGAGAGGAGAAATCCTGCACATTTGAAAATAAGGGCTCTCATAGTCCAAATGACTATGCAAGGGGTCTTGTTTAAAAGAAGCCCCTTTGCAGAAAAGAAGTTCCAGCAAGTTCTTCCTGAGAAGGTTTTTAAGAGGGTTTCTGTAAGTTCTCAGCCTTCAATCAGTAGAAAAACATTACAGGCAGACACAGACAACATCAGGTAGAACAAAAATAAATGCCTAAATATGATTTATACCTTAATATATAATACCTTACCAACATCACAGGCATCAAGTTGTACCCTGTATGGACCCAGAGACTTGTTTTTCAAGTCTATGGAATTATTCCACCATTTTTTGTGTGCTCCCTCTGATGCCTGGAACCCTTGCTATTCACAAAGCAGGTCTGCTCTGATGAGCAGGCAGTAAAATGACACACAAAGTAAATGTCTTTTCATCTCACCAGTGATGGTGCAGCTCTCTCACACTTGCCTGGGCTCAGCGTCAGCTACCACAGGTCTCCCTCCGAGATGAAGGGGCTTTGGCCATACACATGAACCACCATGAAGGTTTAGAGGGTGACAAAACTGCCTTTCAACCGGTTTTCAAGTCTATAAACAGCATTTTCAGAGCCACTTACATTTCTCTTGTCCTGTGAATGGATTTCTTCAATGGGAAAGCAACAACAGTCATTCACTTTCATCCCAAACAAAACAAAAGGACCACAGCTAAACCAGAAACCGTGTGTGTACGGCACCAGAATATTTGATTACCACTTCTGAAAATATACCTGCATAGCATGAAAAATCTCCCAGTGGACTACGCTGTGCTGTGTTTTTATTTTACAAATGCAAATTGAATTTAAGCAGCTTTTGCAAAGCCTGTTTTGTTAAGAAAATCAGCCAGCAATGTGATGTAGCCCTGCCTCTGTTTTGCCTACATTAGCAAGGACAGGCTCCAATCTGCAGGATGGGGCAGGGGGCAACAAACAGGCAGAACAGGCAGGCAGTGATTTGGTTTCTGCACCAAAGTCAGAAACTAGGCAGGCCAGGGAGAAAGTTCAAGCTCACTTAGTGAACACTAAGCTTATAAGAAAGCACATATTATTGCAAAAGGGGCTGCAGTGGGCTCTCCTTGAAAAGCGATGCTGCAAACTCAAACAGAAGTGTAATTTAATAAAATACAGCAGCAAGATTCAACCGAATAATAAAACCTGCTGTGATGAGTAGACTAAATGAAATTGCTTCTTCTTGTCCATTATACCTTTATTTTTGATTAGGGAAACAAAAGCTGGGAATCCAATGTCAGGCTTTTTCATCCCCAGTGGGTTCCTATGGATACTGAAAAGGGAGAAAGTGCCTTGATTCTGGCAAAGATAATCAGCATAACTTCAGAGTGAAAAACAGGTATCAGCAGTCACACAGCTCACACACGGATGCAGATTTCTGCAAACACCCTTTCACAAAAAGGCAAATATTATCCTTAACGATTTCTAAAATGAGTACATAAAAACACATTCATTTCATGCACTTTCCACGACACTTCATTACTTCCCACAAAATTATATGCATTGGCTGTCTTTTCTTCCATGCTAAAATATACACCGCACCCCACACTGGCTCTTGGTTCTTGCACACTGCATTTTGAAATATGGAGTAGAAACCTCCTCGGGCAGAGAGGGTGAAGGAAATGTATGACTCAATAAGCTAACTGGCATTACATGCAAAACTCTCCTTGTGCTACGCTCCCCAAACTCTTACCCTCTTTCTGCTGAGGAAATTAAAGCTGTTAAGTTGGGTTTCTTGTAATTTTTGTCCCCATGCTTCTCAACCAAGAAAGAAAAGGCTGATTGAAAATCTCTGATCCTTCCTGAAACAATACTCACTTGCATCTGCCCAAGTGTCTCAGCAGCAAGCCTACTGTCATTAGCACTCTCTCCATAAATCTGTCATCCCTGGTCCACTCCCTCCAAGCGCCATTTGCATGGAGACATAAAGCCACGTCACTGGATTACTCTTTTAATTGCTCTTATTTGGATGTCAGTGACAGCCAGAAGGCCAAAACCCCAGCTTTGTCAAGCATCTCCTCAGTCATCCCCATGTGAAGCTCACTGAAGTGGGATAGCCTGTTTTCTCCTCTCTCACACCAAAAGGTGACTGCGTTGGTGGCGGTGCTGTTTAAGGACAAAACACGCCATTAGATCACTCTCTAAACTGTCAATACAACTGTCTTTCACTAGGACTACCACAGCCAATATGGATAAGATGATTAATCACTTCAGCTCTACCAGCCATTATTTCTAATTAAAAACCAACCCATAAATACCTATTTTATCGCTAGGTCTGTGTGGTAAATAAATTCAAGTGGTCAGTAAAACACTCACAAAGGAAATTACATTTAAAAAATGACTTTTTATTTCCAAGTGTATCTTCCTAATTAAAATGGCTGTTTCCCATACATATCCCAGCAGCACAGTCTGCATTAATTTAAAGAGTCTTTGAAAGCACAATTCTCAACAAACCCATTAAAATAACTTCTTGCCATCATCTGTTCAATGGAAACCAGAGCATTTTAATATTATACCACACTTCTCAATGTTGACACTTTACTGCTTCTCTGTCTCCTAGCCAGGCACTGAAGAATTAAAGCACGAGCAAAAGGAGAAACACGCAAAAATGTGCAACTTCCTAAACAGGCAACTTCATATATTCAGATTAATTACCCTCCAGTGCTGATGACAAGACGAAAACCTGTATGGGTAATTATATCAAACCCTCTTTCCAGGAACATCTCAAACCTAAGAGGTTCTTGGGGCTTTCCTGGTAAGGAAGAAAAACCCTTTTTGTTTGACAGTGCAAAGAAGCTGCTTAGAAGGAAGCCCCCAGGGTGGGACTGCCGGGCCAAGACACCGTGTGTGGTCGGCACGAAAACGCAGATGTTAATGCCCTTCTAATCATCACTCCACATCTAGCACAGTCACAACTCACTCTATATACACGGAGCTGTTACGCAAACTCCTCTGCCTTAGGAGCCCCAAAAGGACCCGCTCCACAGAAAGCAGAGCAAAGTCCTCCATTTCTTAAGGAGCTTGTGGCGAAGAAATGCAGCCCTGCTCCTGGATACAGCTCCAGCGACCAGGGCAGAAAATGGGAGCCAGGATCCAAGGGGTGTTTTTCACATTTGAGTTTCCAGAGGGAGAAGCAGAAGGACCGTGCTGGGCACGGGCAGTGTTTACATTGCAAAGGAAGGAAGGAAGAACGGTTCAACTGAGACATGAAAAAAGGCAAATGCTGCAAGCAAAGCACAAGCTGAACTACCATCTATAAATATTTGAATTATTCTATGCAATATTTCAGAACATAACAAACAGCACTGGGATTTATATTAAAATGATCCCTCTGTGTTGTTCCTGTATGTGTATATGAATCATACATATTCTTCTTTAGATGCACTACATATAAAATAATAGATCATATAAAGAGCTAAGGACCAGAGTTTCAAAAGCGCTCAGCACACATTTAGATACTCACTGTCAGCAGAGACTGCAGGAGAAATCAGCTGACTTTTTTTTGAGGACAGCAAGGATGGCAGAAACCACCACCATACTCTTGAATTTTGCTGATACACAGCCTGGAGGTGAAGACTTTCCCAAAACAAGGCCACCGTATTCATGCTCTTAAGTGTGCTAAATGCACTTGAGAAAACCTGACCCTAAATGGCCAATTTTACCAATGCTGATTCTGCTAAAAACCACAACAAAGCCATAACTTAACATCTAGGCCAACTACAGCACACTTGAAACACTTATAATGTGCCATATGTATTACTAGTTATTTATTCTTTAATATAAACACTTAAAAAATTAATTACACGCTCTGTCAGAGCTGTCTAATACATAGGCAATCTCGGCTCTAAAACACCGCTGTGCTCTTTTCTGTAATCACCCCCACCTTTTGAAATTACCTTCAGATGTTTGTTAAGGGACATTAATGTCTCTGAAATCTTGCAAGAGGTAAAATGTTGCACTCAGCTCAGTGCCGTGTATATAATTCCTGCATCATTAACTGGCAGCCACTAATTTTATCCTTAAACGACAACACAATTTTATGGGACTTTTCCAGAGACCCATTATTGTAACTCTTACTACTTTGGGAGGACACAAAAAACCCTCAACTGCATCAAACCAGTCTATCCTGAACTGCAATTCTTCAGCTCACATGGTTTTATTAGGCTTTAAGTGCGCTGCTGTGGGGGTTTACAGCATGATTCTCCAGCTGCCTGGACGGACACACAGCAAGAACAACTCTGGCAAACTTGCCTTCAGCACCTTTTCTACTCAGATGCAAAGATCTCCTTGGGACTAACAAGCAGCCAAATGCTGGAGTGTACTGCACAAAGCTGCACTGGACAACAGGGCATAGAAAAGCTGGCTTGGATATATAGTTATGTGCACTGAAAAAGGAAGATATGAATGTGATTTTAAGTAAAACTTAACAGATGACCTTTCTGGCTTGGCATCTGTTGAAAATTATCTCTACACCTTGGAAATTATGCAGGAGGAAATGAAGACAATGAATTTAGCAAGAGGTGTTTTCCCTATTGCATTAACTGCAGGGTGATTACCAATCAGTTGTGAAAGTTATTAAAGCAATTTGTAACTTTAGGCATCTAATGGCATTTATGCAGGAGGGAACTGGCAATCAACTACCTAATTCAGCTTGAGGTGTTTCTGTTTTTTAATATATCATAAGCAAATTATGGCTGTGCCTCTAACAATATGCCACATTTGAATCTGGCTTTTAGTTTGCACTGTTAATTTCCACATTTTCATTTGAACCAACAACCAAGGATGGCATAAGACTATTTCTCATCCTCCTTGCCCCCTCCCTTTTAACATATAGCTAAGAAACTGCTCAACACCCTGTTTTTCTCTAGAATAAATACAATTCCTCCTGAATATGTGAAATGCTTTCTAAAGAAATAGAGACCTGTTAACTAAAATCATTTGCTCCTACTCCAGTGGGACTCCTTAATTCCTTCACTTGGGAACTAAGATGCAATAGAAACAAACCTGGATCAAAGCCAGGGGAGGGGCTGCTGTACCAACACACGTGCTGCATTCCACAACCAAGTTGATGAGACTGCATCACCCAGGTCTTCCTCCACCTATGTTTTACCCTGTCCAGACAGACTCTTCCTCATCATCAACCCGGTAAGTTATTGAAGTCCATTGAAAATTAAAGCACAACCAGCCAAACAGTCACCTTTTACAAAATCCCCACAAATTAATGTACCAAACACAAAATGCTTATGGTAATCAGTTACACATTCACGGGCTTTCCTATTGTTGTTTTTAAAATGTGGAACAATTCGGAAAAAAAAACAAATAAAATGGACACCACATAGCTCTGCCTATTTGGTTAATAGTTGTGCATTACAGGTTATTTCCACCTACAAGACTATGTGCTGGTATGTTCTCAATTGGAGCCTTTTTGCTAAGAAATAACTGAAATCTCAACTGTCTGACATTTAAATATAATATTGACTTTTGAATTGCTATTTTAATGGCATGTCTAAGCAGCATGAATACAAATGTGCTGTGCAGAAATAGATATATTTCCACCACTGAAAAAAACCCAAAGAACTCAACAAAAAACCCCACTCCATAGGACTATTTTGACCGCAGTAATCCTATAATTGTCTTGTCCACTTTCTAAGAATTATTTTTTTTTCCTTCCAGGTGTGACAGTAAATCTGTCTTTCCCTCTTCATTCTTACAGACTCCAGCCTATGGGCATTTGCTGAGGTATGTGTCTTAATTTCTGTCACCAAGTACTGCTGCATTTTTGAAGAAGGCTTTGGGAAAGTGTCAAGCAGTTCTACATGTCTCTGCATCCACACAGATGTAACTGATAATGAAAACATTATAATTTTTTTTTTTGCTTGTTTTATTGACTTGCCACCAAGTAGCTCTTGACACAAATGAGGAGATCTGCTGGCTCCTGATGGCTCTGCAAAAAGGTATCCCCTTTGGAGAGTGCTTTCCATGATTTAGAAACTGAGACGTTCAACTCTTCCCTCTTTACAGTCAGCAGGTTTAGGTGTTCAATCTAAAAGCGAGGTGCAATTAGTGCCTGCAAGATGTTGGCTAGGGGTGGGGCTCACAGGAGCATTTCTTCATGTAGGAGAGACTGAAAAGTCATCCTTGTGTTCTGGCCTTTTCCAGGCTCTGACACACCTCTCCATGCTGAGGAAGGATGAGCACGATTTTTCCCTTTAAGGGTTTTCATTCTACATTCACCAAAAAAGTGCAGTTTTACTGCAGGAGCAGGAGAGGAAGGTATGGTGAGGCAGATAGTAAGTTGATTTGAAAATGACTGAGAAAGGCTTTTTTTCCCCTACTTATAACTCAAGACTTACTGAAGTTTAAAATTTGGAATGTTCAGGTTGGCTAATCCCCTCTGGGGCTTTGCATCACTACTAAAAGTTATGACAGCAAAAAGACCTGGATTAAAAGTGGTTACAAACTTCAGCTTTCTGGGAGATAAAATGGATGGGACAACACACAGGGGAAAGAAGTTTCAGAAAAATTCCAGTTTTAATACCATGACACAGGTATTACTGCAAATCCACTCTGCTGTTTTGACTTCTTTTTTTTTTTTTGGGGGGGGGGAGTTACATCTGCACTTCAATGCATACCTTAAACAGTGAATGAGTAAGAAATAGGTATATAGGTACATTTTTTACATAGGTGAAAAATACCCCCAGGGTAGCATAGTCCTGTGGGTGAGCACAGAAGGGAGTTATATTGGGATTTTAAAGAAAATCAGTGTCTGTCCCTGTTGCAGGCATGAAGGAACACTGCACTGCAGGAGAGAGAATATGGGAAGCATCCTTCCAGCTGTAACTCCAATGAATCAAGATAAGACTGAAGGGGAAAAAAAATGTTTAGGGTTCTTCAGCTGTTGTGACACACATCAATCCTGATCTGTAACCCAACAATCCACACAGCCTCTCTCTTCCCTGCAATTGCATTGCATCATGAAAACCACTGAACCAAGTTCACAACCCAACATGGGCAGTTCCAGTTATCTAGCAATCCTGTTCCAAGGAAGGGAAGAAAAGAAAAATATTAAGAGAATAAAGAAAAAAAGAAACCAGAAAAAAAAAAACCAGAACAAAACAAAAAAAAACAAGAAGGAGAGAAAAGCCAAACAAAACCAGGAAAGACAGGTGAAAAAATACTGGGAAAAACCCCAAGAAATAATTAGTCTATTTTCAAATAATTGTGCATATAGCATTTATGTATGTATTCTGGGGGGAGGAAAAAAAGAGGCAGCAGTTGTAGGACATTCATTCTGGGCATTTTATAAAGTGCCTCCTTATACAGAAGTAGTTTTATTTGTATATTGTGTTGATTTACTACCCTCTCTTCTAAAAACAAAAAGAAAAAAAAAAAACAAACAAAAAACAACCCTGCCTGTTCTCTGCAAGAAGGGTTAAGTGTTTAAACCTGTCATTTCTTCAGAAAAATTATAAATTGGTCTATGAAGCCAGCAAGAAATAAAAAGAGAGGGGAAAAAAAAGAAGTCTTAAATGGGTAAGTCATTTCAACAAGCTCTCTACTATCTCTTTTTTACATTACATGATAAATCTAATTAAATGCTTCAACGGGGAAAGGCAAAGTAGTTCTCAGTCTGACTATATTTGACCTTTCTTCCTTCAAGGTGACAAACAAACAAACAGGATACTAATTATTGCCTCAGCTTGAATTTGCACTTGGGAAAAAAAAAAAAAGTCAAGTTTTGCTTAGCTAAGACTATAGGGAAAGCTGTAAACTCTCAGGAACTTTATAGTTCATCTTGACTTTGTTATGGCTTTTGATGTTCTAAAAAGCATTCACTCGGGACACCTTCCCCAAACTTATAGTTAGAGCAGAGCTGTGAGCACAAGCATCCAGCTCCTGCCAGCTCTACTATGACCACTGGAATATATTGAAGAACAGTGATGCCAAACATGCATCGGATCAGAGGGGAACACACTGGACTTGCCTCATCCCCAAGGGAATGGAATTATTCAGTCTGGGTTTTGGAAGAGCCCATCAGAAGACCTGCCTTTTGGTGTGGCAGTGCTCCCACTGTTCAGCCTTTGACGCAAACCACAGACTGTGGCACCTGAATGACTGCTAACACCACGCTCTCTGGTTAGAAACGCCCTCCGAGGCTGCCCCAGCCACATCTACTACACAGCCATTTGGGCAGCAGAAGTGAGAGCTGAAGGCTGCTTTTGTATAAGAAAAAGGACACTTTCTTTCTCTCTCTGACCTTGAACTCTGTCAAGGCACACATCCCCTTGAATCCTCTTCAGGGAAATCTTCAGCTTGCTGAAGACGATGACAAACCTCCCGTCATCACCTTGAGAGTGGGCCAAGACAGTACCCTTGAAACTTTCAGAAAATTAAAGCCACAACAGGGAACTCTGAAAACCTGCAGGAATGAGAAGCCCAGGTCCCAGGCTCTTCCCCTGTATAGGTGTGCTTCCAACACTTCACATAGTCAATCCAATAGATACATTTATCAATAAAATGTTATTAAAATTTGGGAGTTGCTAAGATGTTCTACTTGCAAAGCTTTTGGATTGTGACTATCCTGATTTTCACACAAGAGCCAGCTCCCTACCACACAGACAGGTGAGTTTTTTGGTGCAAAGTAGCACAAATACTTGCTGTGACAGGAAACTCAAGGCAATGAAAGGAAAATGTTCCTTTAATAGCTCTTGATGTCTACACGGTAGAGGTATTTGGTCACTGTCATGAAAATTTTCTAATTTCAGCTGCAGCACCAGGAGATTTGTTTAATACAAACACCATGGATGTATCCACCTGTTCACCCTTCAGCTGAGATGGATATGCAGCTTCTAGGAGCCATGTCATAGGTTTTGAAGAACACCCCACTGGAAAGTGAGTAAGTCCCTCTCAGGAAAACACTTGCACAACATGACCCAAGCCTGGGCTACTTGAGTATTGAATGAAAAATGAATCAAAAGCAACAGGTCAAGGCACAGTGAGAAACATGTGGAAGGAAATACAAACAAAAAGCCTTTAAAAGAAATCAGTGCCACAAACAGTGGTGAAATTACCAATGCTTCTCCCAGTGCCACTGCTTGTTTGCTCACTGCTTGTTTGCTCATGAGCCGTATTTTGCCCAGGAAGGCAGGGTTCAGCAGTGAGTTTGAAAAAAGTCAAGTCAAGGGTCAGGAAATAGCCCCTCAAAATATAATCTGTTAAATGCTTTTAGAGACATAAAAAAATGAGTTATGAACCAGGTTCTTTACAACATGTTGGGAAAGAACTTTTGTTTGGTGAGACTGCAGCAATATTTCTTTTCCTCTTTGCTCTGTGCACTGGCACTTAAGCTACAATGAAAAACAGTATCACACACCTTTAAATATTTCATTGTTCGAATCAAAATGGCTCTACTATACCTAAAATGGACAGGGGTTTGTTTTTATCAGGAGATACTGCAGCAAATCTTTTGGAAATTTTTTTATCAGTGTTCCACTTTGCAACATCCCTGCTGTAAATTTTACCGTGAGGAATTCATTACATAATTGGATGTGGCTCTACCCAATTTATTTTTGCTTCCTGAGAATCCAAACATAATTCATGATTCATGTATAAATTATATCAGGAGCAAGTAATCTGAGTGCAAACTGCATATTGCATTAAAGAAAACTGAGCTGCTCAACTTCAAGGTGTCGTATTTTCATTTAAAAATGGAGAACAGGTATGGGAAAGACTTTTGAGCTTCCCTCAGTATGTCAGAGAGTGAAACACAGCAAGCCCAGAGGGTGAAGTCTCTGTCAAGTCAAGACAATGGAAAATAAAAATGTACATTAGTAAGCATGCAATTTAAATGCAAACTTCAGTTATACCCATCCAGAAAATATTAATCAAGACAACTAGCCAGCAGGAGCTGGCACTGCAGAGACTTATATATTGGGGTGTTGATGAAGATATTTTCTAATTTTTTTTCCCCCCTCTCTCAGCAGGTTAATGTATTATCCAAGATAGCATGAATAACAGGAGTTTCTGAATGCTCAGCTCTTATGAAAAGGCCTTACACCCTTAAATCTCGCTAGAAATCATGCTTCCCATCTTCAAAAAAGTAAGATGAACTGACTTGACTTTTCTATCTACCTTGTTCTTTTTCCAGAAGGGCAAAACTGAGCTATCTGGAAAAGATCCATTCATTTTGACATTTCATCAGAACTCCAGGAAGATAAAGCATTACGTAAAAAAAGAAAGATTTCCCCAGCAAATCTAAATTATTTCGAAGACAGTGAAAACAAGTCAAAGCTATCTTGGAAACAGTTTTCCTTCAGTTGGTCCACTACAGTCCTTCTGAAAGGACTGAAAGGTTCTGTTTTCTCCTCTAGTCCATTTTCCCTTGATAAAAAACCTCTTCGCTCATCTACCAGTGGAAGTCACACAGCTGGAAAGCACCCAGACGAAGCAGCCAGGCAGGGAGCTCAGCTGGCTGTGGAAAACTCATGCAGCACTTGGGAGCACCTAGCTCAGGATGAGTGAGCCGAACTTGCAGGTTTTAACAGTGTTAGACTCTTCTGCACGATCTGCACTAGAAGTGGCCTTCCTTTTTTGATTCTTCTCATTCTCCCTTGAAAATAAGTTGGCATTTTCTGCAGCAGCAAAATGCTCTTCCCTTTCTACCTTTCCACTACTGGAAAACCAATTCAGCTCGCACATATTACAGCATCTCCCACAGGACAGGGCTGGAGCTGTGGCAGAAATGGGTGTCTCCCACCAGAGATATCTCACCCCATCACCAGTGAGCACCTCCTGTACTGGGGCCAGGGAATCTTCCCACTGGAACATGGGGCCTACAGCCTCCTGGGGTGGCACAGTGCCCTCAGGCACAGCTGAAATGGACTCAGACTAAAAAGACCGAGAAAGTCAGAAGATTATAATGACCACATATTTGCTGAAACACTGAAAAACACCTAAGAAGGCTTTAAAAGAGGCAAGCGATAATCAGCAACACTTTTACTCAAATTGAACCTTCATTTTTTCACAGAGCTGCCATCACTTTCACCTAGAACCAAGGAGGAGACATTTGAAGAGAAGGAAGCTACAGATAGGAGATGAGAAGAGAGGAGATAGTGACCTAAATATCCCTGCTGATGGAAAACAAGAAACTGGGAATACAGGCAAGTCCCACTACAAGGAAGTCCACAGAGGATACAAAGAATTAATGCTCTATCCATCTGTTGCTGATGAAAAATAGGTTTAAGTATTTTAGGAATTCACTCCTAAGCATTCTTTGAGGGCCTGATTCAGCATGGGCTGCACTTGATTTAGCCATGTTAGTGCAAAACCCACAATAGAAAAGGCTTAGTAAGGCTGAAAGAAAGCATCAGGCTTCTTTTACCTACAGGAAATTCAACCTAGCCTACCTAGAGAAACGCACCAACAAAAATATTGACCAATCTTTGAAGAAGAAGACATTTTATCTACTTACACTCCTGGCCTATTCAGTTCCCAGCATTCAGCACTAAGACACAGCAAGGTTTTGACAGTCAGGAAACCACATAAAGCTACTCAGCACCTCTTCATAGCAAATTATTTCCAATATGGATGTGAAAAGATCTTCATCATGTTGTTCTCTAGACTCATCTGAAGCAGAACTGAGCTTGCAGCATCATTAAAATGCCAATGACCTGCCATTAAAATGCCAAAATGCCACTATAGCTAACAAGGACATAACTTACTGTTATTCTGAATACAGAAGTGCTTTGAAAAAGCAGTTGGAGGCTACTGAAATACTGAAGTCTAGTAATGAGAAGAAAAACATCCACACCATTATGGCCATGGGCTGACTGCAAGGTCCTCTGCTTACTGCAAATTCAGAAATGTGCTGCAATAAAGGAGAAGAACAGATCTCACATCTCATGTTTCAGAGTGACTCCTGGAAAGCAATGGCTGTTGCTACGAGCCACGACTTCCTACCTCGTGAGTGGAAAATTATCCATTTACACACACACACACACACACACACACACACACACAAGAAATATTCCAGTTTCTTATTTACAAACAGTGGGAATAATTTCTATTCTAAATTAGACCTTTGTAAATAAATGTAGAATTACAGAGGCCTGCTAGGAACACCAGCGAACAGCTTGACTTACAGTGTTTCAGATAAACCAAATCACAGCACTCAGATCATATGAAAGCAATTTTTCTGTGGAAAATTGGTTTTGCAATTCTTAGGCTCTGCTGTAATAAAATCCCCTATAGTGTATTTGTGTGTCCACTGATTCCAGGGACTGATTTGTGCTATATGTTTGCAATTATTTGGTAAGGATATACCAGTGACATAACTCTTATGACTGTACAGGATAAACTCACCTCTTAAAGAACAATGCTTGGAAGTGTTTTGTGGGGTTTTTTTCCCATATTAATCCTCCACGTAGTTAAAGTAATTTATGGTTACTTAAAGTTTTACAATTCGAAAAATTCTTTGTAGACTAAACCAGATGTTAATCTTGATTTCTAAAAAGCGTTCTTGAACCCAACAGAGAAACAGCACCATTGATTAATAACCAAATTTTCTGTCATGTCATCTTTGAAGGATAGTTAAGGAAAACTCCCTTGTGAAAAGTAATTTTGAAACATTAGTGATGTCTGGATTTCTTTGATTTTCCTCGCTCTTCTTTCACTACTTTCACTCCACAGAAGTTTCTTTGCATCCTTCAGAAATTGTCTTATTAAAAAAAAAAAAAAATTAAATGAAGTTTTAAATAAGTCTGGCCCTTTAAATAAAATTACAGCTAGAAAGCTATGGGACTGAAATCTGTCCCCCAAGGCAGATGCACAAACCCAACAAAGTAAACTGGTCTAGCTATTGTTGATCTCAAAAGCACCGGAGTTTGGCCCACTGTTAACTTTACAAGAATTATTGAAGACCAAGTCACTAGACACCCATCCAGAAATCAAGCAAGCTATTCAAGATTTACTCTTGCTATATCTTTTAAATAATGTAAGAACCAACCTTAGCTACCTTTAGATTGGGAATTTTTATTACCTCAGTAGTATCACCTAATATAAAGCAAAACATGTGATGGCCAGATATTAATGAAAGAGTGTTAAATATTTGGATAGCTTTGCTGGCTTTTAAAATAAGCCAAAATCACAGCATTCCACAACAGCAGGATATTATTTTAAAAATGGCTATAAGCAGCAGCAACCCCTACAGCTGGGATACAGGCAAGTACTTGTATTGTGTTTGGTGGGAGACCTAGGAGTGTTGGCCACTGACATACAAATTTACATTCCGGAATCTGACACCCCCTCTTGAATCACTCAACTGTTTACCCTTCTCTTTGTCATCTTCCCTAAATCCTGGCAGACACAAAGCATCTGTCAGGAGGTCATGCTGAAATCAGCAGGCAGGTACCACGGAGGAGCGGCTCTGATCTGTGATGGCTCCAACCACACAATGGAACTGGCACCTTCCTCAGCTTGCTTGGTGCTCGGCAGCCAAACAGGAAAATGCAGTCTGATTAGAGGCTGCTTTTTCAGCGAGTGCCAAAATGAAACTTTCGCCTTCCAGAGGGACACAGATTATTTATTAGCAATTATTTCTCTCGAAAACCCTCTTTTCCAGGAAATCCTCTTTTCTCTCTTCACTTCAGAAAGTTTACACACAGCTTTCCAGGATGTCACTAAAGCGCTAGCAAACTATTTACATTCCTGCCATATGTCTATTGATACCCTGCAGCTGTCTATCTCATTTACAATTAGATACCAAACTCCTGCTTGTGTAACCATTTGCATGCTTCCCCATTACACGTTTTTAACACAGCTAACTAGATGTCATTTTTAAATTTTTTTAAATCTAGCTTATTTTTACGTACCTTAAATTTGTTCATGTCTACACGTTTCTCCCAGTCAAAGAGGAGAAGGATTTAAAAATGAACTTTCAATGCCCTGGGAATTGGCAGTTCATAAGATCTCTATCCTATCTCCAGCCTTGGAGGTTTTTAAGATAACAGCTGTACAAAGTCACCATCAAGCTGGTCTCATGCAGACAACTGTCCTGCCCTGAATGAGAGACTGGACACACAGCTCCACAGATCCCATCCCATGAGCTCTCATACAACTTCTAGATCCTGCCTTCCTGGCACAGGGAAGGAAAGAGCATACCCTACTTCTTTCTGAACAAAGAGGTAAGACCCAACCCACACACCAAGAAACACAGCCCTCCTCCCTAGGAAACCAAGCCTAGTTGTGCTTCTAGAGCTCTGCAGACACTATAGGCATTAAAACTCAAATTCTGTGTGCATCCATATGCCTGCTTTTAAATTCAAGCATGTACTGTGACTGACTTTGTGAGCTGAGCAACTAAATGCAGCAGCAACACTCCTTAGTTAGAGCCACACATGAAGTAACCCACCCCATGGGAACAAGGCCTGCACTACCACTGCCTCCACTGTATTCCTTGAGTGTAGATTCAATATTCAACCTCCAAATGACCCCCAAAAACACCTTTTGCAGCTCAAAGGGAAGATGCAACTGAGACAATATGTAAATTCCACGTGCAGGCTGAAAGCTGGAGCATAGAAAAACCTCTTGGGAAACTGTGGATGAGCACTGGTCTTGTGTGTCTGTGTGTGCACATGGCTCCTATAAAGGATGAGCTAGTTTGGTATCCTCACTCATTTGGTATCCCCAGCATCTCTTCATAATTGTCATGCAAAAGAGGATGCAACCTCAGCATGGCCTGGGGAAAACCTCAGCATATTTGTCTCTGCAATGAAAGGCTGACAGGTATTTTTCCAGGGCTCCAGGGGGAAGCAGGGAAAAAGATTAATTTCCTAATCCAAATAAAAGACTTGGAGATTTTAATTCTTTGTTCCATACCTGAACTAGTATTAAAATTACATACACATATCAGAAAAAAGCTAATCAAGTTTTCCTTTCTGGTGAAACAGCATTCTAGACAGAAAGTTATTTTAGGTTAATTAAAATAAGTT
Source organism: Pseudopodoces humilis (assembly GCF_049639895.1). Taxonomy (NCBI): domain Eukaryota; kingdom Metazoa; phylum Chordata; class Aves; order Passeriformes; family Paridae; genus Pseudopodoces; species Pseudopodoces humilis. The sequence continues at coordinate 54,617,322 of NC_142205.1, forward strand.
CCATTTCATGAAAATAAAAAGTATCACTTTCCTCTTTTCCTACAAAAACAGAGTAAGAGTTACAACTCTAAATGCAAGACATTGAACACAAAATAATATTATCAATTCTGCAACTATCAAGAAGACGTTCTGACATCTTCCAAATTATTTTTGTCTTACTTCCGCTCAAAAGAAAACCCCATTAAAATTAACGAGCTTTAACAAGCAATTTTGTTTTGAAGAAATAGCTTTTTCTAAAAGAAAATTGTTCCAATGATTTTTTTTTTTTCTTTTCTGTTTTGATCACTAACTAATTATTTGAAGACACTGGAGTTCTCTGATCCTGGACATATGACATGGATTATAGGGAAACCAGCTGGAGATTAAATTTCTAACTCACATATGGAGCTCATGACCCTCTTTATGAATCATCACACCGTTTGTTTAATATTTAATGCAACTCTTAGTTACTCTGAAGAAAACGTTGAACAACAGGGGCCCATAAAATTAAAATCATACAGCAAAATCACAGCTTCTTGCAAGCCCTCTCTCTTCTTTGGGACTTCATCACAAATCTGTCTGATCTAGGTTCATTAAGTTTATTTTTTCACTCCCAAGACGGTGAGATATGATGGAACACTAAAATTTCATATAAACATCTTTGATTATAGCTTTCAAGCCTCAAGACATCCAGCCTTGCCTTTTATGCAAACCTAGGCATGGTAATATCTTGAGATTAAAAAGAAATATTTCTGAGCATGCTAATCTATTGCAATCTTAGGAAAAGCGGGAAATTAAAACTGTGCAGTTCTAGATACAATTTTACTATCTTAAATGCATAGACCACATACACTGGGAAAGCAGCTGTCTCAGTCATGGTGATCTCTCTTTCCTCGGCTCCTAAACAGCATGGACAATAAATTCAGAAAACTATCAGTAGGATCTCAGAGAATACAAACCTGTCATCAGGAACATTTTATCTACCTATTTTGGCAAAACTAGAAGAAATACATTTTTTCTAAGTATATTTGCACAGCTTCTGAAAATTGCCATGGCAATAAGTGCTATTAAATGGGTTGTGCAAGTTTAAAGCTTCACCACCACCTGCTCATCTGACCAAGGTCAGCAAAGCCAAACTGAAACCCAGTTCCCCACCTATCAACCTAAATCTGTCTTTTGCTCAAAGACCTGTTTCCACTCAATATGAAGACACCTCTTGCCTTCAGCTTTCAGACCAAAGCCCAGATTCACATCCAATCCCCTACAGACATCCAACGAGCAAAATCTCCTTACAGGCATGTTTTTTTCTGGCATCAAGCATCCCTCTGCTTTCCCTTTCTGTTCCATCGTTGATCCCACTCTGACTTACACCCATCATACCAAAAAATTACACACCTTATCATACCTAGATGCCTGCTGGATTGATACAGCATTAATCAAGTCACATAAGGCTCATGTGGTTCTCTGCTATTAATTCGGCATCAGTAGGCATGATCTTTTAAAAGCTCCTTTTAATATAATGCCTGGTTGAGTGGATTTGGTGTCTGGAGTTGTGTTTTCACTCAGAAGCGGTGCTCCAGGCAAGTCTCAAAGCACAGGAGGTGTTGACTGCCTCGTGCCAGAGCGTGTTAGGTGTGCAGCTGGGAGATGCTGGTGATTGTGCCAGCTTTAAATGCTGCTGCTGCTCCATAGCTGTGCCTGTGCAGAGCCAGCGGCAGGGGATGGGCGAGCACTCCTCATCCTCTCCAGGGCAGGTTACTGCAGCCCACGCCAAAGACTGCTGATGCTGCCCTTAAAAGAAGATGGAAGGCATTCCCACAGTCATTTCTGCAGCTCTGCTGAGCTGCTTCACTCCTGCCCAAGACAACATCCGCATGGGCAAAATGGTTTTTCACATGCAAAGAGCCACCAGTGTAGAGCAGAGCACTGTGCACCTCCAAATCTGCACATGCTGCAAGTGGTTTATTCATTTTCAGTGAAAAGCATGCCATTGCAGCCCTGACTTCTGCACAGCCTCCACGGCTCAGCACTGAGCATCCACAGAGCATCTGCCCAGCTGCTCAGTGTTACTGTCTCTGCAAGCTTCAACCCATCTGCAGGGGTAGATGTGGAAACAGAAATCCCAGGCTGCCCATCTAGCCAAGCAGAGCAGCAGCAACGTTCTTCCAGTGAAAACACCAAGCACACACTCAATGGAAAAAACAGATACCTAAAAGCGATTTTTCTGCCATGAAAGCACCTGTTGTGTTGTGCTCTGCTGAATTATGTATGTAAGCATAGACCTCCCAAGCCCAGCAAAACTGTCCTTGCCATCTCTTGTGGCTCTGCAGTTTGCATAACTATTCCAGCAGCACCTTCTTCTACGCTCCCCAGCAGAATTAATTAATGTTTGCACAGTACTTTGAAGATGAAAGTACTAAGTGACTGCTAAATATCAGGCCAGATTCTCAGCTGGTTTAAAAAATAGCATTTGCAGTGCAGCATCTGGGCCAACAACCACGCTGGCTCGTTAGAGAGACTCTCACAAATGTGGAGAAAAGGAAGAATTGAAAAAAAAAGAAAAGAAAAACAAAGTAGAAAAAGAAGAATATATGCAGAAAACCAGGACTGAAGTAATACCCTTCATGCCTTTCACAAAGTCCCTCTTTCTGCAGGAGAAAAGTACAAATCTGCAGAGCCACGACACTGTTCTCCTTCAAACCTCCTTAAAACTCACCTCTGCTGATATGCCTACAAATCATTCAGCACTGATTAGCCAGCTGATGTACTGTGACTTCTGCACATTACACTTACCATAACCATCCTGCTCTTAATGTTGGCCCACCCCATCTGTTTACTCAACCTGCTGCCTCTTTCCTATCCTCTGCCTTGAGCATTTGCAGGTTTTTCTTTCTCTTATTTGGTGTCAGCCCTAGCCCAGGGATGCACCGACACTGACAAAATGTCTTTCCAGTCTTTTGCAGGCTCCACATATTAAGGATATGCAAAAGTCAGTCTCAAAGGGTTAGCCTCAATAGGTTTAGACCCACCTTCTCACTCTGTTCCTGTATAAAAGGGTAGATCATGGAAAGCAACCCATGACATTTAAGTCACACACATTATAATAAAGCAGCTGTGCGCTCTTACAAAAGGCAGTGTGCTGCTATGGTTCAAAGGCTAAACTTCCTGTTTATGCCGTATTATTTTTTTTATTTTAATAGCAGAAATTACTCTTAAAATTGTAGATTATGTGGTTCAAGAAAAAAGAGAAAGAGAGCAGGTGAGATGCCTGCAGACTGCACTCATCTGATGTCGGGACACCATGGCTGATGGGAGAAGCACCTCCATCAGCTGGACATGTGCAGGATGAAGCACTAGCAATGAGTAATATCTGAGGATGAGGTACCAGAGTGAGTCATCTCATCAATCACAAAGGGACTGATACTGCATGACTTGGATCTGGTCAAATCTCTCATCATACCCACATGATCTAAGGGCCAAACTCAGGCCCACTTCAAAAAACACAACTCCACTTATTTCAGGGGGAATTCATGCATTCAAGGCTGTAGATATTCCTTCTGTGGCCTCAGTAGACCTTATATTTTTGACTCGTTCACTAAATCAGTCACATGCACCATTCACAGAGCTATGAGACAGCCCTCAAGCTTCTTCCCACCTGCAACAGCGAGACTCTGCTCACTCAAATGCCTAAAAGAGCACTTAACTTTTAGGTATTTAAATTAAAATATTACACTGAAAATAAGCCTCCATGCTGTGAGATTCCAGCAAGTGCTACAAATCCCAAGGACACTACCTTTGTAAGAATGTAGAGGTTTTTTTTTTAGAAAAGGTAAAACCAAAGAGAAAACTGGGGACAGCAGTCTAAAGTTTTTCATCTTGGTGCAGCAGTACTGATCAAAACATGAGAGGAGAGGATGCCCCTACCCACCTGAAAACAGGAAGAGTGCCCATATACACACTTTGCCAGTAGCAGAGACTCACAGATGCATCCACATGGGTTAACTTCCAAGCCTTGTGCCTTGGGCAAAGCTGGATATTATTCCATCTGGTTGCAGATCTTTCTTACCCGAGTCTGCTTCATGCTTCTGCTGTCCAAATGAAACCTCTCTCCATTGAGAAACATTCCCTCTGCCTCTTCAGCATGACTTAGGCTGAGACTCTGTGCTCATAGCCCTAATCTCTGGAAAGCTGGGATGAGATTTTCAAAAGCACTTAGTGTTGACCTACCTCTGCTCCAAATCAGTCTGATCATATTAGGTTAACTATATTTAAGTTTGGCCATGTATATTTTGTCATAATAAACTTACCCCAAAGAAATGCTGCTGCTTTAACACAAGATTACAAGACCTGCAACTATATCCATAAGGAATTTGATTTTCATGTTTCGGGTCTGTGGAATTATTTTGGAGCACGCTGAATATTTAATACTGGCAGAACAGAGGTCAATGCAATTATGTCCCCTCTAAATTGAGTGCTAAAGAAGCACTGCACTGGAGACCTTAAGGCTCAGAACTCCAAAACTAATGCTTAAAATTAATAAAGATCTCAAGCCAGCCAGAACACACTTTTTTTTTTAGCATACATGAGTGGCTCTGCACAATCACAATGAAGACCTAAATAACAATATAGGACTTTATCTTTCACCTCCTCTTTTTTTTTTTTCCTCCCAAAGAACTGCTAGGCAGTGAGTGTTTCTAAATGGTACAAGAAGTGACTGTCAGCTGCCACCAGCTTTTTTCCAACACACAAACACTGAAGAGCCATTTTTCAACTTAGTCCATATGGCACCTTCAGAAAGACCAGACTAACAGTTGAGGAGTTTTGGCCATGAAGCTCATAAATTGTAGGACTAAATGTACTCTTACAGATGAGTTGGTTGTTTTTTCAAAAAAAACTTATTATGTTGAACCTTCATCTGCTGCATTTTCTCTTTTAGTGTGTATATATATATATATAAAAAACCAAATCCATAATTGGTCTATCTAAATGATTGACAGCAAAGGTGAAGGAACAGTCTGTTGGTCTTGACTGCAGGAGTAATGAATAGAGAAACTGACATGTTAAATTTCTTCACCTCCAATTGGAATTATAAATTATAGACTTCTTTTACATTATCATAATACCAAGTTCATCTTAAAAATAGAATGATTCCTTGGGGGTGTATTTATAGTGAAAAAATACATATCTAATGCTGTACTTAGCATATCTTAATATTTTAATAAAATTGGATTGATTGTTCCAATTTTGTTCTTATTTTTGGAAATCAAAAAGCAGAATCAGATCATCTTACATTTTTTTTTACAAGGTTCATCGTTTTGCTCCTGCAGGACATTCTAAAATTTTCAAAAGCTCTCTGTAATTTAACATATCCTCCTGCTCTCCCTACAGCTACTTGGCACATTGCATCTTCCCAGTCTGGCCGAGGGCCACTTTATCTGAGTCTGTACAAACTTTGCAGGGAGTGGAACTGAGATCTGAAGAAGTCTGTGGAAATAAAGTTTCTACCCCATAAAACCCCCTTAACTCAGACTTCATCCCTAAGCAAACAACTTCTGCGAAACAAATCATTGTGTCCAAATGAATCAGTTTGTGTGAAAGCAAACACAGCCCATCAATAAAAGCAAAGCAACAAACCACAGGGAAATGTCTCCAAGACAGATGCAGTGCATTTAGACTCCCCAGTGTACTTTGCATGAGAGAGAGGGGAGAGAGCTCTTTAAACTTCTGTCTAAATTAGACTAAAGTTCAAATTGTGCTGGTACAAAACCTCAATGCCCAACTCCTAATGCTTTAACTGCCTGTTGAAAGCAGAGAAGACAAAGATGATCTGCTTTGTGGGATGCCAAGAGGAGGGGATGGGGTAGATGCAGTCACCCAGGCCCCAAGTCCTGTCCTCCACCCCAAATCAGGCCCAGGCAAAAAAACTCTCGACCTGCCCCAGAATCTTGACAGCATCTGTGGTAGAGCCAAAGTCACATCACAGCAGAGGCAAAGGGAGACACCTTGGCCACACTTTTTTCTGTTCACCTGAGTTTTCTACACCTTTAATGTACGTAAGCCCTGCTGGCAATGCTGCTTCCTACTGACTTTTTTTTCCCTTCCAGAGGAAAAAATCAACCTCAAGTCATCTGCACGATGAATTCCCCTTCAGCTCTCCTAAGTGCTGCCTGCCTTCAATTTCAGTGGTGCCTTGAATTTATAAAATATTTCCAATTTGCAGAATGGTTTTGACATGGGGAGAGAGGAAGGGACAGCGAAGAAAACTACGTTTCAAATAAAATTTGGCACCATTCAGGATTTCTTCCTCCTCAGAAAAAAAATCCTTTAAGACACAAATAAATGTATTTTATTAAGTTAGCAGGATGTATTCTACTAATAGTGCAATTAGCTTTCATAGGAGATAGGCCCATGTACTGTCTTGAGAATAGACTCTCAGGCATATATAAGCATGTAGTATCAGGCACACTTTTCTCAAATTAAGGGAAGCATTTGTCATTTCCAGTGCTGACACTGAAAAAGCACTGTTTTAAATGCTGTATTAGCACAGACTCCCAAGGGATCTCCTGAGCAGTGCCTTTCAAGGAGCAAACCCCAGCACTGACTCCTGCATTTCCCTTTTCGCTGCCTGAAGGAGAAGCGCTGCCACCAGCATCCTTTGCACGTGAGGAAGCAGCAAGACCCAAAACACTGCAATGAGCTTGTTAACAAGCCACAGCCAAGACATCTGAAAGACTTGGAGGATTTACCTCTTGCAACCACGTAAGGAGCCTCTGCAGCAGTCCTATCTCATCCTGAACTCTCACAGATGTCCAGAGCTCACAACCTCGCTCTGTTGCTGTGCTCCATACAACACACACAGACATGCCTCTGCATCACCTACCACTCTGCACATTAGGCAAAAGCAACTTTGTTTGACTTCAATTACTGCAGGCTGGGTAAATTGTAGCCCTTATCCATCAATGGGATGGCTTTCATTAGTCTGTTCCCCATCATTTAATGTGGGTATAAACCATCGCCAAACAGATTACAACAACTATTTCATTAATATCCTGTATTGGGCAAATGGGGAAGAAAAGGTTATTCTGGTAACTGTTTCACATTTGCCACCAGATACATGACAGAAAGGTGTTCAGGAAATACTTGCCCAGTATCAGCCATGGGTAAGTGGGTAAGACATTCTTCAGTTGCCAGGAAGTCACTAGAAAAAACTGCAGGGAAAGCAAAGCCACCACAAGGACTAAAAAAAAAAGAAAAAAAGCTAAGAGATACTGCCACACCATATCCAAGCATGCAGTGCAATGTTCTATTGCATGCTTACAATTAGTATGAAGCTGTTTTGCTGGTATCAGCACAGGCTCCAAATGCCTGATCCTTCCAACTCCACAAAGCCTACACAGTGACAAAACCTGCTCTAATATCTGGATGGCAGCAGTTATGTTTCCCATTGGCCATTTCTGTAACCCAAAGAGAAGCAGCACGTCCATGGCATGATTTGCATTGCAGATAGGAAAAATCACCTTCTGAGGAGGTTCATGTTTGTCAAGCAACCAGGACAAGGCTCTTCATGCAGTTATCCTGGCAGAGATACATCCTCACCCAGCTGGAGAGCCCATCGGTGATTCCCCTGGGCTAGGCTCCAGGTGGGGGACAGGAGGACAGCAGTAACAGCACTCAGCAGTGCAGTTTCCAGCTTCTCTTCAGCCTACACTGCTTAATATCTGGAGCATCCAATACTTAATATTAATTGCACTTAACTGCAAACTGAAAAATAAATGTGAGGAATGCACAAATAAACTCTGACACACCTGCAGCTTAGCCCCTGCTCTTCACTTGGGTTCAGCTTTACCATGCAAAGTTTGAAACATCTGTTACATGCGTACTACAACCAAGCTTTGCAAAATCCGTCAACCTGCAAGCCTTGGCAACGAAACCAGCCCAAGAGATGTAAGCGGCAATCTGAGAAGATACTCCCCAGGAATTAGATTTTGTAAACAAACATTTCAGCTAATTGCATTCTTGTTCTCAGTGCAATGAAGGCCCCATTTAGCCAAAGCATTTGTCTACAAAGTTTATTTTCTTCCATCTAATGAACGTTGATCCTGTCTTAGCCTCGGCTGGTATATCATCAGGATCAACATGAAATTCTAATGGAGAGAGATGCTTAATATCATTTCAAGTGTTTAAGTTACAACTGCAGCTATTAAGGCAAATCCATTTTACCTGTTCCTCCTCAGGCTCCCCAGTGAGACAGATTTAAAAGTTTCCACGGGGCGAAGTGATTCATAATGGCTACGCAGATGAGAGAAAAAGCCTTTCACCATTAATTACAGCCAGCGTCTTCCAAATCCAAGCTGGTCATTTCGCCGGCACAACACGTAATTAGCAAGGCTCATTTTATTTCATTCTCTTCACAAATCAGTTCACTTTTTAAAAAGCAAGGTGGCTGCCTCCAGCAGCAGGGATAACCGTGCCAACCAGACAGAAAAATAAGGCTTTGTCATCCACTTGTAGTCCATGGCAGAAAAATCTAATGGGTCCCCCAGTTTTCACTCCCCTTACTGGTTCAGTGCAGGAATCAGTGTTGCTCCCTGTGGCATCCCCAACATGAGACTCTGAGGTGTACCCATTTAAGACAATCATGGCCAGTCCTGTGAATGTAGCTCTTGGCAGTGAGAGAAGCTTCTCTATTCCAAACTTTCCAACTGCTCAAAGTGCAGGACCTGCAATAGTCAGAGCAGTGAGGAAGAGAAGGATGCTTCCTGCTCCTCCACCTGTAGAGGAACTGCACTGGCTCCAGCCCCAGAGGCATCCAAGAGATGCCTCTCTTCACGGAGTGTGCTTTGGAGACATCACAGTAATAGAAGCAGGGGATGATGCATTATAAGAGATGCTGGACTCACTCGCCCAGAGAGAACACTCTCAGACACCACCTGCATTTTAAAGTAGGACTGTTTCTTTCTTCGCGTGGCTCAAGCTGCCCCTTAACCTCTTTGAGGAGCAACTTCTCTAGAGCAGAGGCTTCTGGGGGATGCACCTGCCAAGATCCCAGTTTTTGAACCAAATAGCTCAATGGCACCCAAAACAGTGGTTGGAGCCCCCGGTGCCCGCTAGACAGAGCATGCTGCTGGAGGCTATTGTTGAAAATACTAAAGTTATCCTCATGCAGATTTTAAAAGGCCACTATTTATGCATGTAAATTATGAAGGGCATTAGCAGCATCACTGACACACGCTGACAGCCAGCCCAGCTTTGGGAAGGGAATAAGCAGCAGCGACTGCCTGAATAATTGATGTGCTTTTACTCTGCCCCATGGCCCAGTTATTACATTGCTCACTCTCTTCAACTGCCTGTGGTTTCTAAATTAATTAGAAATCTTAATGTCATGGCCAGCCAGTAAAAAAAAAGACGCCGAGAACAAAAGAAGAGAGCGCTTCTCATGCCCTTGAGCCTTGGGCTTTCTTCCTTCGGTCTGGCCATGCAGGAAGTAAAAGCACAGTCTCAATTTCTGCAGCTTTGGACCCCACTCAACAATGCTACCAGCAGCACAGCATGAAATCCACTCCATCTGCAAAAAGCCCCCATTGCACAGGGGTGAACATCCCCATCAAGGTCACTGGCTCCGTAAGATGGGGCAAAGCCTTTCCTAGGGGCTGGCTCATGCACGGAGCAGCTACTGTGTCTTCTGCAATGAAATGCATCTGATACGTCCCAAGCCCAGCCACTGCAACCAAGTGCCATGCAGCACCAAATGAAAAGACACCTCTGCAGTCTGGAGGAATAAAAGAGCTCAGGGTTGTTCTGCTCATGCAGCTGACAGAGCTAAATGACTCTGTGGGATCCTGCCTATGGGATGAAAAAAATTTGCATGTCACCGACTACCTGACCTCCCAGGAGATCAAATACAACAACATGACTGGCTATTTTTTTGCTGCCTATATACCCTGTCCATAGCAGGACAACCCTTACCTACTTACAATATTGCTTATGTGAGACTTTAAAACAACACCTATAGCTTTCAAGAAACCCAGTGGGAATAATTCCCATGTTTGAGCCACACTGCAATAGCACGGGTATCTGTATTTCAAGGCCTTAGAAAGCACGTAGCCTTGATGAATGTGGGCATGTTTTTAATCTCTTACTCACAAAATGAAACACTACTTTTTTCAAAAATCTGTTTACAACTGTCCCAAAAGCATAAATAAACATAAATGACTGAACTTGTAGAGATAATTTTAAATTGTACAGATAACTTAGACTAATATTTCACCTTATAAAAGAGCAGTGAAATACCAGTGAAACTCAACAGCAAGGCACAGTCTTCCTCTTTGACAACACATCATGGCATACTGTAATCTGCACCATTAATCCCCTTGGAAAACTCATTATTTTAAAGAAATCTGATTTTTCAACCTTTCTTTTTGACATGGATAAACAGAGCATTGAACTGTCTGACTCCCAGTAAAGTTATCCTGTATCTCCCATACTTGTCAAGTGCCCGAGCTGGACAGTCCCAAAGCAGAGAAATGAGCTGGTGATGGTGACAGAAAACATTACAGAGTTTTAAATGGCGCCATAAATCCAAATGGAAGCATCCAACAAAATGAATCCCATTTGCTAGCACGTGGAAGGTAGTTCAAAACAATTTGACCCCAAACACAGGACAATACAGTTCTCTGAAAGTTTAACACATTTTTACCAAGCGTTTTTTTTGCTCCAAGAGTTCCTTCTTCTGTCTGCTGCTTTTTCTCTGCTGTCATAGTTTTGCACTTAATTGATGCATGCAGAGACCACCACAAGAAAAACACACAAGGTTCCACACAAGTTGCAAATTTAGGCCCTTGAAGTGTTTTTCAACATGCTTCTTGGGACAACACTTCCATTTGTAGGGCTGAAAGATGGACTTTCAGAAAATGCTTATGCTGATATATGGAGAAATCAGAATTGTTCCACCCTATGATTTGTCTGTATTTGTCATCCTGGCTCAGACTGCCTCTAAAATGCACGTGCTAATTATCAGCAGGATGGCACTGCAGATGTAGTGAACATAAGATGTCACTCACATGCATTTTTCAAACCCAAGCAACGAAATGAAGCATCTCGTAGAAACACGTCACATGTTCATACACAAAGTTTCCTGACCCCAGCAACATCTGCTGTGTCTCTCTCTTCGCATTCATATTTTTAAGTCTCACTAGGCTTCGTTTGCTGTACTCAGATTTACAGACCTTCACATTATACATTTGTTTTGTTCTTCATACTGGTATCTACCAATACATTTTCTACTTTAATGTCATTATATTAATTACTACAAGAACTTGCTGAAAGGCTCAGCTCATGTAGATTCCTCACCTTAAGCCCAGTAATAAACATGCCCGACAGATTTTAAGGCAGAGGTGAGTTCCTGGTCCCTCTTCTGCATCACCATACACCATGTACCAGTTGAAGCAGGACCACCACTCTTCAACGTGGCCATGCCTGTCCCACTTTTCCTCCAGGGAGGAAAGAGTGCAAAACCACTCAAGGCCCTGTAGGGGTGCTCACCTCTCAGCCTCGGAAAGAAGGTAGAATACAGGAGATGGCAGCAGTACAGAGCAGCACAGCTCTGCTCACTGCTTTTTGGAGCCTACTCTTTCAAGATGCAGCCTCTGGCAAAGTGTCTCATGAAAGTTTGATGAACAGCATTTTGTTTAACACCAGCAACTGAGCCACAGCCCTGCCGAGCTGCCTTTCCACAACAAAATGTCACGACCCAGGAGGATCAAGAGACTGGATTGCAAGGGTTGCAGGCAGCACATGAGCTCACAGCCTCTGGAGCTGGGTGCACCACCCCACGAGCGACTCGGTCACCTAAACATGAGGAGGCTGCTGGAACGCTGATGATCACTGAGCCTCCTCTGACACTTACCCAGCAGGCTGCAAGGCTCCACCAGGCAGCCTTGCAAACACAGTGAAGTCTGCAGCCCTTTTCCCATTGGCACATATAAGCCTCTGTGTTTTGGGTTTTTTTTTTCCCCTCTTTTACCCTTTTCACTTCTACATGTACTGAAAATATTCACAGTATGCTCTTCCCTACCATTTGCTTCAGCATTTTCATGCTCTGCTGCTTTTGTTCCCCTGTTCCCTTTACATAAAGGAATATTCTCAAGAAACAACTGCGCCTGCATAACTGAAAATACACAAAACCCATATGCAGACACAGTGCTGGAGGCTCATGCAACGTGATCAGGTCTAAATATTTTAGCACAGCAAACAAATGAGGCTCGACTGTATGGTCCGGTAATTACCTTTTCTTGTTCTTCAGGTGCAAGAAATCCACACGCTATTTTTTGCAGAGTACTGTGTTCAACATTTCTGGAAACAAAGAGAAAAATAAAACAATTAGAAAACGTTTACTCTTGCCTCTGAGGACTTATCAAGCACTCATGAACTTTCTGCTTTGCATTTACCAGAGGACAGAGCAATAAACAACACATTTTGTCAACAGAATTGATTTCTGGAAAGTAAAAATTTTTAATGTCTATGAAGTAAATCTCTGCATGGAAAGACAGTAGTAACACATACAAAACAATGGTCAGAGGAAAAATCCTTAGAGATTCAAGTAGATATCAAACACACAGGTATGTGAGTATCTCTTCCCACAACAGGTTCCAATGTGATCTGGAGAAACTATTGGTAAACCAGACAATTTATCAGAGGTTTTAAGAGGCCACTGTACCAGAATAAAAAGCATCTAGTTTGAAAATAAGTTAAAATAAATTATGATTGCAAGGACAGTAATTTCTTTTCCTCGGCAGCTACAACTTAAAATTTCACTGTCCCTTTACATCTTCAGTATTTTCTTCAAATTACAGTGTTAGATGCTAAATATAACACTAATTGACAAAACAATTAAATGGATGGATACAGATCAGCCTCCTCATTGTGTTGGTTTTATCGGGATTAATTACAGATGAAAAATTGCTCCTCACAGTTGGGATTGCTATAGATGAAACTTCAGTGAGAATGAGTCTTGTCAGAGTCAAGCTGGACAGCACAGGACCCCAGGACCTCATCCCATCCCAGTGAAACAATTAGAAAATATAATTAAAAACCCATGCAAGGGAAACAGTAATGAGTCCTCCTGCCGGAATTTTGCTTCAAATATCAACTACAAACCCAGCTCATTTTCTGCAACCTGTAGGGAAGAACACAGGTCATGCTATTTGGAAGAAGTGTATTGAAATGAAAAAAACTTTAAAAGGCTGATTTAAAAAAGGATCCACTGTTAAACTGGGGCCAATTGTTCCAGTTACAACAGTGAGTCCCCAAGCCTTTCCCAACCAGAGCTGTAGCACAGCTTTCACTCAGCTGCCATGGATCCACACCCTGGACCACCCTACACCTTCAAAAATTTCAGTCCAAAAAAAAAATGGTCCTGGGGCTCCAGTTTCACATCTGAGCTAATCCAGAACAGTCTTACTTTAATTTTCAATAACAAAAAAAAAAAAAAAAAAAATATTGCACCCCAGCTCTAAGCACTCCTCAGCAGATCCTCCCCTGAGAGCAGGAGAAGAACAAGGCCAAGGCATTGGTCCCTAACACGTAATTCATCTTATTTATGTACTGAAGAAGCAATTGCTTGCATTCAGTAACCTTGGAAGTCAGACAAGTAAATTAAAACTTAAAACAAGGCTTGAGAGTCCAGCATGCATGCTGCTTTTTGAGTGATTTCTCTATAATAGGCAAGTATGGATGATCTAGAAGAAAAAGAGAGCTATTCCAGCTTGCCTGTCAGCAAAATTGCCTCTGTAAGCAATAAACAGGCTTTGGATCATCTAAGAAATTTACAGGCAAACTCGCGGTAAGGCCAGTTATTATTCCTCACTGTACAAATGAAAAAAAAGTCCCTAGATGTACAGATTATACCCATTTTCAGCCCTGGACTTTGACCAAATATATACAGTTTCATTATGAAAAAACACTTTTACAAGTGTAGAGCAGACCAGGCAACACCTCGTAAGGGCATCCATATACTTTATTTCTAGGAAAAATGCCATTTGTTTAGACTACTCTACTTGTGCTTTATAGCAAAACCTTTACCTAGTTACAAGAAGCTTTTGGAGAATAATTCTCATTTGATGGGAGCACTACAGAGCAGAGTTTGCCTGGTTTGAAGAAGTCAATGTTTGTTACCCCCATTGCCTTGCAATGGCTTTTAAAATAAAATTAAAACAAGATCTTTGGTTTCATTTATGATACCCCACATTTTACTTCTGCTTGAAGCATAAAGGACTAGAGATAGCACAACACACTGTGGTTTATGGCTCTTCTGTGTCGTTTTAGGATTCAGCACATGCTCTTCTCCCAGCTCACCTTTATTTTATCCTAATGTGAGTGTACTGACTGGTAAATTTTTCTTGCCTTCCCAAATGCCAAATGTGTAACCTTGAGTTGGCCTCTGCCATATGCTATTTCTATGCAGATTTCAAATGCAGATTGGGGAATTCTTGTTCTTATTAAAATAGGAAGGGAACCATACAGGGATTCTTGCAAGAGCAAAGATCTTGCAAAATACTTGTTAGAGTCAATGCTCACTGGCAGGGGTGCGCTGCAGGAACCACAGGGATTTGGCATTAGCCCTAAAACACAGAATAAACACACTAAAGAAAGAGGCATTGCTTTACCTCTGACTCCTAATACTCAGAGCAGTGGAGGTCCTGCCCTTTATGCAAGAGAGCCTTGTTTTGATCCTCTTTGACTGCTCTCCACCTCACTTGACTAACCTGCTTGCCCTCAAACCTACAGTGCTTCTCAGAAAGCATTTGCTGCTTCTTCCCCAATGCTTCCCTGGTCATACTCTGCCTGGACAATTAGGAAAGGGGTCTCACTCAGGATGCTAAGGAGAGGGGGCTCTACCTCCTAAATTTACTCTTAAATGAATAACGGAGACACTTCAACATAGCCCACTTTTACCAACATGGCTGCTGGCGTTCATGTGGCTAAATATTTCTGAATCTTTCGCTATGGTGAGTAATGCATCCACTCAAAGAGGACAAGGGCGCATTGCTCTGCATCACAAGAAGGGTAATTAATCTGCAAACTGGCATGCTGTTGCACCTCCATCCCAAACTGGAAGCTGCTAATAAGGAGAGCAATGATAAACACTTTATTTTGACAACAGCAAAGGCTAGGAGGAGACCCCATCAAGATGGGATGGCTCACCCTCAAGGATATGTCTTCACTGCAAAAAGCCAAGGAACCCAATTTCTGTTGCAAATGCTCACACCAGAGGGACCCACAAAAAAAGAGCAAGAAGTTTTAGGCAACCAGTAGGAGGCTTCTGAAAAAGCTTTGTTTGCTAAAACGTACCAAGCACCTCGCTTCTGGCTCTGCAGAAGCAGAGCAGTGAGCACCCAGCGTCAGCGTCCTGGTTTTGGGGATGAAAACCCATATGGAGCAGCACCGACTTGCTCCCAGGCATCAGCATCTCTGCATCAGCCCAAGGAAATCCAATCAGCAACTTTCACCCACGGTGACTTAATTAACAGGCACCCTACAGATTTCTCCAAATCCTCCACACTGACACCCTCCATTACCAAGCTCTTTTGATGAAAGTGATTAAAGCTAACAATTATAATTTCTTTTAGAGATGCCCCTAGAGGCCTCGGCGAGGCTCAGACTTCATTGTTCACAGAACACAATGCAAAGAAATCTCTCTCCTGAAGAGCTCATCCTCCACAAAGACAAGGCAATCAAGGAATAGCAGAAAGAAAGGCAAAGAGACAAAAATTTTTTGCTCAAGGTCAAAAAGCAGGCCCCTGACAGAGCTAGAACAAAACCCACCTCCTCTGGAGTACTCATGAGTAGCCATGCTGACTCTTCAATACTAAGCTGATCAACTAATACTCTTTATTTATCAAGTGTCAAGAGCAGGAGAAGTAGTTCGGTGTTACCTGCTGATCTCATTTTGATCATGGCTTTTTGTGATGGCTCTCCAAGCAAAGCTAACCATGACAGTGAAAGGGTTACCTCTCCTTCACGTTCCAAAGAAATGCTCCCCATACTTTTTCATGCAGATTACTGACAAATCAATCTCCCTCAATTTTTTTATTCTTCCATCAATGCTCTCAACAAAGAGTGATTGCTCAAGCACCCTTCTCAACCTTGCACTTCCAATTTTTTAAAGAATGGTCAATCTCAATATGCATAATTATAATTGCAAATGGGTCGTTTCATCTTGCACTCTTCTGTTTTAATGGGATTATGTACCGTCAAATCTCTACAGTAACATTTAAAGTAAAAATGTCCTACGTCATTCTTGTGTGGTTTAGATATTTAAAACATTAATATGCAACCTGTGATATTACGAAAGGTTAGATTTCTAAATACTTGGCTCAGTTATGACACCATAAATCCAACGTATTCTTCAGTGATCAGTAGAAAAATCTTTCCAATGCAGTATAACTCTAATTTGATAGAACTTCTTGACATATAATTCATCAGCAAGAGAGTGGTTCTGTTGTGTTTTGTACAGGGACAGAACAAAGCACAAGTGTGCAAAGTGAGTGAAGCTTTTAGTCTTTACAAACAACTTCAGTGCATAAAATATTAAAAGCAATGCTAAACTAATGTCTGGCAAGAAGTGCAGGCAATTCACTACAACTCGTATTACAAATGCCTTTGGTTTATCATTTAAAAAACATTAGAGTCTACCATTATGATTGTGTATCACAGTGCTGTACATTAACCTCTGTAATTTTCCAGCATGTTATATTGCAGTAATACAAAAAAGGCTATCTGGCAAAAAAAACTTAAAAAGACGCAATATTTAAGGAGAGCAGACAGGAAAGCTCCTTGCTCCTTCCTGCCAAAGACAGCAGGAGAAAGTCCAGTCCTCTTTTCCTCAAAGCAAATGGTAAAATCCCATTAATTTCCCCTGGAACCGACAGATCCGCAGCATCTGGTAAAGGATTCAGTCTAAATACATCGCAGACATAACAGATGAATGATTTGGGGGAAAGGGGTCGCCTGCTCTCATTTTAACACTTCTGTGTAACAGGAACGGAGCAGGTCATTTCTGTAAGCTTAGAAATGCTTTGTGAGCTTTCAGAAGGATTTTCCCTTCAGCGTTTTTTGCCTTCTGTCTCCATTTTCTTCTTGCTCATGCACTTAGTGGCTTTCAAATCTGTTGAGCGTACAAGATGCTTAAAGCCTACACTTGGTATTTACTGTTATAGCACCCACATGGATGAAATATTGTTCTCCTACAATTAACAGGAAAACATTCACATTTCACGTATTTTGGAACAATTATGTCCTCTCCACTAACAAAAGAAACTGTAAGCTAAATTTTCATTTGCACATAATACGAAGTTTTCATAGCAAGATATTTCAGGTACTGAAAAACAATCATAATAAAATGCTCTTCGTGTTTGCAAATTATTCAAATTTCCATGATGAAATTTATCCACTCCAAAATACGTCTAATATCTAAACCAGAAAGATTTCATTGGTTTTGTAACCGTTTTCAAAGATTCTTTTTTATTTTTTTTTCTTGGTAGGATAAGAGACTTCGAAAAATATGAAAAAAAACCTAAGAAATAAGAAGGAGAAAGAGAACACAGCCCAACACCAAGACAGCAACACAGAGCCAGGGCATGTTGGAGTCTTGCTTCTTCTTTGCTGGATGCAGAACACACACTCAAACCTTGCTGCTTCCCCTACGAGGCCACCGACTTTCTGCTCTCCTTCCTATAGAACTACCTGGCTCCTTTCCCTCACTCTCCACTTCTAATGTATCTGAAGCTCCATCCAAACCCTAATGCTTCTGTTAAACATATTGAGTTTGAGGAGAAAAAGGTCAGCTTCATTTTGTCTCAGCAGGCTCTAGCTCCCAGCTGTCAGGACCAATGGGTGCTGGGGTTAAGCAAGACTTTTCTAGCCAGTCTTTGAAGCAGAGAGCAGCCATTATTTCAAGCTGGCATCCCAGAGATATTTTTTTCCAAGCAATGTACTGCTTCCAAGTGGTTTTTGAAGCAAGCAACCAGGCAGCTATGTGAAACCCAGGATCTGGTATGGGAAGATCCAGAGAGCTCCCTGCAACAGCAAGGCATTTAACAAGAGAGGAGAGGGAAGCCTGGAGCCCTGCCAAATCTAATCCTGGTTATACGTGCCACAGCTGGATTTCTTCAAGTAGGGGCTATTACAGTGGCACACTGCTGACCAAAATCTTCTGTTTCGTGTAAATTCTCTGCAAAGACCTTAGGAGATAAAACTGATTAATCCTAATTAAAATGAAAATCAAGGAAATGACACAGTCTGTTGAATCTACTTGATGAATCAAAAGCTTCCCTCATTTCTATGTTAATTGTCTTTTTACAAATGTGCAGCACTCTCATATGCACAGAATAATGTTTTCATATTTTTCTTCACTTGGAACATTTCAGGACAGATGTTACAAAGCAACCAGAGAGCCCTTCTGCATTATCAGGCCCCTGCAGAAGTGCCTAGCTGGGTGCCGACTCCTTTCTCAGACTTCTCATGGCTTTAATTAAAAAAAAAAAAATCCCAGCCTGCAGCAGTGCAGCAGCCCAGACACTGAAGGTAGGAAAGGACTGGCACCAGGCAGGACACAGCACCTTCCAGGATGCTGAAAGATGTGCAAGAATGCCCCCTTAGCATTGAGCAGGGAATATACCATAAGTGAAATTCAACCAACACAAACACACAAAATCCCTGCTCTCCATTTGCATGAATCCCATAACACTTCCATGAAATGTTGCCACCCGAGTTTTTATCAAAAGCCTACTTGCACATAACACTGTATCACAGAGAGGACATTTGGGAAAGCAATCAACCTGCAAAGACATTCCTAAAGTGCAGAAATGCAGAACAGACCCTTTCAAGGACAGTTCAACTTAGGATGGGAGTGACCTAAAGAAGAATGAAGCAGCACACAGTTAACACCAGCCAATTAAGAGGTGGCATGCTCAGAAAGGTCTTTATTGATATGTATGTAACACATTAAAGAGATCCACATTCTGTTTGTATACAGTCAAAAAAAATTGCATCTTGCCTAAACTTGTAGGGGTGCAAAACTAACCTAAGTGGTAAAGGCACGCTGGACAAAATCCAGAATCTGCTGCATTACTTGCTTAGACACCATTTATTGTGGTTACATTTTATTATACAGTAGTAAAAAATTACAAGGCAACATCCTGTGTTATTTCCCGCTGGGATAAATGATACAGATGTACTATTAAACCTCAAAACCAGCACCAGTCTGCCAGGCTACATTCCATTTGTGTCTTTATAATGTGTCAATAGGCTGACATTTATGCCTTCTGATGGTAAAGCGAATTATGTTATAGACATTTAAATATGCCATAAAATGCCTAGCACTGCACAAATTTAGAACTCTTTCAATCTTTACCAAAACAATACACACAAATCAAAAATCTCACCAGACACCAGCATCCAAACTTAGGACATATTGGTTTCCTTTTTTTCCATGCTAAATTGATTTTTGTATTGCTGTCCGCCCCCCCTGACACTGGGAAGGCACTCATAAAGGTCTGCCACAATTGGCAGCCCAAGGGCATCCTAAACCATAGAAATGCACCAGAAAGGGATGGTCCAATAGTGATCTCACTGCAGGTCACACACTGGATGTGAACTAAGACATGATCTAAGCATGGTGCTGAGGGTTTGAGGGACATCAAGTTCAAAAATTCTGATTTAAAATGAGCTCTCTCTGCTTAGTCACCGCCTCCTTTGAAAAAGCCAGCCTGGCAAGAAATCAAGACAAAACACTCATAGATTTTAGGCTATTAAATGTCCTCCTTGTGAGAAATGTCAAGACAAAAACATGAACACCAGAATGTAATGGACATTTTAGACCCTTCATAGTCTTGCATTAATGCCATTCACCGAAGTTTGTTAACTTGAAACAGGGCTCTAAGATATGCAGGTGGCAAAACCAGACTGAGGAACAAAGAAATTTATCCTTGGGGCTAGATGGTCAAAATTAAAAAGTCCATCCACGGCTGAATTACAGGACTGGACTAACTGGAAGTGATGAATGGGGATGCATAAACAGCAAAACATGATGGGTTTGTCTAAAATCAAAGAAGCCCCAAGGCTGTGGTGGAAGCATTTTTTGCACACACCAAACTCCTTAATAATATAAAGGATAGGCAGGCAAAAGCAAAAGAGGAGTTCAGAAATATGCAGCCTGGAAAGGCATACTCCAGTTACTATCCCTTCAGCAACTGGCATGTGAGGATGAGGAAAAGCTGCAAACATACCAGCTCCATAGTACTCTGCAGGGATCACATCTTGAAATGATTGTAATTGGAATACAGGGTACTGATGCTTCAGGGACTTGTTAAAAAAAAGGTCCTTAAAAGAAAATTATCATAGAAAACAAGTCTGAGGCATTTTGCCTCTGAGAACATTTAGAACTTAATGCATCAGAAATGCAGCTGCATCAGATGCTGCACTAGGATTGTCCATGATCAAGCTGCAGGCAGGAAAATGCCAGGCTGAGCCACTTCATTACAGTGCTTCCCATCAAAATGAGACAGAAAGTGGCTGCTTCTCCACTCTGACAAGTTTTTAATTGCATCTAGAAATTACCTTCTACTTTAAATTTCATTCCAAAATTGTGTCTAATAGAGGCTTCTCAAGATGAGTTTGTCATACTTCTAAATAATTATTATTAATGTGACAGTAACATCTTTCCCTGGAGTTTACATCACCTCAAGTGTCTTTGAAAAAAATGTCCATATCATTAAACTTAGCACTAAATGTGATTGAAATGCAGAATTATCCTGACCTTTTTTAATTCCAAGTGGCTTAGCAGCCAGTCCTCCTCCAAAAGGAGTCCCATCACCTTTTCTGTTTTGGTGATACGAGTGAACCTCTTTTGAAGGACAGAAGAATACCTTCTCATATCAGAGCACGATGAACACACAGGCACAAGCTTAGATGACATACATAACCAAGACTAAAGATTATTAACAGGCCGCACTGTTTCAAGACAACACAGTCCAATCTAATAGTCCCAAACCAGATTTTCAAGGGCTCCTTCTACAAGCTCATTCTATGAGCTTTGCATCCTGTCAGGGAAAGTATCACAGGTGAACAAAACAGTGAAGATCACCAACTTTGCAGCATTGGCAAGGATAGGCCTTGGAAATTCTGCACCACCAGGACCTGAAGCCACCAGAAAAGCAGAGTGTCCCAAAGCAGACACCCTCATGAAATCAACTATCCAACAATCTGCTGCACAAATCCTATGAGAAACCTTCCAGCGCACGACGAAGATTTTAAAAAGGAAGGAAATAAAGGCTCCTGCTCCTTCTAAAGAAGAAAATGAAATTTTCCCAAAAAGAGGGGCTCCAAGGAAACTACACAGTCATGCCATTAAAAAGCTTTCTTTTGATTTTCTACAAGGCAGACCATCCCACAAGTTTTAAAGACCTGTAAATGTAGCTAATCCGGACATTAAAGAATCTCTGTAAAGGTAAAATAAATAAATGAAATGTAGCATGAAGAAATTCATGACAGGAAAAATCTTAATCAGTGTCTCCTCACACAGTTATTATGCAGTATTAGGATTCAATCATCTTTTTCCTCAAACATGAAAGATATATAAAGACTGGCATATAAAGACATCTCTGGCTAGAGTTGCTTTGGAACTGACTTCAACCATCTTTGTTTTATTACCTCAGATAGCATGATGTCATCAAAAGCCTTTTAATGTCTTTTAAGACCTTTTCCAGTTTTCTTAAATTATTAGGTGTGAATATGTGCATGTGTGTGGCATTTCTTTATTCCTGCAACCATGTGATAAACTGCAGTGCCACAAGATAAATTGAATTCAGTTTACAAATCTGACCTCCTCACTTGAACTCTGCCTGCTAATCCATTTCAGCTGGGACTACTTCTAATATACCATACTTCCGAACAGCTTTCAAACAGCTGTAGGGGCTTTTTTTTTTAAAAAAAAAAAAAAAAGTGTGTTTTAAAATGGATTCCACATTAGAAGTATTTTCTTCTTTGCACCAGAAAGTGGAACAGATTACAAGCAGACGGACCCTGGCTCCTGGCAGCTCCAGGACTGAGTGTCAGATACATCCCAAGCCAAAGGGGAGTAAGAGCTGCTCTAGGTGTACAGGAAACTTCTCCGGCATGGGGTGCTCATACCTTTAATGGCGTGCCTCCAACAATATCTGCCACACACCTGCAATCCCTTTAAATTCCTCAGGAGTTCTCTTCCTGCATCACCCTGCAACAGTTTTAATGAAGGTTTAGACACTCAAGCCTGGCTTTCACAAATATGTCACCCCATGCCATGCAGGTGAAGCAGCACCCACCATACGGGGCCATCAGTTAAACCAGGTGCTGGGCTGCTACCTGCTCAACTCCAGGCAAGCAATTTGAGTAATCCTCCACTTCCACAAAAACTTCTGGAATTCAGAACAAATGCTTCAAGTTATGTGCTGTGATACAAAAGGGATAACTAATAATCAATCCAATTTTGGGTTTCCCTTTGGAACAGGTGAATGTATTTTAACTGTTGTTAGTCTTCCACAGGTAGCAGAGAACCAGCTCGCACTCACACACATTTTCTTTGTATGTTTGAGAAGTTCACTGCTTTTCAACAGCTTAATTTTTTTTTTTTTTTCTTACTTTCTAAATTTTCTTGCTTGGTTCTGTCCTAATTTTTTTTTTAAAGGTAAACAATAAAGTTTTGTTTGCACTTAGCCAGCATAAACAAATCATCTCTCAACTTCTCACCAATTTTTCACAGAAAGGACAAGAATAAGTTTTTTAATAACTTGCTTAAATATCCGTGACAGAAGAGTCCTACTGCTGCCAAGCTGCCACTTGTGTTTGCCATGCCTGACCAAACAGCAAAACTGCCGCTTTCCTGGCCTCTCCTTGGATCTCAGACAAGATGGATGCTCAGAATAGCACTTCTCATTCAGCTGATGGGTGCATTTTACTAAGCAAAGCAAACAAATGCACGGTTTAAAAGTATGAGCTTAATTCTATGCATGCTCTGAGATACCAGGACCCACCAGCTCATGCTGCCACACCATCCCTAATACAGGTGTAAACCTTAGCATTACTCCTGCACAAGGGAAATGAGCCAGCTCCCTTCCCAGCTGCAAGTAACTGACAATTCCTAGCAGCCTCCGTAAGAACAGTGTGGATGAAAGTTAAGCATGGGGTTAAGGGCCCTTGCTAAACTGGGGGGTCTTGCTGTATTTTTCCAAAAGAAGTTAGATGGCATCAGATATATAAACATGACTGGCTTAAGCAATTAGACCTGCATTTGCTATAAACTATGCAATCAAATATTCATTTCATTTTGCAATGTCATCAGTAGTCTGACACAAGTAAAAGCAAATTAAAAATGCAGGAAAGTATTCCAGGTAATCATATGCTTTTTTAAGGAGCTAAATTACTTATTTAAATTAGAGAGACATACTGAATGGGATGGCTGTGAAAAAAACCTATTGCAGGAACTGGCAGAGACACTGGTTTCGAGTAAATCAAAACTACTGTGTGATGATACTTGATAACAAAAGCACCAATTAACAGGGTGGGTTTTTTTTTCCATTCCAAGCCCACATTATAGATACTTTCTACTTCTAGAAAACTGCACTCGGTTGAAGCCAAAAGTAAAAACTTGACTACCTTCCAGGCATGTCGGTTTTGGCCGATATGTTTTCCACAAGCCACATAAATTATTAATCCTTTCTGAAATTAAAAGAAAAAATTAAGGCAGGAAGAAAAAGTGCACTTTTACTGGGTGATCCTTTAAGGGCGTGCACATGGAGGTCTCAAAGGATACCACTGTTTTTATTCACAGTTGGCTTGTGAAAATGTAGAAATATGAAAGGAATAATCAACTCTTAATATGATGAGCACTGCTCAGGATTTCCTTAACATGGAAGAGAAGATCTTACTAGTGGTTTGACCTGAAATGAAGAAGGTAGATCTCTAGCAATTAGAACAAAAAAGTGCTTTAAATTTCCCTTATTTTTGCATATACCATTACAGAGGTCATTTGGTCAAAAAGCACCAGCAGCTGAACGCCACAGAGAAATGTGTCTTCTGAACCTGCTCTCTGCTGAACCTCACTGAGAAATCCTGCTGGTGTTTCCTCATTGATATGGACAAGTATAAACAGAGACACAGTACCCAAAACATTTTACCAGAGCAAGAACACTGGTTGAAAAAACATCAGGTGAATGACAACAGGAGACTAGAATTGTTTAAATAATATGAAGAACGAAAATAAATGCTAGTCAGTTAGCAGAATATTGAGAGGCAGTATACTTTCATCCAGTATTAGATTTATCAGTAAAAACCCTGGACAGAAAAATTAAAAAACATTTGGTAGAGTTAGGATTGAATATACCATTCTCTTGAGTGACTGGAAGTGCTGGTGAGACACTAATGATCTAAAAGGAAAGAAGGATGGACAAACCCCTGGCAGCTCCCAGGTGTCAATGGCTGCTTCACACCAGATGGTTGGGGGGGACCATGACAGCTGAGGTGATAACCACCCTGAAAGGCAGTCTGTACACACACCTGACCAGCATCACAACTCATGTTCAACATCCTCAAATTGCAATTTATTAGCTGGCTGGGATCTCCTTGAACACTTATCAGAGACATTCACACCTACTCCTACATCTGGAACAAGTGTCTCCACTAAAGCACATCACACTAGGGCAATAAAAATGATAGCAACTGGTCCAGGCTGGGATACCAGCAACCCCTGACATCTGATGTACATTTTCCATGTTCATTCTGAACTGCCCTAAGAGGTCCCAGTGCCCACAGTGCTAAGCAAACCCTAAGCAGTGGATGGTCCCTCAGGATAAATGTGAGAAGCTGCCTGCAGAAGCCCATTTCAAGCCCTTGCTCACTGCCAGCAGCGCCAAGGACTTCCTTGTAAGACCTATCTTCACAACTTCTGGACTGTACTTTCATCATTCACATGGCACCAGCAGAGAAAGCTTAGCAAAAAATCTGGGCTTGCAGCGTTGAACAAAATGTAGTATATAAAGGAAGCTGACAGGAAGGTGCATTTTTGCTGAGCAGTATCCGATAAATAAATTATAAAGAACTGTAACTGCTAACTATTAAGAGACAGATTTATATGATAGCTAAAGCTTTCATAGTTGAGGAAGGAATGTCCAATAAAACAGCATAGCTGTGATTTAGTATGGTGTTTAAATTCATCGTTACATATATTTTGTATTTCCGACTGGTCTTCGCTACCAAGTCATATATCGGCTTTGCCTGATATACGTACCCTTTTTTGCATATGTAATGAGCTTATCAGCTTCCAGTAGGAAAGGCAATTTTAGAGCTATCTTCTCCCAAGGTTTGCACTTCAATATGCCGGATGACTCATCTGCTGTACTAATAGACACAGTGAATCCAACAAGGTGAAAAATGTTAAAGGCTGAGATTCTGCACAGCACAGTAGGAGGATGAAGAGCACAGACATTAAACTGAGAGGGACTGTCTTACCCAGCAAGGCTTACTGGGAGTGGGGAAAAAAAATCCAACAAACTTCCTTACATATTTTTATCATTTCCTAGGACCTTATAGGTCCTTGCACCTCAGGCCTTGATCATCCCAGAAATACAGGCTGAGGTTCCCCAAATTGGTCCTAAAGCCTTCAGTCACCTGGATAAAGTGGCTGAGACTCGCAAGACAGCTTTCAACATCCAGGAGCCAACAGGGTTTTAGCACGTCTGTTTTAAAGCCTGTTGTTTTGGGCAGCATTCCCTGGAATCCTGGCCCAGCTTCTCCCATTTCCAGGCTGAAGGGGACTTATGGCTCAGCTGCTCTGGGTTTCTGTGTAACGCCAGCCAAAGGATTCCAGCTCACTGCTCCAGCCACAGTGAGTGCAGTCATTGCTGGTCAGTCTGTGCCCTGCTCCAGAAAGAACGAAATTAGTGATAACTCCTGTTGCAAGATTTGAAGGGTCAGGGGAGGGCTACATCTAACTTTGATTGCCCTTCTCAGTGTCATCATACACATTTTACTGTAGCCACAAAAGCAAAGGAATCTGCAGGATTTGGTGTTGCAGTTACACCACAGAACTACATATGAAGATATCTCAGTTGAATACCACAAGATTTGGTTCATAATGAAATATTTTCCCCATACTTTTCATAAATATTTAAATGAACAAAACCAGAAAACCACCACAAAAACTCTCTGTCCAGTTGCAATGTTTTGAAAATAATATCTAAACCATGTTTCTATTGGATTTAATTCATGCTGAAGCCCAAGTGAACATTTAGGCAGCATTTTATCATCTTCAGGGCACTGTGCAAACGCAAGTTAATGCATGATTTGTGATCCTGCTCAGCAGGTCTGTGGCCCTCTAATTCCTGGGTATCTACATCCTTCAGCTTGACTTGAGTCCTGCACCTTGAGCCAACAGCCACCCACCACCTGAGCACTGGCAGGCTGCAAGTGCTTCAGATCAGCAGCAGCTCTGAACATTACACAGTAAAATCCTGCTGTTGTTCAGCTCTGTTTCATAGCAGTCCCTACCTTGGAGTCACATCTCAGCTACGATTTAGTTAACAGCTCAGAAAATACTATTCTATCCATCTAAATAGCAAAGAAAAGGGGGTATATAAAGGCAAATAAATAAAACATTTTTCAGAGATCTTTTAGAGAGTTTTAGAAGGTCCTCTTTTTCTCTCCAAATAACAGAGGACTTATCCTGGAAGATACTTACCAGTCAGCTTCCTCATTTAATCACAGCACTTTGCAGAGTAAATAATCATAATTGTCTCGTACTACATCGCTGACTACACCAAGAGGAATACAGCAAGGGATACGGCCCAGAAAGGAGCTGGTACATCTCACATCATCAGGAATGAGTACAACAGAGGCTATGTTAAAAGGAAAGGTAGAGAATTTAGTATCACTGCAACATGTGAAACACAGTCTCTGACATCTGCCAAATATCTGTCTATATATGTAGCTTATAAACCTATGTCCAAGTGGGTTCCCAGTCCAGGGGGTTAAGATATGAGGCTGGATCACAAAATCAACCACTTGTTACTGCTGAAAAGACAACTGTATTCCCTTGAACTCTGACTAGCCAAAGGACATTCCTGCCTTTCTGAAAGCACTAATGCTGCTGGTATTTCCCATGGGACTTCAACTAGTGACTGGATGGAGGGCAGGTGAGGCACAGCCCCCATTTCCAGAAAAAGAGCAAAATTAATCAAAGAGTTAGAGAAACTATTTGATAGTCTTGTACTGCAATCAGAGCCATACTGCTCTGAAGTTGTCTTTGGGTTATTTGTTACACAGAATACAGCAACAGCAGAAAAGTCTGAAAGTGCTTCAAGGCTTCCAGGTCTTTGAGGGCAACCAAGAGGTCTGGCACTTTTGACAGCAGGCAGGAAACCTCCTGAGTAATGCCTTGTGTTCATTAAAGTTGCCACAGTAGGACTTCACATGTTTCCTGTAAGAATCAACCCTCTGCAAGGAGTAGCAGCACAGACAGCTTCCCAGGAACTCCAAGTATCAACAGGCAATTGTGAGGCACAAGGGACAATGCTGCTGGGTGTGCCTGGTGCTCCTCCTGCAGCTGCGTCCCTTCTGGCTACCATAGTGGTTTCATCTTTATATTTTGTTGGGAACAGAAGCTGAAGACAGGCAATTTGGCTGAACCCTCAAAAAGGAAAACAGAATTGATTTGCAGGTATTACATAGCAATGCTCCTTTTTCTCCTACTTCCTCTCCTGGCCTAAACCACACCTGTGCATTCTCCCCTAGCAATGTTGCTCAGGATCCTCTGAAGACAAGAGCAGAGTTCCTCACGTGAAAGCCAAGTCTAGGATGAGGATCTGTATCTGTCAGTCAGCACTTTTCCTACTATCAAAACTAAAGAAAACCCAGAACGTATGTACAGACAAGCAGTGAGGAGAAAAATGCCATCTCTCACCACTACAAGAAATGGGCATTTAACACTTTGCTTCAGAAGGACATGTGGAGGCAGGACTCTACATTGATCATTTCCCTGGCAGAGTAACTTCCTAGGATGTTGCAGTGCCTTGAACAGAAGCAGCTGACACAGGGCCCGGAATAATGGAAGGTGAGGCATCTGCAGCAGGTTCATACTCAAAGCAGCAGGGATTGCTGGCCCCACTCTGGCACTTTCAACATAAGGATAACTAGCTTCAGCTTATCATCTGTTTCCCTTGCTTAAGGCCAAAAATATGCTACACTGCATGGTGAGCCCAAGGAGGAGGCTTTGATAGCTACATTATGCCTTAGCCTGGAAATGAGACAACACTGGGAACACGTATTTAAGAGGGAGGACTGAGCAGACTTTCCAAATCCTTCACAAAGAAAAAATCTCCATAAATACCAGTAAGGCATAAAAGAGAGAAAGCAATGGGACCCCAAAACACAGGCTTGCTTCCAGAGTCCGCACAAACTTTTTATACGTTTTAGCTATTTCATTTCCCAGGGAGGAAGAACTGGCACCGGGAGGCAGCAGCACTGCACTCCTCTGTGGGGAAATTGGACTCACATAACTTCTCAACTCGACTGGGAGGCAGCAACAGAGCCCCAGCAAGCTGTGTGGAGCCAGTCTGCATCTGGAACTAAAACTGCCTTCCTTCCCCAAGAGAGTCACCATGGCAAGGTCACCAGGCACTGCCCAGCCAGGCTATTCTTCCTTTCTCTGCTGGGGGTGGAAGTCGGCCAAAGGCAGCTTAAGGCTTTGGAGAAATCAAGAACCCCAAGTGCCAGTTACTTTTTTTTCACAGGTAAACAAGAGCAAAGTGCCCAGAGGAGATGCTTGGCTACTGAAGTGTGTGGAGTCATAGCACAGGGCTGCTCTGTTTACTCCAGCCAGGGAGTCCCTGCAGAAGGTTGGATGCTATTTTTGAATCCTGCAGGCTGACGAGCAAATTCCTGAGGCAGGGAGCCTCACAAGGGACTCCACTGCAGGAAAATGAACGCAGCTGTGCAAGTAAAAAGCATGTTCAGCAGAATATGGCAGGGCTGGGAGGCACTCAGAGCCCAGCAGGCAGAGCTGGCAGCACCCAGCAAGATGAGAGCGGGCAAGTGCTGGGAGGCACTGGACACTCAGCAGCACTTCAAAGAACCACAGCATCATGGAATATTCTGAGTAGGAAGAGACCCATAAGGATCATCAAAGTCCAACTCCTAGCCCTGCACAGGACTGCTTATAAATTTCTCTGTTGCAGCCCCTGGCAAAGGGAATTGATTCGTGACTCTGCCTTTCCTAAACTGGATGCCCCCATACGATTGATGCTGGCGATTTCTCGTGCTGCCAGATTCCTTGTCTCCTTCCTCCTGAATGGCCTTCTGCATTGCTCCTTTCTACTCAATGCACACATTTCCAAGAGCTTTCTATGAAGACCTGAGTTGTCTTGAGGCAGAAGGTGCTCAAAGCATTCATGCCTTCCCAGTCACCAGCAGCATCCTTTTCTCTTCTGAGAAGCATCCAACAGAGGTAAATCTGAGAAGCTGAAGTAAGAGTTGAACTTCAGAAAGATAAAGAAAAGCTGAAGTGAGAACCAAGGATTTCCACAGCAAAAGTTTAGTGCACATAAACCCAGAACTGAAGTCAGGGGAGGTCATGATTCAGATAAACAGAGCACAACACACACTCTCTATGAGGGCAAGTCTGACCCCAAACCTGAAGCCAGTAGGTAGAGCTCTCCAACCTTGACTTCCCTCTCTGCAGCCACCCAAGTAAATACACAGGTAGATAGACAGACAGATATTCTGCAATAATCAGGAGAAAATAGATTCATCAGTGCTTCTGAAGCAGAGCAATACATCTGAAGCAAACAGCACAAAGGAGTCAAAATTATGTTAACAACTGTGTCTTCAGCATTTCAATACTTTGCAGATATTAAATATAAGGCCCACAGCCAAGCGAATAGAAAATACTGTGAAGGGGCTCACTATATATCCACTGTCCCTTCTTACAGCAGTGGGATGGGGTTCAGGATGTGAAGTGACACAGCAATTTGGAATTACTAGGGGACAGGGCTGAGGTGCCCACAGCCCACTGATTTCAGGCTTTCTTCAAGTATTTGAGCACTTGGCTCTCAGAAGTGTTTCAGAACGAATTTACCCCCTGCTACCGAGCAGGTTAACCTTGCTGAGAGGGAATGGTTCCAGGGAAGACTAGACACGATTACTTACCCCATTTATTTAAATTTACTAAATAGACATACATATACACAGACATTTAGACATATATATATATGTATATATGTACATGTATATATGTACATGCATGTATATACAGAACAATTGGCATGCAATGATCTTAGGACGAGGAAACATAATGCTTTCTTAAGAGGATGAATTGTTGACCTGCCAGGTACCATTCTACAAAATTAAATCAGAAAATATTTTAAATATTCTACTGCCAAATCTCAAATTTGATGCTGAGATTTTCATACCCCTGAGAAAATTATTTGGTTTGGGGGTTTTTCTTTGCTTGCAGGAGGAAAACACAAAGCCACTAACAGCAAATCTTTGAAGCACAAAGGGGAAACACAAAGAGAGCAATGTAAAAGCAGATACCAACCCTTCCAGTCCACATTTAGGTGGTATTTCCAACTATAGCTAGTTGGGGGAAAATAATAATTAGGCAATCAGGTCACTGTTAGGATAAAGCATGGCCCTTTGACTACACACAAACCCTCCTTCCAACAGACATTTAACATATCTTTGAAGGCTGCAGAGAGCTGACTAAAGAGAAACACAGCATTTCACCATTCACTCCAAATTATGTTTGACTGTTTACTAGATTATTTTCAAGGGCTGCAATAAAGGCACAGACTGCCTAAAGGTTTACACTGGATTTCTTTGCCATCTTGCTGCATTTAAGGCCATAACAAAATGAAGAGGGTTTTTTTCTTTCTTTTTTTCCTTTTCATGTTTGGTACAACTCCACTCCGACATCCAACAGCATGTTGTATTGCCTCAGGCAAGGATACATTCTAGTAGGTTAGGAGAAATAAACTGCACAGTAACATCTTATAACCATCTAAGTTGTTTTTTGTATTCAGATCTTAATAAAAAGAAGTTACGGTAAGAATTGTGATCAGGACAGTGATGTTCATCTGCTACAGCAGATGATCCCAGACAATTTTCCACCTAGGGTGGAAATTCCCCTTTTTTCCTACAGGATTTCTAACAGACCTGGAAGAGGTCTGGCTATCTCACGTCCTTGCCCAAGAAGGGACACCACAAAATGATCAGCAGCTTGCTAGAAGCATCCTCCATGCACTGTAGAGTGCTTACAGAACCCTCTCTGCTCCTGTCCTTGGAAGGCTACAGTTTCTTCCTGTAGCCAGAAAATGAAGTGACATCAGGATCAGTAAATTTGAGCCTCCAAAATTCTGGCATGTGGGCATTAGAGTAAGATTCAAAACATTAATATCGTTGTTGAAGGATAATTTGACCTGCATAACCATAGATTTTCTCATACATTTATAATCGTTTCCATGAGGCAGGGTGAAAAGAGGAAAGAAAGCATGAATTGGACCCATTTTAAAAATTAATGTGATTTTTTTCTTATGTGAATTACCTTGATCATTAATGACAAAGACATTTTTAATTCCAGGAGAAGGTGGAATAGGAACTTCTACTTTAAAAATAAAATTAAGGAAGATATGTGGTTAAGAACCATTCAAAGTATGAACCATGAAGATTTTAAGCTTAAGCTCACAGTTATCTTACAGTTACACTTATCCTTCACAGGCATATAACATGGATTTTCAAATTATTTACAAGGGGTTAAAGAAAAATTTGTGATTCAAAATAGGGAGTGGGGGGAGACACCAAATTTGCTTGATGTTTGGAGAGGATCATGTTTACTACCCTTCTTTCCACCCACAACAAACACACGTTTTAGCAACCAACAGTTGGAGAAGCAGAAGCTGCCAGTGAAAGTCAAACATGACATGCAGAAGGCATCTTATTTTTTTTTTTCTTTTATGCTAATTCAGAAAAGAAAAGCTTCATCCTTTAGACCCTGGGATTAAGTAGGTATCTCTGAGTCCCTCGTTATCAGACAAACTGCCACCCAAGGAAACCACAAAAGATAAGGATACCATTTTTGGCTTTCTCTTGAAAGGGACAATGACCCCTCCTCCTGTCTTGAGAGTCCTGAGTCCTGTCCTGATGCCCCAGGCAATACCCAGCCACAACCTGCTCTTGCCTCACCACCAAAGTCATGAAGAGAAGAGCTGAGGAAGTTGCCAAAGTGGCAAGAAGGGGCAATGTGCTGCCTCCACAATGCACAGCAGCACCTCTGGCCACTGGAAACATGTACATCCCTGTTACTGCCAACTTCCCACAAAGCAAGCATGTATTTTAGCTATTCCACCAGATGATGAAACTCTGCTTAATTAATCTCCCATCACTTTTACAAATGATACATTCCTGAGAGTCACTGGAGCCCTACTGGTCATGGCAATTGGCAATTTTAGAGAAAGCAATTCTGAGAACCAGATGAATTTGCTTTTAAGAAGATTATTTAAGAGCCACTCTGTCTAATATATTCTATAACCATTCCCCAGCAAGTCTAATTGCAGACTTTCAAGCAAACATTTTGACATTTTGTTCCAGTATATCTGTTCAAGCCAAGATGCAACAAAGTTTGTGGAAGCTTCAACAATGACTCCTGATGGTGGAATAACACCTTGAACTTCTCCAGGGCATGTCAGGCTAGGTTTTTTGCTACTCCATTAAACATTTAACATAGCTTCAGCACATAGTGAGTTTACAGACTCGGACTGTTCCCAAATCAAGCCACCTGCAGCTAGTAATGATTTAAAAATGAAAAATGCCCGTTGGTGGAGTAAGTTACACATCACCCATCAATCGCTGCAGAGACTGACAGTCATGGGAGACTATTTCAAAGCCAATATGGGCACTTTATAGGCAGGAAAGGGTCAGGATGGCAATAGTGATGAAGTGGGAGGAAAGCAGCACGTGAGCTATCATTCATTATTTTACTACTACCAGAGTACCCAAAAATCCCAGTGGAGTCCTAAGCTCCAGCCTGCTAAGTACTGCACACACGTAAAGTAAAACCCCTTCTGCCCTGAACAATATATATTCAATAAGTCTGAGGACAAAGACCATGAAAGAGGCAGTGACACTGTCCCTGTGGTGCAGATGGCCAACCAGGGCAGGCAGAGGTTATGCCCCTTGTGCAAGGTCAGATGAAAAATCAATGGTGTGCAAGCACAGGTCACCTGAATTGCAGTCTGGAGTCCACTGCAAGGCCAGCCCTCCCCAGTCTGATATCTGGGCCAGCACTGCTAAACACTGTGCTTAGGTACTCTGTGCATCCTCCTGGAATGCCACTCTGCTACCACGAACCGGGAATTCAGCGGGGAAATCCCTCTGACCACCCTGTGAAAAACCGACTGTTTCAGAGCTGTGCTCTGAGCCTCTCAGGATCTTCAGACCCAACTGATACCTGACGTAGTGAAACAGATACCATGTGTGGAGGAATCCCTTGAGGGATGCAACTCTTCTGACAACCTCACTAATCAAGATCTCTCCAATTACAAAACTCTGTGCCGCACTTAGGACTCACTCATTTGTAGCAAGATTATCCAAAAGCAGGAAGGGCCCCGTTTGCAGAGAAAACTGTGGCACAAGCCATAGGCACAAGTCCACAGTGACCCACAACAGAAGGAGAAAGAAACTCAACACTGAAGTACTCCCTGGAGAAGCTCATCCTGGCTCATCAGCATGGCTCACTAGGGGAAGAGCAGAATTAACCCCAGCAGCATTGTTACCCCTGGCCCCTAAATGCAAGAGCATGCTATGTTCTCTATCCCCATTAACTTGCACAACTATTAATAACCCATTCCTCTTGGAAACAGTGGAGGATGATGAGTCCTCGTATTTCAGGGATTTGAAAATCGACCCAAAATCAGTTAATTTAAAGCCTTACCAGCTGCAAACACGCTCTACTGTAAACTGCAGGATTTAAGTGGCACCACTGTAGCAGTTCCTGCACTAACTGTAGATCAACTGGGTGTTTTATACACTTCGGTGGAAGGGTTTTTCCTTTTTTCTTACAATCATCATAAGCAAAGAGAATACACCTCATCATTTTCCTTCTCTGTCAATCCCAGCTATTTATCACAGAGGCTAAGAGTTGACCCATTAATGGGATAAGGATTCCTAATCTATCAAGAATATATGCCAACAACTAATCATTAGATCCTCTGTAAGCCTATACATTATTTACTTTTGACATAACACATCATACAGCTTTTTCTTCAACACAAAATCATTTCTAGACTCACATTGCTCTTGAACGGAAGAAGATGGCTACAGAGGGAAAGCTGTTTAACACCAGAAGAACCAGAGGGCCTGTATCAGCTACTCAGACAACTTAAATCAACATAGGCAGTGACCTGATTTTGGTGGCACTAAGCTAATTTGCATCAGCTGAACACCAGGCCCATTATCAATCGATTTGGAAACGAGCAAGCAGATGCAAAAAACTCACTTGGCGTTGCAAGAGTGGCTGTAAGAGGCTCTCAGGAAGGTTTCTTACTTAAGTTTGTTTTTTATGGCCCCACTAGTGAGTACCTAGCTTCCCCACAGGTTCTGTGTATCAAGTGCTTGTGGATACTATGGCACAGGGCTCTTCTTCACAGTTACCAGTATGGAAACGGTTTGTCACATAGATGATTTTTGTGCACAACCCAAGCAACCAAGCTGGTTGGGAGGAGGACAGAAAGGGGTTAAAGCAATAATGTACTCCTCCCCCTTCACTCATGCTACCCATTCTTCACCCCAACACCCTTCCTGTAGAGTTTCAGCTCAGAAAGAAGCTTGGTCATCCAGAATTGTTTGTTTTTATAGTTCTGGAGGAGATGATAATCCAAACTCAAAGAAGAAGATAACTTCCATATTTAAACAGCTACACATATTCTCAGCCTATTTCAGGAGCACAGGGAAGATAACACAGAGCTCCACTTTCCAGGCTTACCATGCTAAGAGGATAAAAAGAGAACTCTTGTTAATACTTGTGCCTAGACAGTAGAGCATTATGGCTTGGATTCACAAAGGGATTTAGAACTCTAAGTCCCACTGAAATCAGGAAATGAATGGGACTTAGGGTCCTAAGGGCCTCTGAGAGTCCCAGTCTAAGTGCCTCCTCCTTTTGAAGCCAATGGGAACAATGCCACGGCATTAAACAAGGGCAGAGCCTGCCCACGAAGCTTTAACTCTATTAAAAGACACAGGGTTATCTGGTGACAAACAGGCACAACACTCCTGGTGAAGAGACTTTGGCCTGAATGCTTTTAAAGCTTCCACTGCGCTCCATCAAACGGAGCTGAAGCAAAGTCCATACACGTCAATGAGAGCTTTGCAGCAAGATTAAGATTTCAGTCCAGGTCCTTGAGTCAGAGGCAGAGGAGTTGTCACTGGGAAGACAAACTGTGCTATTAGCAAGCCTGGACCATGCACTGTTACTGCATAAAGCTCTTTGAGTAGGCAGGCAACAGTGAGCAGCGATGTAGTTTCACCCCTTGGTTTTCCATGATTAAAATTTGGCATGCCCTAATCCATACTAGCTTTAAAAACATTCCGTGAAGTAAATGCAGTCATGGTATTTGCACTTCATTCCTTATTGCTATTTTGAATGCATTTTTAGTAAAGATCAGTGGCATGTGCTCCTGTAGAATGAAAGGGGGTCCCCCAATAAAGGTCACACCAGCACTACTGAAATTTTCTACACTACAAAGGGCAGAAAAAAATCCAACACACTTTCTGTACCTTCTGTACTCCTGAACACAGCATAGGAGAAATAAACAGCATTATCTATTATCTAAGCAATTAAATATTATTAGCTGCTACTAAGCTCTTCATTGTGCCGGTACAGTATGTCCCTTTTGCTTATACAGCACCAGAAAGCTTCATAGTGTAAGACAAGGGTACACCAAGAAATGACCCAATGGAAATCACTTTGCACAGTGAATCCCTTTAACCAGGCACTTACTTGAAGGCTGCAGTTCCTCTTTCCTGTTCCAGTAGATCAAGAATTTCTGTATTGAGTCTGATACACAAACCGGTAAGTATTCAGCCTCATCTGTGGCACTTTTTTGTTCTACTTCATCCACAGCATATAGCCAGGCTGTTTTACACTACATGGCATTTTTTACAAAAACCTTTTCCTTAAAAAGCATCCCTGAAATCTTCCAGTGTGTACTGTAGACAATGTGACATGGGGTAAAAAAAGATGCATCATCACTGCAGCAATGCTATTGCAACACCTAGAACATGTAGCTAGAGCTGTCTCTGCTCTACCTAGCCAGAAGTGAAAGAAAAAAAGAAAAAAGTTGTTACTTTTTTATTTTTTTAAAGGGAAATCAATGAACACCAGCACTTCATCTCTGCTCAATTTAGCCCTTTCTGGAAGCACAGATAACTCCTGATGGCAGTTGTCCAAAGTGTCCAAATTCAGACAGTCTGATAGCCCTTTCAGTAGGGTTAGTCTTGGTGGAGACAATAATCAGGCCTCCCACGACGAACTTCATTCAACGAGCGGTGCTGATTACGGGAGTGGTTCGAATCATCACACAGTATTGACCAGAGATCAATTTTCAGCTTGAGGTATTGTGGAGAACATATAGTACACAGCTAAGCTAAAGGCTGGGAGTAAGAATTCAATAGCCTACCCAACCATGTCAAATAAAAGCCTGAACAGATAGATGCTACAATCTCTGCCCCCTGAAGCCCATGATTTTAAAGGTACAGGCTATGATGAAATGGAGCCTGAGGAACTATATTTCATCATCAACATTTTGCTGCTTCATTAAAATTACCATTTTCTTTCTCCACCCCAAATTTATTTCAGTCAATGTGATTTCACATTAAAAAAACAAAAAGACAACTTGCTCAAACAGCTCTTCCTTTGATCCCATCTTTCCTTAATCAAAGTTCTCTGAGCCAGGTAATGACAGCCCTTCCTGCTGCAGGTGCCTCAGCCCCCAGCAGTACAATGTTTTCCACCTCTAGCCATGCCAGGAATCACAACTTTCAGCTCTGACCCCACACCACCATCACCTTTGTAAACAGGGAACAGCTAGTGATGCTATGTTCCCTGAAAACCCCATGCTGCCAAGCATTGCTGGACGCTTCTGGCCCTTCACACCTTTAAGAAGAAAAAAACAACCAAGGAAGTAAGGAAATACAATATATCCTAAAAACAGTCAAAGAAAGAAAGAGGATTCCTTCCCCAGTTATGTCCATTGTCATGTATATTACAGGATCATCAATTCTGTAGAGCAGTCTAAGAGGAACCAGGGCTTGATCCAGCTCTGTGGCAAAGAAAGGAAGGTCAGTCTCCATTTTAGGACACACAGTTTCATAGGCCTCTCTGCCAAGTACCAGCCCTCTGAAAAACAGCTTTCACTTAGGGAAAACCCGCACCAAAAGTAGTTTTCTCCCTTGCTTCTCCAGCCCCCAGCATTTAGTTGCCTTCCTCAGCACACAGGAGGGATTCAGCATCACTGACACGGAAAAGGGAGAGAGGGAGTGGGGCAAAACCAGCCTTGCACAGGTGCTCCCAAATCTCCACAGGAACCTTCTGGATGGGAGAACTTGCAATGTCTGTGCAAATGCAGAACCTGACTAGACAGTTTGGAAGCAGGGACTCTGAGCTGGACAAAACATGTGTTTTACTTGCAGGGGGAGGAACTGAGAATCAGGAAACAAGTGTGGGACTTGGTCTGTTTGCACCAAAAAGCCATGGTATCTTAGGGTGGTTTTTTTTTCAAGTGCACAAGGGTAGGGAGCTTAATCTTGTAGAGATCAGGAATTCTTGACTTTTTTTGACAGAGGTTTTTTTTTTTACTCATCTATTATTTATGGAACCTATTTTACAATTTCCACAGGGCTCAAAGAACAGTAATACAGTGTGTCTTTTAAAAAGGAAGAGAAATTTGAAAATGGGTAATCTAAAAATCACATTGAATCACAGGAAAAGTGAATTCAGCAACCACAAAACTGCTTACAAAGCCATTTAAAACCACTGTGTTGTAAAATGCTGTGGTGTACCAAGGAAGGACAAATTCCCAAACTTCTCCACCAGTCTATACTCAAGCCTAACACAGAAAATAAAAAAACAAGAGGAACTCACAGCTAGAGCAGGTTAAATTCCAATCCTTCACAAGTCAGAAGTTCTACTGAGTTGACTTCCCACATCCACACAGAAAAAGCAGGAGCTTATATACACATGGAGCATTTCAGTGCTCTGCATAAGATCCTACTGCTTTTCTCCTTACTCTCTCACATTATGTTTTCTTCTTATGTTCTTTAAGCCAATTAAATCCTCCTATCTGCAAAACTTTTTCTTCTTTTTTTTTCCCCACGTTTAACAGTTCTGGGGTCCTTTTTCTTGTTTTCTACAGCCTTATTCCCCTTAGTCTTAGTAAATTAAACATAAAATCAAACCTAATTTGGTCATGAATGGGTAAAGAAATGTAACAGTGGTCTAGGGAAAACCGTATTCAATGATCCCATGCAAGGCTAGCTATAAGACAAGAACTACCAACAGGAGCTAAAAATAGGGAGATGTCAGAGGATGGTTTTGGGTGTTTTCTCCTTTTGCCTATTCTTCAATCTGTCAAAAAGCAAATATAAAACAAGGACCAAAATAAAGTAACTATGGTAAAATACAGTGCTGAATGTTTGAAACAAGACAGTGAGTTCAGTTTTAAGAGACTCAGCTTACAGATCCCTCATCTACATAAGCCCTCAAACGATGTGTTCTAACAGGGTGAAGTGCTAAAATGCATCTGAGCAGCAAACAGGGGATTGGTATCCTGCAGTGACAGAAAATTACTGCTGGATGACAGGGCCTGCAAAGTTAAATTGCATTGCTTTAAAGGAGAAGAAGATAAGAGTACTGCTAGGAAATGCAGGCTGCTATACAGTAGAGTATAATGTGCACACACCAGGATCAGAGGTCTCTCTTATTATTCTGCTGTTGTAGTGGCCAAGGCATGCCAAATGAATTAAGGAATTTCACAGTGACTTAGGAGAAAAAATAATTTCAATTTAATAAATATATATATTTATAAACATGGCCTAGGGCTTTACAAATCACAGAATTCATTAAAATAATAAATGAGAAATTTACCTACTATTTTTACAAGTTGCCCTCTGCCCTCACAAATAACAGAGGATGTATTTGTACTTTTCTAACCTCAGCCAACTACACCAGCTTTTTCTGAAGATATTCTTGTGCCTTTATTTTCAACTCCTCCATTCTGCAGTGCTTTGTGTTATGGTGTAGCACTTTTCTCAGAGCTTCCCCCTTGTATTGTAATGGACCAAATACTTAGATTATTCTACTTCTCTTTACTATAACAAGTATCTTTAGTCACTTACCTGATTATTTCAAAAATAACTCTTTTCAGTGTGCACAACAATTTGCCATCAGATTATATTTTTAAATACTGCACACTTGCCCTTTAAAAATAAAATCTTATATTAAAAAAAAATAGAAATAAGTTGGACATCTAACAAGTGTGACCCACAAGATCTCCAGTCTTCTGGAAAATCACAGCCATGACACTCAACTTTAATTGTTTCTTATCTTCTGAAAAGTTCATCCACAGCTGGCCATTTTAGCTCTCCTGCAAGATATTTTAAAAATAAGAATTTTCACTTCTGCAACATGAAAGCCTCTGTTAATTGAACAAATTCAATCAGCAATCCTACAGACTGGCCAAAGCTTGCATGAAAATGAAATGGACTGAGATAAGACAAACAATCCAACGCAACTCCTGTTTCTACATGAAAAATTTACTGCCAGTCAAAATGTCAGCACTCGGGGGCACATGGAGATTGCGAAAAAGCTGTGATTGCTCCACACACATAATTTAAGCAGATTCTTCTTCTTGCTGCTACCTCTGCACCTTCCCCATGACATGATTTACAGCTAGCCTGATGAAGCTCAACCAGCTATGGCTGAGCTACAGAAACAATCTGGTCTATCGCTGAGAAGCACTGAGCGCCTCCAAAACCTGTTCTGCGTTAACCTCTGTGCCTACTGATGGATTTCAGTGCCCCGGGCTTCAACTGATCAAGGGTCTGTCAATACTTCCCTGGAAACAGCCTCCCGTCCTGCAGCACAAGGGTTCATTTGAAAGACCTTGTGTTGATTGCTAACACGTGTCCTCACTTACAATATTTTATTTCACGGTGAAATTCAGATGCAGTTATGATTTTAAAACACTGTAGCGGTGGATTTGAATGGATAAGCAGAGTAAGCACAGCTAAAAGTCCCACTGGGAAGTCTTAAAAAGACTAATTTTTGAATATGCAAACACTTTCATGTCACTCAATCCTGATAAACTCCAGTTGCAGGAGCCCACAAGATGAAGATAATCTGATAATAAACAAAGCCACAAACTGCAAGAATAGTAACTTAGAAAGGATTTATACTGAGGAATTTATCTTGTGCAGGTTTCCTTTCAAACACACTGCTGCTTGGGCACTCCTTCTTTTCCAAAGACCTCGTATATTGTTCTTTTGTGACCACTTTACTCCTCCATAGTAGTTTTTGACATCTGCATTAAACTACCCTATGTATTCCCATCTTTTCTGCACTAAGTGGCGTAAGCAGAAGAAAACTCTATTTCTCCTGACATACACAAAGTCACACAAATAAAAATACTGTTACAGCTGAAAGGAAAGAATTTGCTGCTTGCATTTAGAAAGCTTATCACAACTAAAAATACACCTTGCCTGGTAATACTAAAGACGTGTTAGTGGCAATGCACAGGATTTGCAAAATTATTTCACTCTAGCT
Organism: Pseudopodoces humilis; assembly: GCF_049639895.1. Lineage (NCBI taxonomy): Eukaryota > Metazoa > Chordata > Aves > Passeriformes > Paridae > Pseudopodoces > Pseudopodoces humilis. The sequence continues at coordinate 54,658,198 of NC_142205.1, forward strand.
TAATGCTGTAATGAGAAGTAAAAGGACCATCAGTAGCTTGAAAGGGTAGGGGGAGATTCCAGACATAGCCTTCACTAGGAATGCAGGCCAACAGGGAGCATTTAGAGCAGCCACCCCTCAGAGAGAGGTATTATTAAAGTCAGGACACAAAACCAGTTTGGTTATTGACAGCCAGGGTGTGTGTCCTACATACTGCTGTGCACAGTGGGGGATGTCACATCCTGACCCAGCTGCGCACTTGGATCGAGCGGCTCTTCCAGTGCTCTCATCCTTGCCCTTGCTGTCACATTATTCTGAGTATTATGGATGATAAACCAGGGGCTGCTAAGCTCTGACTGAGCCTTCCACTAGCATTAAACTGAATTCAGTGAGATCAGGGGAGGAAAAAAAATCAGTCAATGTGGCAAGAGGCTGGGGAGGGCACAGATATGGCAAAACATGGCAGTTTCTCCTCGGCCCAAGAGATGCCAGAAAGGCCCACAACCCAAGCAGCCAGCAGGAGAGGGGATGTGCCTCCAGCACCTGTCCAGGGCAGGAGACAGGACTGATTGCAAAGCTTAAGATCACAGAGTCCCTGTCAGTACATCTGTCCCTGGATGTCAGCAGATTAAATAAATATGGCCACATAGGTCTGCAGGTTAAATGGAAAGATGTTAAGTGCTCCAGACTGCGAGGGTGGGGTGGTTTTGCTCCTTTGAAATCTATATGTTTGAATTTTACTTCCTCTCTCGTTAGCCTGATTTGAGACCACCACTGCAGTGCTATTTTCTTATTTGGCCAAATTCACATAGACCATTTTCAGAAATGGCTTTTGTCCTTGAGAACAGACACACAGCATCTTTTCATGGTACCTGCAGCTCACAGAAATCACACACAGCTTTGGAAGCAACTCAAACCAACATGTGGAGAGCAGTCTAAGGAGCCAGGTCTCAGCAAAGGGTCATCCAGTACTGACTGACAACATTCTGAGCTCACTGGTGGTGATAAACAAATCAGCAGGAATGTGGTCAAACCAAGAGTACTGACAAAACTAAAATCTCCATTATTGTGTTCCATTGAGGAAAACTGAGACCAAAAGTTGAACTAAAATGCCTTCCTGGTGATTTACGGCCAAAGCTTATACACTCTGGTCAAAGGAAAACAGCCTACTCAAGGTTTTAGCTCAGTTTTGTCCTTTGCTTAAAAAAATAAACAAGTGCTTGAATGCAAATAGTTCACAGTGAAAGAAGGCTGATCTCTTCAAGCTCTCGAACTTGCACAGGAGTCCAACAGAGCTACAGGATGCAAAATTGTTTTTTAGTGTTTAAAATACATTAACCCAAACAGTGACTCGTTTTCTCCTTAATTACTGAAATACGATTATGCACATTTAAAGCATTTTGTGAATCTGCAAGAATAAAAGACTATGGTGACATTTTAGAGAATGTGAAACAATTATCCCTCCCCCCAAACTTCTTATTTAAAAAATAAGGACTTCTTCTCCAGAAAATTACTTCCTCTCTGAAAAAAAAAAAAAACTTCCACCTGGAAAGACAACCTTATGATCAGCAGAAGGATGTGTGAAGGATACTGGAGCGAGGACCAGCACCTGTAAAAATACTGATAAAAAGAGTGAGCTCAGGTACTTGAACGTGAACATAGCAAAGTAGGGGGTTGCCACCTGAAAGCACAACTCCTGCCAGGCAGTTCTAGATCATGGTACAGAAGGTGCCATCTCAAAATAGTGCCCAGTCAAAAGAAAATTATACTCAAGATGCCTGATAAGCAAGGACACTAGTAGAGGGGTGGCTTTCCTTCCTGAATGAAACAAGTTCACAAAGACCACCAGTAACGCTAAGAAAAAGGACTTTCTAAGAGCAAAGAAGCAGAAATACGGGAAACCTCAAGCCACACCTACACTATGGTGAAGTTTCTCGGCTGTGGCTGAGGCACAGAAGGCACATATAAATCCAGTGTAAAAGCAGATGTAGGAAAGCAAAAAGAGGATCAAAGTTCACATGAACAAGCTGCAAAAGCGGAAAAGTCAATCCGGTATTTCTTAACTTTGTTGATATCTAGATGCAAGGCAGGTAACAGGGAAAATAAGTATTGATTTGGGCAAGTAAAGTGCAAAATGCAAGACTGAAAGGAATTTTCCTGAATAATATGAAAACTCACAGCCTGAAATAACCAAAATGCATCAGATACCAGAGATCTGGAAATCTCAGAGTTTGAGTTTGGAGGGGCTGTTCAGGGGAAGAGAGGAGGATACCTGGTTTCATGGATCACCCAGCACACTACAGGCAAATTAATCTGGATACACTGCACAGAGGCTTCCAAAAATAAGAGCAAGGTACTAAGCTCTTACCTCCTCAAAAAGAGAAGAAGGTAAAAACGCCTCTCTGACATGCAAGAAGTCCTCTGAGAGCTGGAAGAGGCAGGCACCATATGAGGAGATATCAGTGAGACTCAGAGCTGAGGGAAATCATAGAGGAAAATAACCATTTAAGAGCAGCTGCTTCTAAGACAGAGTGTCAGCTCCTCCCTTCCTGGAGGACTTTGCCACATCTGTGTACAGCAGCAACAGCTGCTGCCTTTGTCAGGGAAAAGGGATGCTGGAGTGCAGGAAACCCAGAGAATGTGCTACCAATAGCTCCTCGCCACCCTGCCCCATGTTCAACCATTTCTCCAGCAGCTCTCAGCTTGCTGGAATTGAAAGCATAGCTGTTGCATCACACTGTAACTGAACAGATATGGATTTTTACACAGTCTTCTTTATATATCTTTTAAGAGTGTATTTCTGGAATGCTTATGGCATATCCATTCTAGTAATGAGACTGGAAGATAAGCTGTTTGCTCCCTCACTCATAGTAAGTTCAATTCATGGGAAAGTTGTTGCAAATTGATACATTGCCAGTCTTAGACAATACGTCTTTGTAGCTCCAGACCCCAACAAGGACCAAGAGCTGCTCAGAACGTCACAGCAGGGACCCTTATAGGGTGAAGGGCAAATCCTGTTTAGCTGACCTGCAGGCACAGCCCTGATGGACAGGCAGGTTTGCCGAAGGGAAACCAAACTTTGGGGTACAGGCTTCAGGAGGAGCTTCCCGTTGGGCACAGTTAAATGCTGAAGGGATGGGAGAGGCTGCAGCCCCCATGCCTACCTGCCTCTCCCCCTCCTGGGGTGGCACAGCTGCAGGGGTTCCTGGCATTCAGATCATCATTTCCCAGCACTTTCCAGGCTAATGAGTCTTAAACAAAAGATTCAGCTTCCCAAAGGCTAGTGGATAAAATGGAGCCATCAGCAGCCTAAATACTCACCAGGCTCCTTTTACAATCAGCAGAGATTGAGTAAATATAGTCAGGGGAATTCAGGGAGTGATTCATCTTGACCCAGACAGAAGTGTCCAAAAGCATGTACAAAAAGCAAAGTGCGTGCCAGGAGGGCAGGCCAGCAGAAATTATGCTCGTCCTCACAGCCTCTGCGTAACTTGTGTAGCTATTGCATAAATATGTAATTATGTTTCTTCTCAGACTTCTGTTTAATTTTGCAAGGAGGGCCCCAGCAGCTAAACTGAGTGAAACAGATAAAGGGGATCACACCTCACCCCTTCACGTCCAGGCTGCATTCCTGACTTTGAAAAGGGAGATGGAACACACCTCAGCATGCAGACTCTGCAGACAGTGTACACACAAGGCTCTGCCCTGCTGACAGAGCTCTGAAAGTGCACCAGGGTACTGGGTAAGGTCTAGGAAGCTATGGCACAGACAGGCATCACTTCAGTTTTTTAGGAAGTTCATAGTAACCTATGAAAAAAAAAAGAGTGGGAAATCATAGAATCATTAAGGATGGAAAAGTTCTGTAAAATGCATAGAATACAACCATTAACCCAGAACCACCACTAAACCACATCCCTAAGTGCCACACAGTTTTTAAACTCTTTACAATGATGTAGATTCCACTGCTTCACTGGGCAGCCCATTCCAATGACTGACCACCCTTGCAGCAAACAAATTTTTCCTAATGTGCAATCTAAACCTCCTCTGGCCGTTTCCTCTTGTCCTGTCACATTTTACCTGAGAGAAAAGACAGACCCCTACCTTTATACAATCGCCTTTCAGGTAATTTTAGAGAGCAATAAGATCCCCCTTGGTCTCCTCCAGACTAAACACTCCCAGTTCCCTCAGCTGCTCCTCATTAGACTCATGCTCCAGACCCTTTCCCAGTTCCAACACCATTCTCTGAACATGCTCCAGCACCTCAGTGTCTTTCTTATAGGGAAGGGTCAGAACTGGACACAGCACTCAAGCTGCAGCCTCACCAGTGCCGAGTACAGAGGGACCATCCCTGCCCTGCTCCTGCTGGCCACACTTCTGCTACCCAGGCCAGGATGCCATTGGCCTTCTTGGCCACCTGGGCACAGCTGGCTCATGGTCAGCTGCTGCCTCCCAGCATCCCAGGTTCTTTTCTCCCAGGCAGCTTTCCAGCCACTCAAATTATGTAAAGGAACTTTCCCCATCAGAATCTATTGTCTCTTTCCTCATCAGAATCTATTGTCTTTATTTATTTTTTTTTATTTATTATCTTTCCTTATTGAGCATATCTAGCTCTAGTGCAAGACACATTTAGATCACATGAAGACTGTAGCCCATCTCACTTTACAATGTGCCTTGGGTATTCTGGGGGACACAAGGGGGGATTTTTTTATGTAGGTTCACAAATGCTGCCTGCTAGAAGAGCCCTTTGCCTCTCTCCACTGGTGAAGCCCAGCATCGGCTTCACCCAAGAAGAGCCATCACTCACACCACCTCTCCAACTCTTCTCCAGGTAAGTATCACGGGAAAAAAGGGGTTTTTCAAGCCTCACTGTATGAACACACAGAGAGCAGCAAAACACTCTAAAAGTTAATATAGGGCAGAGAAATGAGTAAGTGGTGGAGCAGCCAGGGAGTGACTAAGAACTACTTTACAAATAATCAGGCTGAAGCTGCTGGACAGGGAGGCTGGGGCCCAGGCCACCTGAAAGTCATCAAAACCTTGCCCTTTTGAGATGCTTCAGCTATGCAAAGGCGTAGGCTGAGCATCCTCTGCAGAGATTGAAGCAGGGAGGTGTAGAAACAGAAGGAATAAGGCTGGGAGCCAAACTGGGGTGTAGGGGGTGTGGAAGGAGGGAGGTTAAGGCACTTTGCTACATGTCAAGTTAGGAATGTACCTCACAAGGCCTGTTGTCTGAATTCAGAGTTGCACAAGAGGTTATGAAGCTCAGATCAACACCATCTCCAAAAAAAGGCCAACAAAACATGCAATATTTAAGTAAATGCCAGTTGTGTTGTCACAGAATGCCCTGCTAGCAGCTTTTCAAGGAGAAAAGAAAACACAGTCACTTCAACAAAGGTGAGGAAGTTGAGGACAAAACACCCAAACTGAAAACCACCAAAGAAACAGGAAAAAAGTAAAGAAAAAGAAATAGACAAAAAAGTACTTGACCATAAATATGGAGTGGCCACAGCACGGTTGAGGTGAGCAAAGTGGGGATTGTGCAGATCAAAGCTCAGCTTCAAGTTGGAAAAGCAATGCCCCCATCTCCAAGGGATGGAGGAGATGGCAGGGTACAAGGAGCTCCTGTTGCTGGACTTATATTTGAAAACAAATTATGCTATTTGAAAATACAAGCTCTGTATGCTTCACCAAGAACAACACCAGCTACAAATACAATTTAAATGCTTTTCTTCTCCCTATTTTTTATTACCCAGTGTATGCAGGAAAAGGAATGAGGCCAGTTGGACAGGACAAGAAACCTATGCCCAGACAGTGTATTCATGCTCACAGAGAAAATCCTCAGCAAACCTTTCCAGACCCTGTCTTACAATCAGCTAACACCAGTCTTTGGTAACATTTGGTCACTTCCACATAGTTCTCATGCTCACTTAAAAAAACCAAAAAAACCAAACAAAACAAAAAAGGCAATAAAGTTGAATTAATTTTTTTCTACCCATCTCCCATAAACATCCAAATTACTTATTCTAACAGACAGAACTGCTTCCACACAACCAATAGTGGATTCCAGTTGCATGTGGTACTATTTGTGTAGGCGAGAAGAGCTCAGCAAAAGGTGGCAACGTCATGCACAGCCTGTCTGATGCATGGAAAGCTATACATCCCTGAAAAGCCGTAAGGCGGCTTCCCTTTGGCTCAACTGAATCAGCATGCAAATTTCACTTAGATGAACGAGGCAACGGCACAGGCAGGGTGTATCACTTCAGATTTCAGGACAGAATGACATCTGGATAAAGCCATCCTGGATTAGTCCGCTACCGGGCAGATTGCAGCACGGATACCTTGCACGATGGGATGCTGATATTTGCATACTGCACGGCAAGCCAGCTAGCGCCCTGTTTGCACAGGAGATGGAAGGAGTAATCCTGCCTCACTCTGAAAATTACATTCCTTATCCTAACTAAAGAGAAAGAATGTAGCCTCACACTAATATTATTATTAGGTTCTTGGACACACAGACTTGAAAAAAAACTTGCACTAAAAGATACACATTCACTGTGCTGATCACTCATTTGCAATCCTGCTTCCATACCAGGAATAACCACTTTGTGCTTGCTGGGCTGTGTTATCTCCACAGCTATACACATATGTGCTAATACACCTGCAAAGGCACGGCAGGTGAGCATCAGAAATCCCCCTATCAGATTAATGGAACAGGAAAGAGGTATCTGAGAAACAAAACATATTTTAAAAAAAGCACCAAAAACTGGGTAGAACTGAAATGCCTGGTCATATCAAAAACCTAACTTCCCAAATGGCCAGGTTCATTCCAAAACAGACACTGAGCAAAACCAATCACTGACTTCGGCACAGGGATGTGTCAAAAAGCAAGAGACAGCTACATTGTTCTTCACATGCAAGAAGCTCTATTTATTATTTTATTATTATTTTAATGCAGAAACAGTTGTCCCAGTGCTTATTATTTGGCTGAATGAGCTGAAGTGAGACTCCCCAGGCAGCTGCTGACATAATGAATGATTGTGCGGTGAAGCCCAGAATGTGAATGATGAAGAATTTTGAAAGGCTCTGGAATTTGTGAATAACAAAAGTAGCTACAGTCCCCAAAATCTCACCATTTGTTCTCAGCAACAAAGGAGGACTCAAAGGCCTTTGTTTAACAAAATGATTCAAAAACAGGATACGAAAGGAATTAGGGGTTATCTCTACTGGCATAATACAGCAAGCAAATTGTGTCCCCAAGTAGGAAGAGTTATGAATACGTTCTGTCGAACATATTGTTAACTGAATTACTACGGTACTGTTTCTTTTATCCCTTTTCCAGTACTGTTACCGTGTTTCCTGTGTCAGTAATTCTCAAGGTCTTAGGGCCTTTCAACCCAGACTCTGTAAAAGGGGAGCTGCTTGTTCCACAGGAGACTTTGGTCCTCCAATGTTAAAAGGGGAAGCATCTGACCATACAACCCCTTTCCTCTCAGGGTTTGCATCATGATGCCTTGGCATATCTCTTCACTGGTATTAAAAATACTGTACTTCATCAGTATCAAAAATAAGCACAGTTACAATTATCTTAAATAAATATTCAATTTGAATTAAAAAAAAAAAAGAAAAAAAAACAAGCATCACACCCTTATTATTGGTCTCTAGTACGGGACAAGAGCTTCATGGTGCAAAGCACTGAATGGGCATTGGAAAAAGACAGCCATGCTCCAAAGCAGGTTCTTTTTCCCTCAAGGGGGAACAAGCATTCCAGTTTTGGAACACTTACTGTGGGGATTACATATGAGCTCGGTGAAAGACAATTGAACCTGATGAAGATTCATGCCACACTGACAAGTGCTATCCAAACAAATATAAATTCAATTAAAAGACTCTGTTGTGTGAGCAATAAACTGAGAAGTGTTCTGGATCAAGGAGTGGAAAGCCAGCTCACCCGTGAAGGTTGTCAGGCATGAGAAATTAAGACAGCAGACACGAGCAATGATGATGCTGAAACCAAAGGCGGGCACCATAAATCAAAAATACTGCACTCCTGGGCAAGGGGAGGAGGGACCAACACCCACTGAGGGACAGATCCAGCTCTGCTCCCTCCTCCTCATGTTTGGAATCATCAGCTGAGGGGCTGGCAAGGGTTTAACCTCCTGCAGGCTCCACTGCCTGCTGGATGAGCTCTGCAAAAACCCTGGCCATGACACACACTTACAGGGACAACATCAAGGACTCCTGCACAGGATGATTTCACTGGTTAACTTTCCTTGCATTTAGGCACTCATTTTATCAAACCATGCACTTCCTACTGCAGCAGCAGAAGACAATAGTACCTGTGGTGTCTCCTTTGGCAATCGCTATAATGTTGTAGCTGCAAGCAGCGCAATAAAACCTGCTTGTGCTACCCTGACTGCCTCCAGTCGATGTGAATTTGGCAATCCTTTCAAAGGAACCAGCCTTTCACCTTGGGATGCTACTCAGACCTGGAAGAAAAAGTCGCCCTGACATTAATTTTTACAGGTGCCTCATCAGCTCATCCTGTCTCTCCAAGGAAACACTGATTAAACAACAATAAAAATGCAGCAGAAACCTATGGCTAAAGAGCATCTTCTGTTCCTGGCCTCCTTCAGTCCCCTGGGCAGTACTCGGTGAACAAGACAGATTCATCAGCATATCTTTCTAAAGACTCTAGTGCACCTTTGCTGACACTGGGTGCTAAGTATTATTGCTGAAAATTATTTTTTTTTTAATGAATGGCCAAATCAGTACTAAATATTCCAATTCCAGGAGCTGCATTTAAAAAAAAAAACAACTTAAACCACGTGATTCATGGTAAAAAAGATAACAAGATATGACAGCCACATTGAGAAGTTGCCTAGAGAACATAAGGTGAAGAAAATCCGCTATCAAATTGTCATGCCCAACATGAAATAAAGCCTCTACAAAACAATGCAGGGCTGAAGAGGCTGGAGATGTATGTTTTCTGGGTAGTGACGTCTCCTGAAATATGGTTTAACACCTGTTATTAATCCTGCTGCCTTGGCACATTTACACCATTACTTCTTCCGTCTCAGCTACAAATTCAAAGGATCACACCTGAGCCTGACATTAACCCATGGAAGCACCACAGTCAGACTTAACCCACCCTGCGTGCTCCAAGGGAAGCCTGCTACCTAATTCCATTCTGTTTAAGAAAACTCCTAATTCCAGTCCCAGACCTATCATCCCTCCACTTTAGCATTTTGCCTTCACCAATGGTAATTTATGGACAAAGATATATGGCGCAGCAGTGACAGTATTTTAGCTGCTCATTTCCGTTCTCTCAATGTATTCAGCCTCCAAAATGGCAGTGGAGAAACAAAGTTTTCACTATTCGCTTTCTAAAATTGCCAGAATAGTAAATAAGCACACCAGAAATACTGAAAATACAAGAAACTGACAGAAAGTAAACCACTAAAACATGGGAGAAGATGCCCCCAAACAGAGCTGGTCCTCCCAGCTCAAAATTCTGATTTTTTGCACTGGGCATCACTTGCTCCATACTACCCGCTTAAGCCCTTGCCATCTACCAAAATTCTGCAGAGATTCCAACGTGCTGAACCCGAAACACCTCTCCACTTGGTTCTGCCACATTGAAAACAGAGACCCTAACAGGTTATCCAACAAGAGTGTCACAACCTTCAAACCATGACTATCTTCAAGTCCTGACATCCTCCAAAGAAATATAGGAAGAAAGCAGTGGACCCGCACGCTCTTGGGAAGTGTGTCTGTTCTGACCATGTCAGCACCTTCAGCATCTCATCTTGCACAGTGACACCAACAACACCTGTCCCAAAGAGCATCCCACCAACCAGACACAGAGGAAGGTAACAGAGCCAGCAGCCGCTTGCGGAAAAATCAAGCAGAGCTGGCTGCTGGTGACAGAAGTGCATCCTTGGGCAGGAATGCTCATGTGTCTCTTTTCCCAGCGTCACCCTGCCAACATCCAAAAACTGGGTTTAGCCCCCGAATTTTTCAGCTGCTTCTGATCTCAGTGAACATTAATGTGTGCACAATAGGCTTAGCCCCTATGTCCCCACTGCTGTGCCCTGTGAATGACCTTTAATTGGCAAAGGACACAATGGGAGACAAGGCCCAATTCAAAGCCGCTCCTGCCGACCATGTCACTTCTTATTTACTCCTGCCAAAGCACAAGCACCACTTGTCTGGGGACACAAAAAAGGAAAAAAAAAAAACTCAAAAAACTTAGGAGTTTACTTTGTTGGAGCTCCATAGGAAGATGTGAAAGATTTGGGCAAAATGAAGCTCCAGTTGATCTTGGTACTGCAGTGCACAAGCAGTACCCACAGGGTAGAGGGGGAAAGAGATGCTCAGCATGAAGGAATACCTTGGCATATGATTTTACTTCTCCAAGATATCTAAGGATCATATTTTTACCTTATGCAATAGAAGTCTATTAAATTTTGTGTTATAAATTTGAACTCTCCCAGTAGTCTTCAGGGGTACTAAAAAAGGAAAATTTCACTATTTTCTACTCTCTCTTCTCAAATTTTACAACAAAATAAAAAACAACAAAATGAGCTCTGCTTCCTGATGGAAACAGTAGTCTCTACCACACTTCTTTGTGTTGCAAGTCCTATTCCCCAAGCCCCTTGGTCCTTTCTAGCTCTATTCCCCTGGCATCTCTAGCCACTTTCCCTCTCTTCCATCCATATTTCATCTAGAAGATATTCCACTCAATTTAATAAAGATGGAGAGTCGCCTAAGTGGGGGCTGTGCATAATTCAACTTCAGTACTCTGTGACTGCATCTCCTTTAGAACAGCCACAGGCTAAATGAGTAAGAAGGAGAAATTTTCCCTCTGGGAGACACAGCACCTCTCCCATGGCCCAATCACCATTTTATTACGCCGGTTGCACAACGCATTTTGAAGTTTGGAGCATGCTCTGAAAAACTGCAACATTTGTTCACACATAAAACTTTCGCAGAAGTAATACAATACTAAACGAGCTATTATTTCTTCAAGTGGGCTGTTTTTCTTTTCTGCTGATGATTTTTATGCTCATGGTGCACATTAAAGGTAGCCTCACCAGACAGGTATAGTGCATTAGAATGGAAATGTCAATATGGTGAAACAGTACGTGTCACGTTAAACAACATTACTGTGTGTATTTATACTCCAGGAGGCAATGACCACAAGATGCAATGCAAGAGCAACTTTATCTGCCCATTAATAAAAACTTGTACTTCTAGCAAGTCAGGTGTCATGGCAATGCACTGCATAAGACCTATTACTGGCAACAGGAATGGTCATTTATAAAAATGTTATATTTAGAACTATGTGTTATAGTTACACAGCAGGTCAAGAAGATAAATTCTGGAAATAATTTTGCCTTAAAAAGTGAATGTTTAAAGTTGCTCATTTTGTACAAATACATTGCTTAGTGCTTCTTAACATTTTCAAGATTCTTATCATAATGACACCTCAGCTATGCACATTTGGGAGTCTAGAACTTCAAAATGATCAAGTGAACATTCCTTCCCTGCATGTCATCTTAAGCACCCACCAAAGAGGTCAGCCTGGAGCCCACAGGGGTGTCAGCCCATGCATAGCTCCAAGGCAAAAAGCATTTAGATAAATTGCCCAGCACAGCACAATCATTATTTCACTTGTATCTCGCCTAAATATCTGCATTTCTAGACTATTTTCTCTCTGTATACAAAATACTCAAGATATTAAATACTTAAGATATTAAAAAGCAGACTTCTATAACTCAGCCTTAGTTATCTGAGCTTAAAATTTAGGGAATTACAATTATGTTCAACAGACAAAAACTTCCTTCAAACCATAGGCTAGAGTAATCAAGTTTAAATGAGAAAAGGGTTTATTTAAGCCACTACCAGTACCCACAAGCTCTACCACCACTAGGACGGGAAAACAATTCAGTGCTATTTCCCAGGTGGCCCTGAAAACAGAAGTCCTTGCTCAGTGCCAAGGCCATCGCTTGGAGGTGGTACAGCAGCAATGACTTTAAAATCTTGTTCCTTTGATCCTCCTTTACCAAGAGTGCTCATCCACTCAGCACCATGAACCAGCTATTAAGGCTGACTGGCCCAAGGAACAAGTTTTCTCTGCCCTTCACCTCCTCCCTACCCTCCTGGATTCTGTGAGAGAGTTTTGTGCATGCCCTAAATATCAGCAAAGCTGTTTTCCCAGCAAAGGGAGGAGGTTATGAAGAAGCTTCTCTGGGAGGTTCAGCTCAACAGTTCAGCGTGATTCAGATCATAGCATTTCCCTCCAATACCTCCGTAATTTCATCCTTTTCTCAGGGACTCTGAGGGCTGCTGAAATCTTAATGACCTATTCATCTTGTCCACACATAGGAACAGAAATATCTAAAGGAAAAGATAAAATCATTTTACTGCAAGGCTGCGTGAAGAGATCCAAATACGATCTCTATTCTACAAGGAGACTTGAGTCCTGCTTAAGTGGCCTTTCACTTACTTTCATGAGCAATGCAAACAAAAAAACCCATCCTGCTACTAGGAAACCCCCATCTTACATTTTATTTTTGTATTAGTAAATGAATGTAATTTTAAAAAAAGAATCAAAATCATCAGATCCACCAGGCAGAACATTTAACTAGGAGATAAAATTCTCCAAGAACTTTTTCACACACAGACAGCTATGACTAGGTGTCTTGAAGGGGAGAGGCTCAGGGATACGAGCATCACTTTCAGGCACCAGCAAAAAGCTTCCTAGAGAGCCAAGGGGACTGAGCCATTGACAAGAAGGTGACAGCATTATTAAGGGTTTTATTAGCCCTTGAGGAAGGGCAGACCAAGAGACTCTTTTACCTTCATGATTTTCTCATGATACCCCAAGCCTTGGGAGGGGAACAAGCCCTCAATTTCTGCTCACCCAGCTCAAGTAATTATCCTGTAAATTGTGGATGGCTCGTCTATCACTTAGCAAGCATACTTTGCCCCACCAGCACCACGTTACACTGATGTTACAGCCACAGAGACAATTTCCATGGCTCAGGGAGAGCACAGCCAAATGGGAAGGGAGCCAGGGCACCTACATGACTCCAGATATCACCTTGCCCCAGCTCCACACGTGTAAGACAACAGAATGGGAAGAATTCCCTGTCAAAAATTCGTCAGGTGATCAGCTGTGACAGCAGAGAGGGTCAAAATATACAAGCAGACAACAAAAGGCTCCTCCTATATCCAGGGATGCTCAAATTTCTATTTCAGAGTAATAGTACTTTCTCATCACTTGCAAGTTATTCTGTTGACACTTCATGAGCAATGTCAGGCCATTTAGAAACATGAATTAGACAGGGGAGAAAAATTAATAAATAATTATTATTACAAATTATAAATAATCAGACATTTTGACAGCTTTCATACAACTGCTACTAAATGAGAACAAACCCATTCCTAAAAATTAGCCAAGACACAGACAAGCAATGAGCAGCTGTTCATGTTTCCATTTTGAGCAATGAACAAGTTTTAACAGGGTTTGCCTGACAGAACCATCATCATCTACTATGTGCAAGTGAAGCAGCTTCAAACCTGATACATGCCAAAATTCAGATGCCCAGCTCTCTTCACAGTAAACTAGACAGTAATTAGAATAGCACCAACTGATCCTCAAATTCCTCACAAAAGAGGACTGTATTTAAAATTAAGAGTTGTATTACTTCTTAGTAAGGAAAACTACAAGTTGAATTGCATTGCTTATGCACCAAGAGAGCTGGATAAATGCAAAATATATGAAAATATTGCACTTCATTTGATAGTAGAGACAAATAAGAAATGCTTACCTGCACAGGAAGCATCTTTTTACAGATTGCTTTAGCACCATCCTGATGATGCATAAGTTTAGAAAACTACAGACCTAAGCAAAGATTTACTGTATCAGCACTTGGGGAGTAGAGTGCCATGAGAGTTGAACAGCAGAAATGAAAAGCCACTTTGGTGCTCACATCTCTGTCTCCAAACAGAGCAGGAAGCACAACTGGAGATCTGCCAAGGCCGCCAACTCCTCCGTGCACCCAGACAAATGACAACCAGAAGAATGTTTGGAAAGGTCAAAAGCAACCTCACCCAGTAAAGCTCTTGCTTTACTACAGGCAAGGTACCAGTACATCAAAACTATCAGATTGATTCAAAATTCTCCAAATTCTCCCTGCTTTAGAAAGCTGGCCGATACTTTCTCTAACAAGATACTGAGCTCAGCTAAAACCACACCTATCCCAGCTCAGGAAAAATCTTGGGTCCATGCTCAGATGGAGAGCTTTACAGTAGGAAAATAAGAATTGAAGCCAGCTCCCGAGGGACATGTTATCCTTGGTTCCCAGGGCAAAAGAGATGACATGAATTCATCACCCACCTTAGCAATAAACACAATAAACACCCTCGGGAATTCACACCAGCTTGGGATCAATTCACGCTGGAACAGGCATCCACTCTGTTTTCTAAATCCTGCATGTAATTTAGCCTCTGCCAATATGGCTTCATTTTCATATTAAACTCAACGGCATTTTGCTACTTAAAACCACATTTATACTATCAATTGATATTTCATAGAAAATCAAGATTGATACCACCAGACAGTCTGGAATATAAACCACAAGCGCTATAAAAACCACTCATCGAACAATTACTTGAGACTTAGGAACAGTTAGGAGAGAAATCAGGAATCTCAGCGCAGCAGCAAACAGCCTCTTTGCAGAGATGTTTGCAGCATCCCACAGCGAAACATCAAGCCAGCAAATCCTTCCTAAACTAATCATGGTTGTTTCCAACTTCAGAGCCCCCTTCTTTGGGCCTGGCAAGACTTCTTCCCCAAACTTCAAAGCTGCAAGACCTCAAAGATGCTTTATTGAGTTTATACTGGCCCACAGACCTGATGTATGGGGTTGATACTGGCCAGCAGCCCATGGATTCTCACACCTGGCCAACAGACTCTTGCAAAAGCTAGGCTTTGCTCCAGAAGCTGCAATCTTTACAACCATTTCAAAGTAAGTATTTAAGTCTCTGAAAGTTTTCCCCTTTGAAGAAACCTCGTGCAGGGGCTTGGAGATGTCTGGAGGATCTCTGTAAATAAAGCTGGTGAGAGGGGGGATAAGCGTGTATGTTTGTTTAGGAGGGTTATGTTACATCTTCTACACCACCCTGTATTTTAAGGCAGGAAAATCTGCTCAGAAATGCTTTCAGAAAGAAGCAAAAAAAAAGATTTTTGAGTGGAGAAGAGCTAAATTTAGCGGGTGAATCCCTCAGCTTTTCTACAGCATCCCAAAGCATGCTAGCTGGCAGCAGTATTCCAAAAACAAACCCTTAATTCCAACAGTTAAGGTCTAACGATTGTTTAAATACTCCTAGAACCAAAAGAGGCTCCCTAGGTTGAATTTTTTTCATTTTTTATTTCAGCTTGTTCCAGCATTTATTATTATAGATTACTTTTAATCGCAAACCACCAGGAAACTTCAGACCCCTCTGGATACACCACATGAAGCCAAGAGCAGCATCTCATCTATACACCTCTATCCCAGGAAAGCAATGCTGCAGAAATATTTTTACAGGCACTCAGAACCTAGTAAGTTTTAAATTGTTGCCACACTGAAGCTGTGATTCCAGGTACAAATCCAAGGTAGGAACATGCCTAGGTTTAACCCTGGCTTAAGCTAGCCCAATGAACTCCAATGGAAGATTAATGGAAATGGAAAATGGTGGTCATGCTCTGTACCACTACTTACTTACACCAAGTACTCAGCCGTATTTTTTTGACTGCTCTAACATTAGAGGCAGATTCTCAAAAGACACATCTCCCATCCAGCCTATCTTTAATGGTTTTTCTGGCTGGATCCCATCAGCAGCAATGGAAGCTGGCAGAAAGCAGACAGCAAAGGACAGATGAGGATTGTTTTAGGGAAGAGTTATTTTCACCCAGTGTAACTCTTCAGCAGACAACATTCCTGCCATGAGGCACTGTCCTGCCTTTTGAAAGTTCATCCAGCATTTCTCCAAGAAAACCTTTCTAAAACCCATTGCTATGAAATTTACTGCTGCTTCTGCCCCAAATGTATGGGTTTTTGTAAACAAAAGATTTAAAAAAGAATAAAAAACACCCAACCAAACAAACAAAAAACAAAACCACATCACAAACCAAAAATATCTTTAAAATAGGATGGAAAAAAATGCATGTCAAGATTGCAGCTTCACCTGAAACTGAAATTAAAGATTTTTCTGCATGCAAGGCTTTACAGACATGTACCTTGACATGGACAGTCAGCAGTAGCCAAGCTGGAGGCGGGTTTAGCCCTTCCCAGCAAGCAGGATGCAACCAGCCCCACAGAAGAGCCTTGGATCCCTCCGAGTGTGAATTTATTTTGAAAGTCAGATAAGAATTGATCTGCTTACTTGCCTATGGAGTGATAATACGTACTGTATTAACTGCAGAATGCTTTTCTTCTCCTCAGTCTTTGTAATTAAGATTTCTACATCACTTTAGGGAATAACAGCTTCTTTTGTGTTGCCTTACTTTCAGAAACATTAAGGGCCTCCATGGTTTCTTCTATGAAACAGAAAAGGCAGTGAAAAATGATCCTGGGCCAAAGGAAGTGGACTTTAAATTGTACATAGGAAACCTGCAATCATTTCAGATTATCAGCAGCGCCTAAGCAACTTAGAAAAACAAATTCCCACAGCTTCCACTGGTGGGTCTGCTGCTAAAATTGCTAAATATGATTTTCATAAGTCCTTCATTGATATAAGCACACAAATCCCACTGACTTATAAAGTGCCCTAAGTGCTACCAGAAAGAATTTTAAAAGGTGTTTAGGCTCCTGTTTCATCCTGAAATCAACAAGAATTAGCCACAGACCTTCAAAAATACTCCCCAAGGGCAATGAAGAATTAAACTTTTATGTTATTTAAGTAAGATTTTTTTTAACTTCATGAATTACTGGTCATTTCAGTTCCTATTCTGTAATGGGTGAGAAAGGAAAAAAGAAAAGGAGAGATGAAAAAATAATAATAACACAAAAAAAACCCAAACAGGAAAACCCCACATTTTCTCTTTTTCTGGCAATGCTTTTCTTTGCATTAATGATTTTGAGAAACCAAATGGAAGTGCAAAACTCAGAAGCAGAAAGTAAAAGGAAATCAGTAGAACAGTTTAAAAAGCTCACTAAGACAACTGAGGAAAATATCTAAATTTCTAATTTCTGATAACTTTTTCACAGCATATTCTGGGGTTTCCTCACTCAACACAGGAACCAGCAACTCAAGTACTCCCATTGAAACATCTTTCATAGAAGGAAATACTGATTTCAGAAGAGGTTGGGTTTTTTTTTAAGATACAAAGAAAGATACCTATACAAGAATTTGCCATAACAGGTAGTGTTTTAAATGGGGGCTATTGTCTTTGACTAAGAGGATTTAAATACCTGGCTGGGCAGGTATTTATGGCAACCTAAGTGGTTCAGTTTGTGATTCTACAGGGCGGGCTGGAAATCTGCATATGGCATCTATGGAGTGTTTCCCAACTTTCAGGACTGTCTGCAAACCCTGCTCAACAAGTGGCTGCAGCAACAAATGAGTATCTCAATAACTCCTAAGATAAAGTCTCTCAACTCCTGGAGAACTGGTTGGGTGATTGTGATGCAAATCATTACCGACTGCAGCAGTAAATAGGGTGGGGAAGGGGTAGGCAGTGAGGGATTTGTCTGTCTCTAAAACAGGACACATTCCTGGCTAAATGTTTGTGCCCTGTGGATATGCAGGGAGATGAATGCAGGGAGATGAATGAAGTCAACAGCCCAGAAAAGCTCAGCTGGCTCAGACCGGCACCCAGGAGCATCACCCTTGAGTAAACCTGGGAATGGCATAGCCAGATTTGTGCGCATCCTCCTTAGGCTCAGTGCAATGGGGAAGATGGAAAACTACCTCCTCCAAGGAATGACTATAGATTTTCAAGTCTAACGTTTAGAAATGCAGTGATATCAGTAGCGAAAGCATGAAATAGTTTACTGAACCAGTTATAAACTTCTCTCCACAGAAAGCATAAAATAGGCAGATTTTCCATAAATATTCTGTGTAAAAAAAAACAACCACCGAAGCTATTTTGGAGAAAATGAAAACTGTGTTTTACTGCCAACATTTCTGATTAAACAATTTACTCAAAAAGCCTATTTTATGATGAAACAAAACTTAAAAACACTGACATTATTGCAAAACATATGTCTTCTGCAAAGATATTAAAAGCTAGGTAGTAAACTTGTGCTCCGTTTTATTCCTTTTAAGGTTAAACAACCTTTTTCTTTTAAGAGTAAATTGAGACTCCAAGTCCAAAATTACTACTTTTAGAATGCAAGAGTAGAGTAGTTTCAGATCACAGTCCCTGTACCAATTTGTTCAGAATATTCCTTTTGATTCTAAACACACTGCTTTCAAAAATACCAACACAGAATATTTTTATGTATTTATGCTCCATACTCTGCAAGATCAGGACTCATGCAGGAGGACCAATTTGGGAAGAGAGAAAAGGCTTTGTGTTTTGATGTGTTAAAGTGAAAAGGAAGAGGAGAATTTGCCTCAGTCAGGATTTGTTGCAAGAGCCCCGATCCCAGTTAGCAAGGGATATTGCTTTATTTCTTGCTTCCCTTCCACCACATGAAGCTGATTTTTAAGAGGGTGTGTACTGATAGGCTAAGGGAGAGTGGCTTGAAGCTGAAAGAAGGTAGATTTAGATTAGATATTAGGAAAAGATTCTTCACTGTGAGTGTAGGAGGCACTGGCACAGGTTACCTAGAGAAGTGGTAGATGTCCATCCCTGGAGGTGTTCAAGACCAGGCTGGATGGGGCTCTGGTTAACCTGTTCTACTGGAAGCTGTCTCTGCCCTCTGCCCATGGCAGAGAGAGTGGAACTAGATGATCTTTATTGTCCCTTCTAAGCCAAACCATTCTATGATTCTGTGCTATTCAACTTTTCTTGCTTCTTGTGTGTACAAACTCTTGGTATATTCTTTTCTTTATAAAGACAAGTGACTTTCTCCCTATTTCCTCTCTGCTTTAAGACATTTTCCTGAATGAAAACAGTAAACTTCAAACAGCTGGACCACCACCCAAAAGACCCTGTGGATTATTTACAAGATGGCAACCAAGACATCCATTTGCCAACATTTATATGCAAAACACCCAACTGCGAGGTGTACAAAAGTTTGGGGCCAAGAGCTCCACATCAGCTTCTCTGCTGGTCCATGCAAAGCACTGCTGGTGTACAGAATGCAATGACTTTCCACCACGCAACAAGTGAGCCTCTGGGCAGGTAAATATGGCTAGTCCAAGTGGCTTAATGGTTAATGCCTGACTTTTCACCCAGGACCACGTAAACACAGGGAAAGCCCTGTTCTGTGCTTGTAAGCTGGGAGGGAACAGGAAGGATGAGTACGTTTTTGGCAAGGCAAGGAGGGATCAGCACCACAACTGTTCGAGGAGGTCTCCGAGGCACTGCCCCCACTGCAGGCCAGTGAAAGCACATTTAGAGAGCCAATGCCCTACTAAAGCCACCTGCAGTGCCAGCCTGGCTGCAGGACACCAGGTATTCCTCCCTGCAGAGGAACTCTCCATCTGTGCATCCCTGCTCCTGTGCACACTCTCTGGAAAGGCAACCCCAGCTCCTGGCCACACCAGCAAGCTGGCAACTCAGCAGCACTCACCTCTCACAAACAAAGAAATCTGATCATCCTCAGTAATTTCCTTAGGATAGATTGCAGCAGAAGCCTAGAGCAAAATTAACTGGATGTTCTGTCAAAGCCATTAGACCAGGACTGAACTTAAAGAAAATTATGTTCACTGATGCCTTCATATTTACTTTCGAATGTAGTCATTTTGACGGGTTCATGAGGTAGAAGATCTCATTTTATGAAGGTCTTAAGGGACAAAAGGACCAGAAATATAACATGCTGCTGTCTCAGTCAGCAAAATGATCACAAAATTACTTTACAACTGACTTTCAAAACTACAAATCCAGTTATTCTGAGTAATTTCAGCCTTTTATAAAAGATACATGGTGCTTCAGGTTGACCAAAAAAGCAACAAACTCAATAAGTATGATTGGGACAATTTTCCTTCCTTGTAAAATGATGTTTCTGCACATAACCACCTTCATCTCCTTCAGTTCAAGAGCAACTTAAGGAGCACAGCCTACCAACCAGACAACAGATCACAGACTTCATTTGCAATCAAGCTATCAATTACCCCAAAACCCTGTTAAGATTCACTGGGTACCAACCTAGGGTCTCCTTCACCTCTTTATTAATAGTTTCTATCCAGAATGAGCAAAACACTTTCATTTCCAAAACTTTTAATTCTTTGTGTGTAGTTACTTGCCTGCTTGGTATCAAAGGTGTGCACCAGCCTCTTTTCTATGGCAATATCCGGACCAGTGAGCAGCAAAAGTGATTTTCTGTGCTCATTTGTCAAAGAACCCTGCCAGCAATGCCAGGATGGAGCTTTGGAAAGGTTCCTCCTCCCCGTGGCACCAATGCTACCCCAAAAGGTGGCCAAACACACAAACAGGGGTTTACAGAAAGCTCGTAGGAGGAACTGCCTTGGATATCACCTCTCCTCTGCAAGTTCAGTACAGTATGATTAGAAAATAATTTCCTGGCTGCAATTACTTCATTCCCCAGCCCTGAAATTACCACAGAGCTCCAAGTCTTGTTTGTATGCAGGAGGTGTGCTTGGGGAACAACAAAAACAGTGCTGCCTCGTGTTGAGACTTTCCACGCTGACTTTACTCCTGCAGAAGAACTTGCTGTGAGCACAGCTGGGTGCATCCAGCAGCAATGGTAAAAAGGACAGGGTTAGGTTTTTTTTTAAAATACTCTTTTCCTATTTCAACTCACAATATTTAAAAGGCGATGCCCTTAAAATAATAATAACTGAAAAAAAACAGAAGTCCACTTTTTTCCTTCATTTAAATTAATTTCTTAATTTCTGCCTCCATCACATTTTAATTTCATTTTCTACTCTGCTTTTTGTGCAGCCATTTCAAATAAATCCTTTGCTCTAATTTAAAATACAAACAATAAATACTAAATAAATAAATAAATACAACAACAAAGCCCCAGGAAATTAAAGAAAGGGAAATTGAGGAATTTAAATAATTTTATCCCCACTGTGCTAGCTAGAATAAGGAAAACCCAGCTAATGCAATAAAAGCAACACAGCCCAACTGCTGACTGCAATTAATGCATAACATCTCTAAGAGACACTTTTTTGGTCTGTCCACAATATTTTTCCTTCCTGAAGCCCTTTCAAGGGAAATCCTCCAACATTACAAGCTGAAGATTCACCTCAGGAGCGTAAGGAGAGGGCTGGAGTGGCATTGCCTGGGGTCACCAGTGGCTTTCAGGGAAAGCCAAAGCCTTCACACAACCAAGGCCAGGAAGAACTAAGGTGGTGGAGAAGCCAAAGATCCCTGACCTGGCTGGGGCACAGACAGCAGAGATGCTGCTGGTTGATGTCTGAGGCAAGAAGGAGCTACTTGTACAAGCCCCAGCAAGCCCAGGAATTTAAATCCCTTCCTGGGAATCCATGTCACATGTGCCTGGTGCTGCCATGACATCAAGGACAACCTGATGTCAACAGGGATTAAATAAGTAGGCAAAACACATCTTGTAAAATTATCAAAGTACATCTGACATCTGAAGCACAATGTTACAGTAACTGCAACATCTGTATAACCTGTCAAAAAGCAATAGAAATAAATGAATGTTGCTATTATTAATGCTGAAGTTGTCTTTCAACCCATTAAAATCACCATAGCCTCAGACCCAGGGAGGAGAAAGCTGGTGTATGACATCTGTGCTGATTACATGAGGAATCTGGTCAAGATGGTAGATACAGCCTTTCAAGCAGGCAGAGAGCTGTGAAAAAGCTATTATATCTGGACAAAAGACAGGGGGAGGAATGGATAGGATAGGATATAGGACAGGATAGGATAAAGGACAGGATAGGATACTGGACAGGATAGGATACTGGACAGGATAGGATACAGGACAGGACAGGACAGAGAGGAAGGTATTATTGATTCTGCATTTCTACTTTGAGCAAAACTAAATTGCTCCCCCTCACATAAAAAAACCAACTCAGAAATCAGTTTTTTTAAAAAAAAATAAGTATGAATGTGACTCACTAGAAAGCCATGATCTAGCAAAAAATAAATAATAAAAAGGAAACTCAAAGCAAAATCTTGTGGTCAGATCAGAATACTTAGCTCTGTTGTAATTAAGATTTATTTTAATGGATAAATGTTGGTTTTGGCATCCTGTCTCCTGCCTTGAAGCATACACTTCAAATTTATGACTAATATTTGCATTTGAAATTGCCCAGAAAGTGATACCATCTTAAGTTAGTGCCCTGGGACCTGTAAAGCAAATAGCTAAACCTGGGGTTCCTACAGGAAGGACTGTGTCCCTGGAAGAGATAACTGTGTACTGCTCTTATTGTTTTTGCAAACATGTAGGTAATGTACCTACCCAGGTATGTAAAGAGTAACTTTATCACTCCAAGCTGAGGAAGTGTAAGGTATGCATACCCTTGAGTATGTGTGTGTATATATATGTATGTGTACATGAGTATAGGAGTACACACATGAGTACATAACACTCATATATACATATATATATATATATATTGGCCAGGAGAAAACTCCCATCAGCCTCCAGCAGTTTTAACTTCTTTAGTTCTCAGAGTCAGTCTTAAAGGTGCAGAACTTAATATATAACATAAACCAGACGTTTGGGGATACCAGTATCATAAAGTCACCCCAGGACAATCCTCCCATGCTGAGCCACTGGGACACTGCTGCTCTTCCCCGTTGAAGAGAGCACTGCAAGAAGCTCCTGCAGAGCACAGCAAATCCATTCTCCAGGCACCATATTTTGATGAATGCCAAACAACAGGGGGAAGAAGGTGGCCAGCCAGGAGCGCAGGGCAGGCAGAAGGACCATTTCAATAGCCTCCCTGTCCTGCCTTGAAGCCAAACTCCCACTCACACACCCCACACTGGGATCTCAGGTGACTCTCCAGTGCTGCAAAGCATTAAAAGCTGCTAATCACAAAACTTTCCCCTCCATCAGAAAAGTCGAACACAGGTAATTTGTCTCGCCAGTAAAAGCACACAGAAATAAATCTTAGGACTGGCTGCAGCCCCATGAGACTGCCAGAGCTGCACCTGTCTATAAAGCAGACACACCCAGAGCTCTCTGTAGGATACACCCAAAGCTCTATATAGGACACACCTAAAGCTGAGCTCCTGCATGGCTGTTTATAAAACTGTGAAGGGCAAAAAAAGCCCAGCAGACCAGGTGCGAACCAAGAGGTGTGCTTTCATTACAGTGAATCTTCCCTCCTCCATAGGCAGGAGTCTTGTTTGATAGAAATTAAAATAGGGAGGGAGAGGATGGGACAGAAGAAGCTCTGTAGCACCAAAAGCAACCCAAGTAACCCAGGTAACACAAGTAACCCAGCTTTGACTTGCAAAAATGTGATTTTTTTCAAGGTTCTGCGCTTCACAGCAAGAAGGAGCACTGCTCCTTTTGCAGCCAGCAGTAGGCAGTTTGCTCACCAGCTCTCTCAAGCAAATTGGTTTGCTCCTAGGGGCAAAAGCAAGTTCTCTTCTGAAGAAATCCCCAGGACTCAGCTTTTAAGGATTATTTTCTGTACTGAAACTGTTTATTATCTAAATAATTTCAGGTGGCTACACATCCATCCTCCCTCTGATGACCTAACTAAATTTCTACCTGCAGCTAAGACAGTTTGGGGTGCACGTGTGGCAGACAAGCTTGACAAAAACAAGTCATCATCCAGCATTTTACAGTTAGCACTCCCGAATGTAGCTTGTGCCACTGCCAAGCTCTCCTTTTTAATAATGTATCTACCGTTTGATGCTGCGAAGATCTTCCGGAATGTAATTAAGTCCAGGGAAGTCCTGCAGGCAGCAGCAGGATGAAACCGATACAGTGCTGTGTAAAGTCTAGCATGTAGGTTATACAGCTGGTGGGTACATACAAATATATATATGCATACAACATCCTCATTCCTTTACACACCCATGCCTTCTCAACATATTATTAATAGCAGCAGAGCTTGGAGCGCTGCATACGTAGGAACACTGTTGATGTAACATTTTGCATGTTTATTCTCAGTGGATATTTGTGATTAACTCTGCAGGGCATTTCTTTTGTATCTCTGTTGAGAAAATATTATTAAATGGTAATAGCCCCCCTTCTCACAGGTGGCCTGCAGATTTTGTGTGCTGTTAAAAGATTAGTTACAAATCAATCTGGAAAACAGCATAAGAAGGATAAGGTTTAGTAATTTAATGAGAGCTCTGATACAGCACAGTCCTCCTTTTGAAGTTCTCCTCTTTTGTAAGGAGCTTGGTGACATCAGAGGCCAGAGACTGCAAAATCACTCATAAAAATCTCACTGAATTCTGTGAGGTCAGTCACTCACCTGTCTATAACCTGGGTGGCAAAAGTATTTGATTCCTGTCAATTGCAGCCATGACCCTGGGTACATGTGAATGTTTCTCTGTATAACTCTTGATAAGAATTCTTGAGAAATTATTTTACTGTGCCAAAATTTAATGTTCAAAATTTCATGCTATGAAGAATAATATCACAATCCTCATTACCACTCAAGGAGACCAGTGAAGTTGATTTACCGGTGTTTATATAAAGTTGAGCTTCTGATTAAACTAGCTTCTGATTAAAACTAAAATGATAACAAATGATAAGAAATGTCAGCCACCATCCCACAGCTCATCTACAGCATCATAGATTAGAATTTTAAAATGGGATATAAAGAAATATCTGCCTGCACACAGCATGAATATGGAAGGCATTCAGATACCAAATCAGTGTTCCCAGCTCTTCCTCCAAAATTCTGTAGCTTTTTCATTAGCAAGTAAATAAATATGTGCAAGAGCCACACTGTGCTCCAGCAATGAATAAATGACCCACAGCAACACAGATAAACAAATCTACATGCACATCTTTTCCTCCCTCCCCAAGACAGTTATTATACCCTCTTTCACTGACTCAACGAGAATAAATTCAAACTCCCACAACTTACTGAAGGTAAACCATCCCAGGGCTAGAAATGCCGGGTTTTGGCTGTGTGACATGATCCAGAGTGCCCAGCCCTGTCCAATGGGTACCTACACTTAGCACAGCCACCCCCCTTCTCTTCCCCAAAGTTTAGCCGAGACAAGACAAAGTCATGTTCCTTCCAAAGACAGCAAGCCAGTCTCAGAGGTTCTAAAAAGCACTTGCAATGAAGGTTCGAGTTTTTCAGCCAAAATCTGTTTCTCATATATTTTTATTTATTTTTGGTATTCACCATTTCCTGGAAGTTTAATGGTCCCAGTACTGGGCTGCATTTGCTTCCCCTCTAAAGCCAGTGGTAGCACATTTAATGATTTACTGTAATTTGAACTAAGCATTGCTCAGCCATGAACAAACCATGCTGTAAATTTAATCCCTATTTCACCTAAGAGACAAAATAAAGTTTGAAAGAAATTGCTCAGAACAAGGCAGACCTTTAAGCAGCTCTGCAGTTCACTGAATTTGGTTACTAAAAGAAGATTAAAGTGAGAACGAAGGGGATAAATAACTAAGTTAATACTTATGAGCTTTCTGTGCACTCAGCCCTGACTTCCTGTCACCCCAATGGCATTTCAGGTGTTCAGTGCTTGGAAGTCACAAAGCAGCCCCCAGAAAGACCAGGTGAATGATTCACAAAGTAATAAATGCCTAAAGACAAGAAGTTTGGGAGTCTTTCCACTGGTGTTTGGGTGCCATCATTTATAAGATCCGTAATTAAAAGTTTCCCAGGCAGTTACAAGGTGAAACAGCCAATGTGATGAGATTCCCTTGGGACAACACAAATCTAAGTGATAGAACTGATGAGAAAGAATGAAAACTGGGAGATATATGATAAAAATGATGATAAATTGGAAACAAGGGTTCCATAGTATGAAATTTGCAATTTCCTTCATTCAAATTCTATCCCAGAACAGCACATAATCAAAGCATAAAGAGAGGGTGTAAAACAGGCTTCCTCAGTATTCCACAGACCTCCTTTCTCATGGTGGGTCTGTAAAGAATCAACATTAATAGGGTCCCAAGTGGAGTTCAGAATCTGGGAATTAACACACTACCAATAAATAATAAAAGCCAGCACGAGAGAAGGAGAAATTTATGGCTTTGTCACTGCATGGAAGGAACAAAAAAAAAAATTTAGAAGAAAATCTGATACGGCTTGCAGTACTATCTTTAAGAATAAAAGCATTCCTGCTGATAGAGCTGAGATCTGCTGGCTTGGAGACAAAGATGGGGACACTCACTCTTTTATTCGTATCATTGCTCCTTGCACCAAGATACTCAGAGCACTGGGCAAGGTTTTGGTCAGCATTGTTACATGTTCTAAATGAACACAGAGTGCAATAAATCTCCACCCACAGCACTATCAGCACTTAGGCTGGATGGCCAGACCTCAGCTACGCTGCACCACACACTGGCAAACCCTGGCTGCTCAGAAAGGCAGTGCCCACCACTCACCACTCACTTCAACCTGCTCTGCTCTCAGTGATGCAGGCGTGACTCAGAGCCCGGCGTTGCCAAACTGGGACACCTCCTGGGAAACTGCTGCTTTCCGTACATTATTTTTAGCTTTCTAATTATACAGTTACCAAACATACCAGGAAGGCTGAGTGGGTCCCTCCTTAAGCAGGAGAGAAAAAAAAAAAAAAAAAAAAAAAAGTGGCAGCAATATGAACTAATTGGGATGGCTTCAGTAAAGCAAAAAAAAAAGGTGACTACCAGCATAGGAGGTGGTAACACACCAAAACCCACAAGTCTGACAGAACAAAGAGATCTGCAAGAGCACTGTTCAGGTAACAGGCTAAACAACACTAAAAAACACAGACTGGATGAAAGACTCCTGGGGCCAACTCCATGCTGCTCTCCACACACAGAAAGCACGGACGACCTGAAAATTAATCCATAACCTCTCCATATATCCTGGGGCAGGGGCCAACATTTCCAAGCACCTGGTGAGCTGTCAGCAGCCAGAAGGAATTGGTATAATAGACTGTCTATCAGCACTTAAGTTGCATCATAAGCTAGTAATAATATCCTATGATTGTGCCTTTTAATTTCTTTTTAGTGCTGTAACACCCAACAGCCCAGGAAGAATACATTTCCAAATGGGTCTGCTGGCTCACAACCTCATCGCATTTCTTCTCTAAAAGGGTTATAGGCTGCTGGCTTCAGGGTAAGGAGAATTGAATATTTACAGCATGGCAATTGCTGGGGATAGCCTGAGCCTCCTATCTCTCCAACAGTGGATCCACCCTTTGACATCACAATATGAATTGTGATTGCTCTTTTCTTGAAAAGTTTAGCCACAAATTTTAAAAATATGGATATAATGCAGTTCAGATGCCACATGTGAAGTGAAATCTAAGAGAAGGTTGATGTCTGACTTTCAGATTTCCACTGCAATGACTTATTTCAACTTCTACATGGCAAGGCATGACTCCACAAAGCCTAACAAACAAACTGCTTGGATTAATCGCTGCAGTTTGCAACATATTCCCTTCTCCACTGCTGCATGAGTTCACAGACCATGACAACATCAAGTTCACACTACATAAAGTCATTTTTACATCATTCAAAATCACAGAAAATCATTAAGTGTCATCCAGTTTTTTAACTCAAAGCTCTATCATATGAGTGAATTAAAAACCCACACACAGTGCTGCTAGTGCCCCTCTCTCTCAGGAGACTCATTCCAAAAACGTGCTTTTTTTTGAAAACAAAAACAAATTTAAAAAAGGCAGCGCAAGCTGCCTCTGCTCTAAGCTCCCTCCTTTCCCCACCAAAGCCCCATAGCCTCTTTTCTCACCTGGCTGTGATGTCCAAGCAGCCCCTTTCTGTCAGCTTTAAGGCAGCTGGATTCACACATACTTATTTCCTCCCCAAGATTTTGTCAACAGGAAAGAATTTAAAAAAAAAAAAAAGAAAGAGGCAGTTGTAGAAGGACTTGTCTTTAGAGCACAGGGCTGAAATGCACAGCACATCACAGCATCTAGACAACACAGCAGTTCCTCCACATGAGCTCTCATCTTGCTCACCTGAAGCCCTTATTTCTTTTCTTTTTTCCCCCTCTCCACTTGAAGGTTACTATTTCTGCAGGCCATTGATGTGCAGTCAGAGAAAAGGACTTTACAACACCAAAAGAGAAAACCAGAGCTGGAAAAAGGTCACACTATTACATGTCAGGAAGCTTGTATAGTCCAGTTAGATCCTTTTCTGACTGCAAGTGGTCATTTTACCTTTCCAGACAGCAGTTTACCTTAAAATAAAATAAAATGTAGCAGATGTCACCAAAAATTGCAAACTGTCAGAGTTCCCATTCACACAGCCTCTGAAAGTAAAGGCTTATTGCACCACATGGCTGCCTGAATTTCCTGATGCAACAACATCACTGGCAGCGTCCCTAACTAAAATGCCAGCTTGCATCCCACTTTCACACTGAAGCTATGGGCCATCTATTTCCAATGGCCAATTCAATGAAGTAAGAACAATCTCTAGAGTAAACATGCATTTTAGTTCCAAATTTAACCACATTTACTACTAGCTGGCTTCAAATGGGATAAAAAAGACATGGTTGCCATTCCTAAAAGCCATAAACCAGTTGGACTGGGGCCACTGGGAAGCTGGTAGGATTTCATCCTTCTACCTACTTTGCTGGACCAACACACTAACAACCATTTTGTGCCAGCTCTGCTCTTTCAGGATCAGCACAGGTATTAGAACTGTAATAGGAATCAAAGTATCACCAGACTTCATCTCCATCCACATCTTCCATAGGCCCATGTCTTCTCCCAAGGAGTCAATGCTCAAAGACACCATCAGTCAGCACTTGGCCCCCATCACCACCATCTGGGCAAAGGAGGCCAAAACACTATTAACAGGTTAGCAGAGATGAGCAGGATAGGAAAGCTGGCAGGAACTCTCAGGGAAAATACAGAACTACTGAATGCACTTTAATGGCAATAAGAAGCATCTCAAGAGGACTGGCACAGGAAATCTGCTAAGCTTCTCTGTAGAGAGACTTCATCTTATTTCTCGAGGAGTCTATTTTAAGACAATTTCAGTGACCTTACTTAACAGAGATTATGCTGTGTTTCAATTAATTTTTACAGCATTATAATTAATATTTTGGTGTCTGCTGGAAAGCACGCTGAGCTGTGTAAAATCCACATGTGCGGCGAGATGACAAGTGCTGTTATCGAGGCGGAAGGAAGGAGATAAGAGCCCTCCAGCCCTGCCTGGCAGGGCAGAGCAGCAGCACCCCTCCAGCTGACTGCTCCTGCCAGGGCCCAGCTCATGGAAAGGCAGCAAAGGGCAGCGCTCCTCCTCAAATAACCCAGCCACTACCGCTAGGGTGGGCATATTTTCTCAAGCTAATCAATTTCCACATGCACCCACACCACAAGCAGAGCTTCTCCTCGCCACCTGCTCAAATAACTGAGCCCCAGAAGGTGAAAGCAGCCAAATCAGCACAGCTTATACACATGCAGTTTATGTAAGAGCAGCCTTTTTCTTCCACTCAGAGAGCCAAAACTTAGCTCATCTGGTCAGATAGACTAATTCTGTATGCTGATTACCTCTCAGGTAAGCCATTCTCACACCACTACACAGGCTCCTTACTGCAGGGCTCATTTCTGCTCCTGTTTTATCCCTGGGTTTGCAGGAGGACAGATGATACTGCATGATACCACTCCTCCAGATCTCTGCTCCTGACACACTGCACCTCCAAACCAACAGTTTCACCACCCTCATTCACTCAAGGAAAATTGACTTCTATACACCCACATTAATAAACAAGACGAAGTCGATGGGACACTGAAATAACTCAGATTTTCTGGGTGTGGTGTTGCTTCCCAGGGAGCAGTGTTTCCCCTCATTGCAACCTCAAATGCTCCATTTCTTGTGTTACTGTTTCAATGAGCCCCAGATGTTGATGCTTTTACCAAGCACGATCATGGCACATCTGTGCAAAAAGATTCACAGGCAAATCAGCTCCACTTTTGAAAATCTCAAACTCAAAACAAAAAAACCTTCCTAAAAACTCGGAACGATGTGAAAACAACTGAAGTGTGCTTCATGAAATTCAGCAACTGTGCAACATTTGAGCACAGCCATGAACGTGGCTAATTCAACCTATCTAAATCTTTGCAAGAGATAGAATGCTGCAGGGGTGAAATACCACCAGCAGTGTTTCTAGGGGCAAGGCTGTTCCAAACGTTCCTCCTGAATTTGTAACAAATCAGGAGTGAGGGGAAGACACACAGTGAAAAATTCCAATTGTGACAACTCAGCAGTGGTGATTTGTGACTGAGAAATGATCTGGCACACAGGGCAAGAAGTCCAACTACAAGAAGGTGTTAAACTCTCTGGAAGCAGGGATGTCAGGGGCAGAAGAACTTCTTACAAGGGAGAGACATTTTCCTGGCTGTTAAGAGACAGTCTCAGCACTGGTTTTGTAGCTATCCTGGAACTGAAGCCTCAGGAGCTGAGCTCAGGGACATCTTTCGGCAGCAGAGCTGGGCTGTGGGTGGCCCATGCAAATACTCTTGGGACTGGTGCTAGAGCCAGTGTATAAAAACAATTTGCTTGTGGTGCATCTTCGAAGACTCCCTGTGGAACCAGGTATTTCAGTAGGACTCTACACATGTATTTAAAGAAAATGTGTGCTTATTTTGCCTCAACAGGTACCACAAAAATTTCCTAATTTTTTTAACAGTTCTCAAGTGAAAAAAAAGAAAAAGAAGATGCAGCAACCTTTAATACCATATAACAAATTAGAAATTCTGGCCTTAACAAAAATTATTATTATCTATTAAATAAAAATTTAATAATTACTTAATAATTTATTATTAATAGTATAAATAAATAAAATATAAATGAATATTCACTGTAAATATTAAAAAATTACTTATTTATAGTAAATAAATAATTATCTATTAAAGAACCAACTCAAGCTTACTCTCCTAACTGCAGGTTTACCTGCATTTGTGGCCAGATGAGTTACAAATATTGACTCAAAGGGCTTGAACCCCTTCAAATCACCAGCCAAGATCCATTTCCGGGACAACCCTTTATCTCATTGCTGGAGTTCTTCACCTCCAAACCACTACCAGTACAACCTGACCTATGCAGAGCAAAGAAAGTAGGTAAGCAAGCAGCTTTGTGGGTACAGGTGGGGAACCATCAACCCAAACAATGACAGGTAAAAGAAAATTAGGTGTAGCCTAATGAACAACAGGAGCAGGTACAGACACTGTCCATTTCTCTAACACACAACCTTCCTTTTAATTGGAACGGTGTAACACATTGAAGTATTCAGGACATTGCAAGCAGGAATAACTTTCATTGTGAGCTCCAGCTTTACTTTTTTCCTCACTCTGAAATAAATTAGATGTGCTGCTCATAGAGGAAACTGGTTTGCATCTCTATGAACATGCCAAGCAGGAAAAGCTACATTTAGTGAAATGCAAGGACTCCAACTAGAAAGTTTTTGTCACATGCTTTCAGCTATCAATGACTTCCTTGCCATCACATTTAGAACCAACATGGAATATGTATTATATCTTGGGCTCAGAGTGACAAAGCAGTGTCAGACAAAGCAAGGATCTGAGGTCAGCTCAGCAGGTTGCATACAGCTGTCTTTATCCTACCACACAAGGTTTTGTAAAACACTTGCCACAAAGCAGGGAGATGTTCTTTGTAAGCACAGAACAAGCATTGTAGTTTGAGCAAGTAGGCACAAAAGGAGCGTAAACAAGTCGATATTTTTTGCAAAAGTTACATATAAAATGAAAAGAGTTGAACACAGCTCTTAAAATCCAGGGGGAAGAAAAGAATCTTACAAATTTTTTGTAAGACTCTCTTGCTGCCATAGGAAAAGAAGTGATAGTGCACAGTTGATAGCTATTCTGACCGTGAAGCCAGAGACAACTAACAAACTGGAACACTTACTGCAAGACCTAAATTCTCAAAGTATTAACCATTGTGAGACCTCTTAAAAGTAGATTTAAAACAGGAAGGAACAGAAGAAGGGAACAGGAAGGAAAAAGAAGAGTAATGTTGGCCTTAAGACTGAAGTATTGATCCTGTCACAAACAAGAAGCAAATGCCAATCCTATATATTTCCATCTCCCCTCCCATGAAATCATCTATGCTCTTGCATCCTTATGCTTCAGTGACCTCTTAGAATCAGAGAATTATTTAGGACAGAAAAGATCTCTGCAATCAAATTCAACCCAGCACTCGTAAGTCCAGTACCAAACCATGTTCCTAAGCAAAACTACACATCTTTTAAATACTTCCAGGGATGGTGACTCCACTACCTCTCAGGGCCGCATGTTCCACTGCTTGATAATCCTTTCGTTGAAGATTTTTTCCCTAATACCCACCGAAACCTCCACTGGTTGCAACTTGAAGCCATTTCCTCTCGTCCTGTCACTTGTTACTCGTGAGAAAAGACCTGAACCCCACCTGGCTACACCCTCCTGTCAGGTAGTTGAAGAGAGTGATAAGGTCTCCTCTGAGCCTCCTTTTGTCCAGATTAAACAATCCCAGCTCCTCCAGACACTGCTGTTGAAACTTGTGCTCCAGATCCTTCTCCACTGCTCCTCTTTGGAAACAGCAGAAAGATCCATGAACAAATAGCCTTGAAAGCCAGTGTCTGCAAAAGGCTTCCCTGCAATACTGCTTAAAAAAGGGTGACATTGCTTTACAATTCACTAAACAACATATTTACTCACAGGCTGACTACATATGTTGTACTTAGATGTCACAGCAGATTACTCACTAATTACACTAGGAAAAACCCAAGTAATTACTGCAGACTCTTTCCTCTGGTGCAGAAGAGGTCGGAGCCATACATTTACATGACAAATGATCACGCCTACAACTAGCGGTGGCTGCTTCCAGCACAGAAGGACCCCTCCTCTGAACAAGTGCCATT
This sequence comes from Pseudopodoces humilis, assembly GCF_049639895.1. NCBI lineage: Eukaryota > Metazoa > Chordata > Aves > Passeriformes > Paridae > Pseudopodoces > Pseudopodoces humilis. The sequence continues at coordinate 54,691,306 of NC_142205.1, forward strand.
AAATAATCCTTCTTTCTTTTTTTTATTACACTAAAAGCTCAGTATGTATCAGAGATGCAGAGACAAAAAAAAAAAAATGAGAGCTCTCACTGTTAAGGAGTCAGTTTGTTTAGGCCAATGGTGCAAAAATAAAATTGTTTCTTAACATTCTATCAGATCTTTCAGGCTGATAAAAACTTCTGCTACTGAATGAAGGAAATCATATTACCAGGGCTGATATTCATCAGAAATATTTTGAACTGAATATCTGAGCTGCTCTTAACTGAGTTTAAATCGATAACACCACTACTGTGGTTAGTTTTATTGAATTGTACATTGGAATAATATAATTTCAATTATGTTATGATGACAGTATTACCCTCCGCTATGAGCTGTATTTATTCAGCAGGAAGGTGAGATGTGCCACCTCTTCATTTGACAAATCAGACACACTACTGCTCTTAATGCTACTTTATAGGATGATCATTGCAGGCTTATGCTGCTAAACATACACCAGGTTCTTCCCTCAAAAGGTCAACACCTTGAAAAACCTTCATTTTTGGTGGCATTTCTTTTTCCTTTCAGAAAAAAAGCACTGGAGGGAAGTTCAAATGCAACCATACAAAACTATATAAATCAGCATATGTTAAGTGCCTAGGATTGTTCATGGCTGTTTCCAGAGATCCAAGCAGGGGTTTGGAAGCAAGAGAAGGTTTGTTTGTGGGGGGTGGTTATGCTTATAAGCATTATTTATACATGCAAGATGACAGCTAAATCCTTCTGGTTTCTCCCTGGTGGAAATGCAAGAGGGGAGCAGCCTGTCATCTGCTTTAAGCATTTGAATTTTCTGTTACCTGTAAATATTTAGCTGTAAAGTGGGAGAGAAAAAAACACTGATATGGATTCAAGGCTCATTTCTATGTTTCCTCTCAGAAGATTTTAATTTTTAAAGCATCATTTCATAGCTTAAGTTGCATAACATTTGTCTTTTTTCTTTGTCTTGTTTAACTTCAGTAGAGTTTAAAGCCACAAGGAAGTGGCAAGCAGAAATAACTCATCATCCTAAAACAGCACTTGTCAGAGGTGAATTTCAGAGCACCTTTACAAAGGTCGTCAGAATCATTAACTGCATTTTACTGCGGTTTACATGCAATAAGGAGACCAAAACCAGAAAGAATGACGCACTCACACGAGGCAGGAATAGAATCCTGCTCTCCTACCTGACCATGGGAACACTGCAAACTCATTCTATATCATAACATTATGACCATTATCACAGATGTGCTGCACAGAAGGCTCCTTTTCTCCCCCCAAGCACCACTGACCTGCAAACTCTCAACCTCCATTCCTGTAATACCTATAATTAAGTAGCTTTTACTTTCCTTTGGTGTACCAAAAAGCATACTACTACTGAGTTTTGACTAACAGTCACAGAAATCACCATTGTCTTCAATTACCTTAGCAGGATTAAAAAGGATTATTTTTTTCCTTTGCATGGATAAAATGCTACTGGATAGATTTCCCCACAATAATCAACAGCCAGCTTTTAAGTCCCATATTAGCCTGTGATGTTCTCTTTCCACTAACTTGGAGTCATGCTTGCTTTTCACCAGCAGGAAGGGAAAGGTCTCGTTCCTAGGCGACATCCAGATTTCGGTACTTCCTGTACCTGGGTCCTTCTGACCTGTGACAAACGCACTGTGTCTTGCTTCCTGCTATATTCCCATACAACTTCTCCACATAAACCCTTACTTCTGCAAACAGGGGCATAAAGTCAATGCACCTCTGTTCTTCACATTAATCCAAAGTGGGACTGTAAGATTCCCAAATGGCACCTGCTTCGTTTAGGTCTCTTCTACTCCAAATACCATTTCCAGAGACGTCCATGTCCACGCACACTGCTGCTGCTGCTGCAGTCTAGCCAAGAAACTACTAGCACTTTGCAGCCTTCAATTTAAGAGCATCAGTGTGTAACAGATACATTAAATTCTGTTAGGCCAACAAAAGTTATGATTTAGCTAACAGAACAATACCAATGATTTATATGGTTGTTTGTTGTTGTGTTTTGGGGTTTTTTTATCAGCAATTAATCTGCTAGACTTCACGCTTTGATTATGATACTTGTGGGTTTCACTTTTCCAAAAAAACCCATTACAGATATGCAGGCAAGTGCCAAGTTACACCATTACCTATAATTTCATTCTCCTTGCTGCCAAACTGAGCCTGGGTCTTTTACTATGCATACAAATGCTAATTACAGTTCAACATTAATGCTAATCCTGACATCTGCTAATTAAAAGATCACATCTTCTGCAGAGTCAGCAGTGCTATTCAAATGAAAGCATTAATCAGTTTAAAATTAAAAAAAAAAATCAATCAACAAAGGAATTTTAGTCCTTGGTTCAATTAATATCAAAGTGCAAACTGGGAGTACTCAAGAGCAAGTGTCAGTACATTCTTTGGGAATATCTAATGTTCGGTGAAAAGGAAAACTTTCAGCACTGTGTGATTTCTCTGCTCTCAGTAGCTGTCCACTTTCTCTCTTACACCTTCTTTAATCCTCCTTTCTCTGCAATCAGAGCACCTGAGAAACCCAAGACCAGCCCATACGAACATCCCACAGTCAAACCAAGGCAAGCACAAATATCTACATGCATACATTCAAGTATCCAAGAAGTGCCACTTAAGCTCCATGGGACCACCCTCCTCTACAGCTCCTTGGACCTCCAGGATCAGGGCTGTCATGGACAACTACAACTCATTAACACACTCATGAACAACGTCTTGGACAGGACAGTGCAGATTTGCTTCCCATTTCAGCACACACAGTAGGCAGGGAGAAAGGATGAAAAGCAGGATGCATCCACCCCATGAAATAAACATTGTGATCATAAAACCCCACCAAAGTCTACACATGCCTGGACCTAACACACAGGGCTCCTCAATTCACCCATTCCTAGCTCAAACCTTGCTGCCTTACATCTTGTCCCCAGTCCTTGTTTATTCTTTAAGGGATGTCCATCCATTCCTCTTGGAAGAGCCCTCCTGCACGGCAGCTTCACTGTCTCCATGAACTGAGCTGCCACTTTCCAGACCCTGTTTGCTTCGTTGATTAATTTCTTCAGTGCTTAGAAACCATGGTACAAGTGCTCCACAGACAAAGTTGCTCTGCTCAGAGTTAGGATTATCAGAACCAGTCAAACTACTCCGATTTCCAAGGAAATCAGAAGAAAATGGAGGTTTTCAAGAGATGGAGAGAAGGTGCAACCCAACAACATCCAACAACAGCAGCCTCCTACAGAGCAATCTTTTAAAAACTATGTTTACGAAGTGCCAGAAGGATGCCTATTGGTACAGAGGAATGGGAAGTCACCTCAAAACAAACAAAAAATTACCTTGTCTTAGTGGGGCAGTATTCCTGCAACCCTCCAAAATAAAGAAACAATTCCAGTAAAGGAGAAAGCCGCAAGCAGCTTCCAAACTGGGCAAGCAACAAAATAAGATTTTTCACTCATTTAGCATGCTACTACTCAAAATTTATTTAAAATAGGCAGCATTTATTTTGCTGGAGCTCAGTAGGAAAAAAAAAAAAGAGCTCTTCGAATTTTTTATACCAGTTAATATTTTTATTTATAAGGAAACCACAAATCAAGTTTACCACTTTTTTAACAATGTTAATATGAAAATGCTCTTTTGATATAAGATGCCAAGGTCTCCTCCCTTCTTTCACCTTCTCAGCTACATTCCCTGAAATTGTCATCTTATCTGCACTTTAAAATTTCCACTCTGGTGAAGTCTTACACTGTAATATATCCTTAGCTAATAATACACTGCAGCCAGTTATAAATTAATCACGTTGATAAAAGGTCTAACAAAGTTACCAGTATCATTCTGTAATGCACAAGCAATATTACTAAGTCTTATTTGAATAGAATAGGCAACTCAATCAAGAAAAAATGTGACAGAGACTTCCAAATGCAAAAGAATCTTAAATCATTAATGAAACTAAAAATTTAATGTATGCAAATTAAATTATATATGCATATTTCAATGGGCTAAAAGTTTATGTGCATACTTTACTTGGGAATCTGCCTTGTGATATGATTAGTAAGAAATGGTGACAATTCAGATTTTTTACTACTTGGGACTGTAAAATGTTCATGTAATTTATGTTCACCTAAAAAGGTACAAAACCCCATCAATTAAAGCCAGGCTGCAGATGGTATAAATAGACTGCAGCCCCACTGAAGGTGCTTATAAACACTGTCTCAATACATCATTTGAGGTTCAGGTCTCACTAGTTTCCACTTGTAAAAAGCAAACAAAACCTGAGGTTATGAAAAACCGGGCACCAGCCTGCACAGAATTCAAAGAAAATAATTTGAGACCTCTCCTCCTCTGGTAATCAAATTCAGCAGCAGGCTCAAAAGTTACCAGGGCATGGCATAGAGGACACTGACCTGTACAACCATTAAATAAGCTTTCTCTCCTGGCAAATCGCTTTTTAAAGGCAGGAAGGGAATATGTGATAAAATATTAATCTTATTGATTGTGCTTTAAGGAAAAAAAGGTTAGAATCTGATTGTAGAGGATGTGACAGCTTGCGGCTACTAAACATCTCTTCAAAATTACTATGTTGGATTTCTCCCTTTTTTAGTAAAGCAGGCCAAAAAAACATTCCTCTAATTAAATGTCAAATTTTTTTGACTTCTGAAATCAACCCAGTATTTCCTGCTATAAGCCATTTACTAGGAAGACATAAAAATCCAGGCAGGCAATGGGCCCTTCAGTTAACATTTTTACCCCCAAGCACAGAAAATTATATTGATAAAAATACACACATTTATGTTACCACAGTGAAAAGCATCCACTGAAGCCCAAGGCAGCAAACAAGAAGATGTCATTTTCCAGTTTGAGGTAAATTTACTAATTTAATACTTACTCCTTTTTTTATCTTGCTTTTTCTTTTTTCCTTTTTTTTTTTTTTTCTCCCAACAGATAAATAATACTCCCAAAGAAGAAATCACAGCAGAGGAGAAGTTCTGAGGTAGATGTTCCCAATGTGTGGCACCACACCCAGCAAACACAGAAATGGTAGCCACAGAGCCAAAACTGAGCAACTTCATCAGGTGCACCAGCAACTTCTGCCAAGGTGATGGACCCTCTTCATCTGGTTTGGTCCAAATCTGGTTTGAGGCTCAAACCCAGCAAAGCCAATGCTCAGCTACAAGGGAAGATTTAAGCCCTATTAATGCATCTGTGTAAGCGCTTTGCTGAATTAAGTCTCTGCCCGTTTACACCTCTTCCTGTTATCATTTCTCCCTGGGCTATCACTAAATCACATAGCATCTAATGACCTAATTAAAACATTTCTTAACACTCACAGCATTTTTGATGCCAGCTTTCAACACAACTAATGGCAAATGAAGGTTAATAACTGGTAATTATCATAACCCTTTTAAGATTTTTTTTAAACAAAGGAGTGAAAATATAAAAATAAATTACTGCAAGAAAAGAGCAAGCAAACATGCCATTCCTGAACACTGTTAAACACTATTCACAATAACAGTAGTTGTAGCTATAAAAGGCAAATATTAAAAATATTCAAGGCATTCAAGCAGGATGAATCTTAGACACTGAACATTCTCAGAATTTCAGCTTTTAAAAAGCCACCTGTAGAAAAAGCTATCTAAATAGCTTACTGACATAGAAATCAAAACTGCTATCTTGCCAAGATACAACTATTGAAGTGCAGCTACTGAAGTTACTGCTTCCTGTAACTTTTCATTGTTCTGTAAACAAACTGCTTCTTTGCTACACCATCTTTCATATACATTATTCCAACCAATCCCCATGGCCCATTTTTCCTAACAGAGCTTCAAATTTACATGCTTTAAAAAACAAACAAACAAAATACAATCTTTAAAGACACAATAATAAAAACCTCCCCCATCTAACATGACACTACAGGAGCCTGAGCAGCTTCATGAACAGTTTATATTAACAGCTGCTGTAAAACCAGTGGGAACGCAAGCCCACATTAAAATAATACTTGAGGTTTTCACAACAAGAGATGAGAAGATTTGCAGAAATACAAAATAGTATTCAGAAAAAAGCCAGTGCTTGGACTTGTCTATTCAAGTGTGTCCTTCAGTAGGAAAGCCTGCTCATAATGCAACACCTCAATGCCATTCAGGCTCAATCAATTCTTAGAGAGGCAGATGCTAAGTTTCACTGAGCAGAGCCTCTAGTGTATAACAAACTCTAACCAGAAACACAGCTTTCTCCAGTAAAAAGATTTGTTCAGAGTTCAGATTCAATATTAGGAAAATCACTAAAAATAAGATTCAACTAAAATTTACTTAAGTATCATGTTGAAATCCATTGAACCCTGGCTCTGTCAGCAAGTGTTGGGAGAGTAACAGAGATTTTGAAATCAGACTTAAGAACTTTACAGACCTATACCCTTCAAACAGCTCCAATATTTTTTTTTAAATGATAATTAATTTTATTCAAGATGAATGCACGTGTCTTTGTGACCTCAAGAAAATTTTGAGGTTTGTGCACTTCGCTTGGCCACTGGAGTTCGGGTACAATGCTGACAAAGATCTGATGCACTGATAAAACCCCAGCAACTGAAGCAAAATAACAGGACTATGCTGTAAACAGATACAAACACTTCATAAAAAACTAATGAAACATACACATAGATTCAGAAGACTATGGAAGGCATGAATGTACTTCATAATCAGTGACTTCAGGCAAAAGGACCAAGATCATGGGCTACGAAGTAACCTTGAACAGAAGTTCCCAATCCCTTGAATCAGAATTGTTCATTTCCAGCTAAAGTGGCTAAAACTTTTAAGCAATACTATCCTTTCAGAAACTTTTTTCCTTTTTTTGAGGTAATGAGTCATACAAAATCATTCATTGAACCTAACTCCATATTGCTTTCCTCCTATTTTTTAATTAGATCTGACAATTATTACCATAAAGCACAAATTATTTTTAAGCTACGCTGAAGTAAACACTCGGCAACATCTGCTTTGTTTTCACTGTTCATTAAAACTTATTCAGAAGACCACAAGTTTTAAACGCTCCATCACTAGTTGTCATTCTGTACTTAAATAGTTCGATCAGCTCTCCTCTGTTTAGAAAAAACAACATACACCATTTTCCATCAAGACTGAAGAATGAAGAAATCTTCCCTTAGTCCTCTAAAGAGGGCAAAATCATCCAATGGCACCACAGAAATTTACCAGCTGCTAAAAAACAAAAATACAAAAAGATCAGCCGCCAGTGTGAGACTGCTACAGTACACTCCTAAAATCCCCATCCTCATCCAGTTCAAAAGTCAGGGCTACTTAAGGATTCAGTCACCTGCTTAAAAAATTAAAACCAACAGTGTGGAGACGAAACCAGCACCAAGTAATTAGGAACAGGGTGAGTGAATTTAGCGCTACGAATCTGCAATATTGATGGATTCAGCCATGCACCATGCATATATAACTTTGCTTTGGAGATGCAAAATGCAGTTTGCTCTCACACCTCTCATTCTCCAAAGTTCTGCACAAATTTTAAAATGAATTTGCATGATGCTGAGGTTTTATTCTGTTAGTTTTCACTGGAGTATTTTAGAAACAGCAGGAAGAAAGACAACAGAACACACCTTGCTAGGCAAGTTACCATACATAAACACACACATATCTAGAGAATCACAGTCACCAAAGCTGGAAAAGACCTTTAAGATTAAGTTCAACCATCTACCCAGCACTGCCACTGTAACTCCTAAACCACTCAATCATCACCCAGCACCAGATCCAGACACCTCCTGAACACCTGACAGTGGATCCCATCAGGGCCCACAGACTTGTGAGTACCTAATAGGCACAGCAGGCCACTAATCATTTCTCATGGATTATGGGGACTTCACTCTTCTCCCCAACACCAACTTCCAGCTCTGAGAGCTGGGTATCCTGAGGACAGCTGGCCCTGATATTCAAGATTAGGGCAAAGAAGGTATTAAATACACATGCATGTGCATGTATGTACACATTCCTACTCACAAATACACATATATGTGTAATACACATATATGCAATGCTCAGTGCTCCCTAGGGCAGGAGACTTAACCAACACACTGGGGACTGACCTTCAGATCACCCAAGACTGGAAATAGGAAGGTTGAGAGAGACTCCAACCCCACAGAGCAAATATCCTACACATTTTGAGCAGCTCTGCACTGTCCCACAGCTTGTGCTACTCCTATGAAGCCACAAAAAATTAGCTGTGAACCAGCCAGGAAGCTGATCCCAGGTGAAAACAGCTTAGCAAGATTACAAATTCAACAGAGATTTTAAAATTAGAGCTTCATTTCCCAGCTTGGTTGCCCATACCGCCACAGAAGCAGATGGGAAATGAAGAGGGTTGATTTGGGGGTGGAGGGGAAGCAGTCAAAACTTGCACTGGAACATCTGTCTAAACTGCAGTTCTCAGGGAATCAAGAAAGGATAGAAAAAAAAATTTATTTTTTTTTTTTCTTGAGTCCTGAAGAGACTAGCAGGATCTACGAACACCTTATTCATTGGACAGAGCTTTGTTAAATAAATCATTAATTTGCCTGGAACCAGGAGCTTAGGGCTGCATTCTGGGAAGCTCCTCTCCCACCAACTGGCTCAGCATCCCAGGGCACCTGGGCCTTCCCACATGAGTCAAGGCAGACACATCTCCCAGCATCTGCCTTTTCACCACCTTCACAGACTTTTATGTTTGCAGTCCTTGAAAGAAAAAGGAAGAGTAAAGGCATAATTGCTCAGGTCTGCAGGTTACTCCCTGTTCTTGAGGAGAAATAGTCATGGAGGTACCAAAGCCCAGGCTGGGAGCGCCACTCATAACATACAGGACTGCACAGGAACCAAAAGGAGGAATCATTCATATGACACCAGGCTTGCATTTACTTTTGTGATATTTAAGGTACATGTCTTACACCAACTGAAGTGAGAGCTCCTCCTGGGCACAAGCTCTGTGAAGATCAGGGGCCATTTCAATTCCTCTCCATGCACTTCCTGATGGATCAGCTTTGCTGTGCCAGGTACCAGCTTATCACGCAGGTTCACATTTGAATTGGAAATGCACTGCAAGCCAAGGAGAGTAATTTCCTGGGGTGGGATTCACCTCCTCCATCTTAAGGTATCTGCAATGTAAATGTCTCTATCTGAGTTTGGCACCTTAGGCTCCCTTTACAGTCAGCGAAGAGAAATAATCTTTTTAGGATGCAATTCATCTGACATATTTTAAAGGTCTACATGAGAAGGAAAGGAATCATGTCTCCAAAGTGCCTGCCTCTTTCCATTAGACAGAGGGTCAGTTTAAATGATTAGCTTGCATACAGAGATCACAGTTGGACCAGATAAACAAAACCTACCTCATCTTTCTGCTTTTAAAAAACAAAACTAAACCAAGAAAATAAATTCACAAAAACCAATGAAAAATCCCAAACAAACAAAAACAAACCCACACAAAAGCCACCCCCAAAAAAAAACCCAAAATCAAAACAAAAGACCACAAAAGCCAGACACACTAATCCCATGGCAAAAGTGGGATGCAGAATAAAACAAAATTATAAAAATACCAATTAGCTATTCAAACAAGAGGGAACAATGCCCGCTCACTGTCCACCACACTTCAGCACTGCACTAAAAGCTCGCTAATGAGCCAGTTAACCACACCAGACTTATTCACTGCCTACAGCAGTGACCAGCTGACCAACCACCAAACCTGTACCAGTGGATGCTCCCCTGCTGCAGTTCAGCCCAAATCAGTGTCTGGACAGATACCATGAGAGCAAGGCAGGCTGCTCACTGGGATGTTTTCTAGATACTTGACCAGCTCAAATAATTTTATTCAATAAGAGAAAAAGGCAAAGTTGCAAGAGTGCCATACTTATCCAAAAGCAGACAGCAAGAAATTTAGGGCCAAGGTTAGTTGTAAGGAAAAGCTAAGCACTGGTCATTATAAAAATACACACAGGCAGGATCCAAGCACCAACCACTATTTCTGCATAAAGTAGTAATAAAATAAAAAAAAAAAAGAAAAATAAGAAAAAAGTTTTGTATCTTTATTCCTTTTATATCCTAAGTATAACAGGTATTATTTCTGGAACAGCAGCAACTTCTAAGGTATCTCCAAAATTCACAGGCTTTGGTACATTGTGATTTTGGTGAAGTTGCTGTATATATGCAACTTCCCACTGGAGTGTTCAAATACCATATTTGATCAGTGACACACAGCTGTCCAAAGAGAAAAGACAAGAAACTACAGAGGTCAGCATAGGGACTGAAGGAAGTTCAGCAGATGAATCCCAGGGCACGAGGTGATTACACTCTGTCACACCTGTACCACTGAACTCAGTATTTCTGCAGTCTGGTCCTGCAGGCAACAGTCCTACCAATCATAATGTTATAATATGCATACAGTACATAACAGGTGCGTAACAACCTCTAAGTTGTCAGGTATCAGTCAAATAAAGTGACGAGACATTGTACTTTTAAAAGGAACTTTAATTTCCCCCATATTTTAGCAATATTGTGAGTCACCACTAGATTACTTTTCAAATGTGTCTCCCCATTGAATGAAGCAGATATTTACAAGCCTCTTCAAGCTGATTCACCCTTTACTTTTCCAGGCAACCTCTTACATGACTAATGTGCAGGAAAATTCAAGTCCACAACATTCAGCTCTCAATTAGAGGCTATTTTTAATTAGCTACAAACACTATATCCAGCCTGTATGAGCAGCAACTGGCCTGAATCAACATAGAGTTTTTGAAGAAAACAAACAAAGCAAGCCCACACAAGAAAATCTCATCTGGCCTTCATCCAAGCATGCAAACTAAGGGACATTTCCATATCACTCTGAAGATTTCAGTGTATTGGCCAAAGCCAAATTACTATGGGAAAGACAGCTTCTTTTCAGTTCAAAAACTGAAACTGTTTCTTTGTCATACCCATACCTGACAAGGACAGAATAGAAACAAGAACAACAAAATCATACCAATAGGAAAAACCAGGAAATACGTTTTTTATTGGTCTGATATCCTAAAATGTAAAAATGAACTCTGATCAGCAAGGTGGTGGGAGAAATTAAAAAGGAAGGAGTAAAAAGAAAGGCCCCATCCATCCCTTCATAATCTCTTCACTGCACCCAGAAAACAGAGGCAACCACAACGCTGTCTGCTCATCCTCCTCCATCAGCACAAAAATGCCGATACCATTTTTGCCACGATGTGACACCAGCACCTAGAGCTGAACACCAAAGGACAAACATTGCAAGGCTACATCAAGATTTCACAACATGATTTATTTGTGGCTCCCAGCAGGTCTTCCCAGATGATGAAGTGTCTTGCCAACAGCTGAAATCTCGATACTGAGACCACAGACCTGCATTAAACAAAGCATTGCGCCTGCTATTATTTTATCTATCCTGTTCATGCACAATGTCCTCTTGATTAATTTAAATAATTGCTCCATGTTATAATAGCACCAGCAGATACACATTGATCATCTTTACATACTCTGGATGCCTGACATAATGAGTATGGAAATGAAAGTGGAGAAACTAAAGAAAATGGAGTCGGCATCCAGCTAGGAAAATGCTGGAACAGCCAGGAATCAGCCCCTGCTTAGCTGGAAGGGAAGACACTTGTTAGGACACAAAAGGATCCTCCTTTCGTCCTCAATCAACAGAAAATTAGCAAGGAGGCTGGAAACTTAACATAATTACACACAGTGACCTTTGAACCTTATTACTGCATACACACAGGTTTAACTGTATGGCTGTCATTAGTCCCTTACTCCCAAACACAAATTAGCCATGTTAGGCAAAATTAGGCAAAAATTCAACAGGAGTAGAAAGCAAGAAATGTCACCAAGTGCAATAATTAGCATGCACTGCAGCTGGACCCCTTGTGCTGCTTCCAACATGGGCACTATCCCCTTCTCATAGGCTTTGTAACATCTGGCAAAGGGGGTTCCCTTGAGCTCTAAGGAGGAACTTTCCCTTCCTTGTGGCATTTGCCTAGCATTGTTTTTTGCCACTGAGAGTGCCAGCACATCTGGGACCTTCAGCCTCAAAGTCCACATAACTGTACGATGTCCTCAGATTCTGCACAGGTGACTTCCAGACAGGTAGAAGGGACTATAAAATACCTCCTGCTCCCATGCACCTTTGCCAAGGGCCACCATATCTCTCTGGATGGAAGCATCACTGGTGCTTTCACAATGTGCACCTACCCAACTAGCACACCCAGCACATGTGGCAAGCAACTTTTACTTTCATTTTAAAAAACAGCTTAGCTTTAGGAACAACAAAATGCTAGTAAAGAATGCCACCTCCCTTTTTTAAACAGCCACACAAGAAATTTATCAGGGGTGGATTTTTTTGACTCATTTTCAAGTCCCACTGAAAGTTCAAAATTAGGGGAAATGCTATAGCTCTGCAGCACTTACATTAAAAACAGAACAAAAATTTTAGGCATTACAACAAGATGTCATTCCCAAGTCAGAAACAAATTATCTGACTCAGCAAGGAAGTCTATCAGGAACAAATACATATGGACTTACTTGGAGTTACTTGAACCAAGTCAGTTCCATGGAAAAGCAGATGTCAGGTAAGACTTCAGTCCAGTGAATTTTCCACCTTCCTTTTCCTGTCTGACTTCTAGCATTAGGAGAACATAATGGGACCATTACTTTTCCAGCAGGCTCTGCTTTCATACATAGATTTCATCTCCATAGAGGAACATTTTTGAATGTTTGGGTTTTTTTTAAGGCTGGATTGTAACCTAGCTTCCATGTAGGGACCCAGATGAAACAAGGCCTGTCTGAGCACCTGACTGAATTCCAACCAGAGCCAACAGAACCTGTCATCCCTTTGTGCAACCAGTAAAATAGTTATAAACCCAGCTCTCCTTGCCCTTACCTTTCCTCTTTGTCCACCACCATCCCAGGACGATGATTTCATGGCAGGCAATTTCACCACCCTCAGCACCAAGCCAGCCCTGGGGACACCATCTAGGATGCTCAAAAAGGATCATGTTTGCTGCCCTTTGACCCATGGCTCTGGGCTTGCAGTCTCTGCTAAAAAGACAACTCATATCCAGCTGATCAGATGTATGAAAGAGCCCCTTAAAATATGATGGTCAGCTACATCCTTACGTGCCATAGTCCTCCTCAGTGTACCATATACACAATTCACCTGGCAAGGAGAAATTTTCCCTGAAGCTCAGGAAAACATCATGGCTAAATATGTGGGGCTAAGGCACACATGACTTTCTGTACTTCACACACAGCCTCACAAATCTGCATTTGGCATCCAGTGGGATTAGCACAATTATAAATTAGTAGAAAGTCCTGAGAGCTATCAGGACAGGAAAAACAATGCCCTTAAATAAAGACCAGGGAAGGTGAGCAGCTGGACCATCAAACACTGGATGCCTCCTGTGAGTTGGCACCTCAAGATATCATTAAGGCATGGAGCTCACATCTTCTCTCAACTCCTGTAAGAAAAGGTTTTGGATTTACCTCTAGAAGGAGGAATCACTTAAACACCATCTAATCTGATATAAAGACAGCTGCTGTACAATGCAGGGAAGCAGGGGGGCAGATGGGGATTGATCAAAACACAGTTTTGCAGCAGAGGAAATCTGGGGCTCCTTTCCTTTAAAACTGGAATTCCCCCTTCTTTTGCAGGGAAAGACTAAGTCACGCAGAAAACTCACACATCTAGCCTTCAAAGACCACCACAGCCCACTACTGAAAAAGAAAGTTTAAAATAATATACTTCCAGGTACTCATGTTCTCAGCTTCATATTGCGTAAAGCAAGTCCTGTAGTTTTGTGTCAGCACTTGAAAAACCTGTGCAGTTCACATATTCAATGAAGTTTTGTCCCTGTGACTTGTACAGAAAACCATAATGCTGGAAAAACAGATACATACCACTGTATGTCCAATAATGTTTCAAAACTGAAAGCGCCTGTGGAATGTTTTTTCCCTGGTAAAGGGCTCCACAGTAGCTGTGCCAAATAAAACAGCACTGTTTTGGTTTAACCTGTCATGGTTTTGGTTAAACTGTCATGGTTTAACCCCAGCTGGCAACCAAGTCCCACACAGCTGCTTGCTCACTCCCCACAACAGAACAGGGGAGAGAATCACACTAAAAATGAGAACACTCATGGGCTGAGGTCAGGGCAGTTTAATAGGTAAAGCAAAAGCTGTGCAGGGAAGCAAAGCAAAACAAGGAATTTATTCACCACTTCCCATGGGCAGACAGGTGTTCAGCCATATCCCAGGTAAGCAGGGCTCCATCACATACAGTAGTTACTTGGGAAGACAAAAAGCCACCACCCCAAATGTCTTCCACTTCCTTCACCTTCCCCCAGCTCTAAATGCTGAGCATGATGCCATCTGGGATGAAATATCCCTTGGGTCAGCTGGGATCAGCTGTCCTGGCTGTGCTCCCCTCCCAGCTCCTTGTGCACCCACAGCCTCCTCACTGGTGGGATGGGGTGAGAGGGAGAAGAGGCCTTGATGCTCTGCAAGAGCTGCTCAGCAGTGACCAAAATTCCCCTGAATTAGTGACATGGTTTCCAGCACAAATCCCAAACACAGCCCCTTAACAACTACTGTGAAAAAATTAACTCAGCCAAAACCAGCGCACTGATGATAAAAGCAAGTAAGACAAGAATATTTACCCACATTCCACATTTTCTCCTTGTTGGGCACAATACAAGAGGTTGAACATCCTCTGGTGAAGCCTCTGTTCATCTCACTAATAAGGAACTATCATAAAACATAGGATTGCTTAAAGGCATCAGCACTGATAACAGGAGTCAACTATCATCAACTACATTAGCACTGACCACAGGAGTAAAATCCCTGTTTGGGGACTTGTGCTTGTGGGTTTTGATTGTTTTTTCCCTCTACAAAATTTAAGCATCTAAAAGCTCTAGCTAAAGGATAAGATTATTGATACAGAGCTAGATATATATGTGCATCACTTGATATGCCAAACCATATGCCAACAGGGAAGCCCTGAAGCGTGTAAATCTTGATCTGAAAATAATTCTCGGCTGAATCTGCAACATATGATAATTTCCCTACATCCTATTCTCACACCTGTGCTCTTGTGTTATCTTCTCCCCCCAATCACATTGCAAAACCCTACACCAAAAAAATAAGAAGCCCAACCCCCAGAACACATTGCACAGCTGTCTCACTGTCACATCTATTATTCAAGAAAGGTCTCATTGAATAAATGTCTGTTCAGAGGCTCTAAACAAATTTCATTTCTGAACACCACTGTCTGCAGCCCAGCAGGCCATTTCACCAAGATAAGATCACACATTTAATCAAACGCTTCAAAAAAGAAATACACACCGAGTTTGCTTAATAACGTCAAATAATAAAAGTGCAGCACTGGCAGCATACTAATTTTTAGTGCTCTTTCTTCTTTGAGGGTTGTCTCAATAGTCAAGGTCAACCGTACATGGGATTTCTTCTAATTAGGGCTTCTGGTAATGGCTAGACCTGCTTACTCTCACCACTTAGCCACAGTTTTCCCTAAAATGAAGACATCTCTCTTTCATTTTAAATTAAATCACTGCAGCATCCCACCCAAGTGCAATAGACAAAACTGCATAACTCTGCTAATTCAATAAAGGACATAAATGAAAGAAACAAAAACCACATCTTTGTGGTCAACAAGCAGTCATCCACACAAACGTCTATGGTATAAAAGGGAAAGTGATTTACAGAAAAAAAAACAACAAAATGTGATTATCTGCTTGATATTTAACTATAGCTCCTACTGCTGCACAGCACAGACCTATTTTGAGATAGAAATTGGGAGTGGACTTGGCAACCCTAGACCAAAATACACTTTTCCTTTACTACTATTTATTGTAGTAGTAAGAGGGACCAGCTCAAAAAATCCAGCATTATGTTATTACTACTGCAAAATACATCTCTGTGACTACAGATCAGACTTGAATGGTATTCTTCACTAACTTGTCTATTACTCTGTTTATTAATAATTACTTATTTATGCATTTAAGTAATCAACTTTACCACAATGATGACTGCTGAAATAGGCTTTGCCCCCAAATTGCATGAGCTGGGGATAACCGTGGACTCTTGCTGTGCTCAAGCCTGCAAGCTTGAAAAGGGTCAAACAAAAGCTGGCATCCTCACCCTTGCAGCCTGGCTCATAGGTTATGCTGGGCTGCCCTTTGCTTGCTTGGGATGAGGGAGCAACCAAGCATAAAGGCATTGGAGAAGACAACCTCCCATCTGCTGCTGCCAAATCTTAAGACAAACAGTGAGGCAGCTCTGAGATATATTCCACACCATACCCCATTTTCCCTGTCAAAAACATCCCTGCAGACACTGTGGAGGTCCAGATTCTCCCCTTGAACAGGAAAACTGCAGCTTAGTTTATGCTGGCATAAACAACTGCTTGAGTCTATTGGCAAACATCTTCCTACATGTTTCAAACACGTTGAATTTCACCCAAGGTCTCAGCGTCACTGCAATCTCAGGGCTGCTCAGTTGGGAATATTGACACATGCTCAGTGATGTGTGCCTGTATTTCTCACCGAAACAAGGATACTTACATAGGTATCATTTTCTTGTTGCAGTGGATATTGTCTACCTTGACTTCAGCAAGGCTTTAGACACCATCTCTCTCATCATCCTCACAGACAACCTCAGCAAATGTGGAAAGGAGGAGGGGACAGTGAGGTGGATTGAGAACTGGCTGCAGCGCAGGTCTCAGAGGGTCATAATCACTACACAGGGTTCATTTGGAGGCCTGTCACTGGGCTGTCCCCCACGGTTCAATAGCAGGCCAGGTTAATCAGTGACAAAGGCACAGAGGCCTCCTCAGCAAGTTCACTGATGACACAAGGCTGGGAGGAGCAGCCAGTTCCCCAGAGAGATGCACAGCCCTTCAGCAAAAATCATCTGAAATTCAGCAAAGGCAAATGCTGGGTCCTGCACCTGCGGAAGAACAACCCCAGGCACCAGCATAGATGGGGGACTGACCTGCTGCAGAGCAACTCTGTGGAGAAGGACCTGGAGATCCTGGTGGACAACAAGCCATCCATGAGCCTGCTGTGTCCAAGGAAGGCTGCTGGTGTTGCAGGGTGCCCTAGGAAGAGCACTGACCGGTCAAGAGAGGTGATCCTGCCCCTCTACTCAGCCTTTGTAAGGCCTCACCTGGAACGCTGTGTCCAGTTCTGGGCTCCTCAGGACTAGAGGCATGGAGCTCCTGGATTGAGTCCAGTGGAGACCAAGAAAGATGATGAGGGGCCTAGAGCATTAAGGGACTGGAGCAATCATGGAAGAAATTCTTTACTGAATGGTGGTGAGATACAGGTTGCCCAGAGAGCCTGTGGATGCCCAGGCAAGGAGTGTTCAAAGCCAGACTGGATGAGGCATTGACCAGCTGGGTGCAGTTGGGAGCCATCCCTGCCTACGGCAGGGGTTTGGAACAATCTTTAACGGCCCTTCAAACCCAAACCATTCTATGATTCCATGATTCTGTTTCTCCTACTGAGATATAAGTAACAGGCTAAGATTGCTGGGCTTGTTCAGTCTTAAAGAGATGACTGAGAAGGGATCTCATCAGTGTCTGTGGGTATCTGAAGGGAGGTGTCAAGAGGATGGAGCCAGGCTGTTCTCAGCAGTGACAAGCAGAAGGACAAGGGGCAATGGGCAGAAACTGAGGCACAGGAAGTTCCACCTGAACATGAGGAAGAACTATTTTTACTGTGTGGGTGACCAAGCACTGGAACAGACTGCCCAAAAAGGATTGTGAGTCTCCCTGACTGGAGCACTTCAAGGACAGTCTGAATGCACACCTGTGCAATGTGCTCTATCTAGGATGATCCCGTATCAGTAGGGAAGCTGGATCAGATGACCCAGTGTGGTCACTTCCAACCTCATCCATCCTGTGATTCCGTGATTTCAGCGTCCCTTTCGAATATCAGTGATGCTGTACAGAACAAGGCTCCCCACTCCTGCAACTGAAAGGCCTTGCAGCACAGACTTTAGAAAGACTCATTGCAAATTGGTGACCTACTTAAGGAGATCTATAAAGTGCATTGCAATTGTAATTGTGGATCCCTTGTCAGAAGGTCACAAGTTATCCTTCTATGCAGTGTAATTGCTATATTTCAAATACCTATCGGGAAGAATTTTACTCAAGGAGGTATATGTCATTTTGGAGCTACACCAAATAAAGCAGTGATTGTAACATTACTGTCCTCTAAAAAAAAAAAACAAAAAAAACCCCAAAAAACACAGACATTCCACACACCTGCATCCATTAAAGATAATCCAAAATGACATTTTCTTGAAGAAGTCTGTGCTGTGGGAATTGCAAGTGCAGTAGTCACATCATAATTTCCCTCGGAAGGAAGTGGGATATATACATAAAATTTTCAAACTATTACAGCCTGTGATTGCAATATCCAAAATCCAAAGGAATGACATTTTAGATTACACACACAGTTTCAACAAGCCTTAGCTGAGACACAATGTTGAATATAGAAATCTGAGTTGTGGAAACAAGAACGGCTATTCTCTGGATACTCCAGCTAAGCCATCTCCTACAGGATTACAGGCCAGTACTGTGTACCTCCAGACAGATGTCACATAAAAAAATCATTCAAATGTATAAATGTCAAATTACAAATGTAATTCATAATTTTTTTGTAAATGCAGGGAAAAAAAGGAGTGAGACAAAAAAAAACCCAAACAAACCCAAACCAAAAATGCAAAAGAACGCAGCAACAGAAGTGGTAAGTAAGGATTCACATTACACAGCACATATGGGTAAAAAAACCACAACATACATCTTGCTGAAACAAAAACATCCAAACAACAAAAACCTGTGCCCTTTGAAGTGAGTGGTGGGGATCTGCACCATTTCGAAATCACAATGTTTCAGTCAGTAACACATGCATGCAAAGGCAAAGCAAAAGAAAGGGAGTTAACATGATCCCTGAAATTCTCAACTGTCTCCATAAGTGAAATGTATTCAAAAAGACAGTTACAAAGGGTGCTGTATTTTTTTCTTTCCTCCAGCAGTCTTTGTAACAGAAAAAAATAAAAATAAAATAAAATAAAAATAAATAAAATAAAATAAAATAAAATTGGGAGGAGAGAGGGGAGGGAAAAAAAAAGATAAAAAAATCCAGAGAGCTATTGAAAATCTCCTTACAGGGTCAGCTGTCACTGGAATGCATTTGAGTATTCAAGGTAGCCACCCATGCAGAACATCAAAAACTGGGCTTGGGTCCCTCCCCTATTCTCATGGGCTTAAGCCAAGGCTTGGTTTGGGACACTGAAGAGCAAGGCAGGGCAGTGCCTCTGCAGGGCTTGTAAACAGGGACCCATTGATCAAACAGAACAGGGACGCTGCTTCTGCTTAGGGATTCCCTTGTCTCCTGGTGCCCTCCAACACAACACACAGGCTTTACCACTAAAGAAACAGTTAATAGCTCAGCAGCTCCCAGTGTTGGGCTCTTTGAGCTAAACTCCCCATCTAACCTAGGCCTGCCCAAAGTCAGGCAGCATACTTGTAACTAGCTTACTCCTTTCTTGAAGGAAAATGTTGACATCCCCAAGTACGCTGCAAACAGCACTTCTGCAACACCGTGAAGCTTCTCTTTCTCACTGTGAGGGCAATGAAAAAAAAAATCTCATTAAGGCAGGCTTGGGATCAGCAACTTCAGAATGGAAAAAGCCTGCTACAACAAATAAGCAAGGACCAGCACTGACTCTGATAAAACATGTGGTTGCTCAACACATCTGAAAATGTGGCTGTTCTATTTTGGTGCTGGACTATTAACCAAGCAACTCAGGTAAAATTTTAAAACTGCAGGCCCATGCACAAGTTATTGTCCATTACTGCACCTACCAAAAAACAACCAGAAAATAAATAGGGAGAGTCTTTCCTGCCAAACAACCAAACAACTCTATGCATCGGCACCATCACTTCACAAACAAAACCTATATATGCACACACACAGAATACACATGTGGGTACGGTATGTTTTGGGTATAGGTGCAATTCTAAACCTAAAGCCAAAATTCTTTTTCACTTCCCTGAGTTTTGACAAAAAAAAAAAAATCAGAACTCTGTCTGTTCTCCAAATCATGGTATTTATATGTCTATATATGTGCCTGCACATAATAAACAGATGCTCTAAGACTGCATTAGTCAGAATGTTCCTATTCCCTGAACTTTTAAACAGTGTTCATTGATGCAGTGCCCTCACCTCTGTAAGTAGATTCTTGGTTCTTGAGAAGTGGGTAAGGGACTTACCTCATATCTATTGTACACAGTGACTCTTACAAACTAATTACTTGTCACTGATGTAACACCACCAAGAGTCTTATCCAAAGGGGCCAGATTTAGACTAGACCTCCTTTCAGAACAGTGCTGTGCAACGCTGGCACCTTTGAGCACGACTTTGCAGTAGGGCAATTCATGGCTAAATTTTAAGCACCACTTCTACAAAAGCACCAAGAGTCCTATTTCACTTCATTTTGACTTTGCATTGCTGTAAGTAAACACTCATGTTAGTCCTTTGTATTTATGACACTTTGCTCTAAGTTTTAGAAACGCATAGCTCCATTCCAAAGTTCAAAATCAATGACCTTACCTGATATAAATCAATGCAACTGCAATCAAATCAGTAGAGCTCTTACAATTAATAGTAGCAAAGCTATAATCCAAACTACTCAAAACACTGTGCATAATATTTCAAAGCTGTTCCCTGACAGGTACCCACCGTAATGAATCGGAGTTGTGCTACAGGCCTCTGAAGCATCAGGTTTGTAGCCACTGAAATAATTCCTGTGTATTTACTCACATGTTGACTAACATGCTTTAAAAAAATAATTTTCAAAAATCCTGGCAGTGTGAGCACCAATGGAACCTGTAAAGGTTTATTACTCTAAGGCATTTAAACAAAATCTACAACTTCATATTGCCTAACTGGGACAGCTGCCAAGCTCCTCTTTGCTTTCTTCAGAATGGTGTCTATTTCATGACCCTTGAAACTGAAAGCTGTCAAGCCTCAAATAAAAGTGTCTTGATTTTAATTCTGGACTGTTTTCACAAACACATTTTAGAAGTGTACACAGATTTCTACTCTTCCTCTGTGTTCACTGCTTTGTTCGGCCTGAAATGCCACCTCTGGCAAAGATGTTACAAAACAATTACTAGAAACTTGATGCTAAAGCAGGAAATACCTTTTTTTAAAACATACCACATCTGAGATTCTGGAGCTTCTTTTCAGAAGATACCACATGTGAGATTCTTGAGCATCTTCCCCTCACAGGGAAGCCAACAGAAGTGCCCCACTGACTACAGAGGGAGCTCCCATCACAGATGCAGCAGTACCTCCCTCGGATGGGAGTGGGCCTGAAGAAGTAGAGATGAATAGTTCAAAAAAGGGGAGGGGAAAAAAAAACACTCAGCCAGAGGAAAACAGAGGTTTCAGGCAGGCTGAAAAAACCCCGCACTGACCACCACTTAGTAAGTAAAACTGTGGTCCAGAACACTATTAAAATGAAGATTTCATTGCCTGAAAAGGCTACCTTGCTACAGTTACAGATGCTTAGTGCAATGACTGGTAACAACATCTGCCTTACAGGCAAAATCAGAAGGCTGTCTGAAAAGACTGCTGAAGTGAAAGCTGTAGCGTCAAGGTGTCCTTAGAGAAGTTGTCTTAAAAATGAACACTTAGCTTGCAGCCAGGAATTTCAGACTGCACTGTAGAGATTATCTAGTGAGGAACGTAAAGCAAGCATTACACTGCAAACCTGGAGGCCAAAACCAGGCAATGAGATAACGTCCTAGATAGAATCACATCACAGATTTGAGTAGGAGGTGGTTTCCTTGCCATTAAAGTAGGCAAGAATTAAAAAGTAGATGCTTAAAAGCAAAGTTCTTCTACTTCATCAGCCTGCTCTGGGAGCTTCCACTGCCAGCAGGCACTAGGATGAGAGCAGGGAGCGCTGGTGCATCTCAACACCTACAGAAACAGGACATATTCAGATGCATCCCAGGCAGGGATTAAGGAGCCCAACATTAAGTGCTGGTGGGGATCATGACAAAAATTTAGCAAGGCAGGCATGTCCCCAGGGGATGAGGCAGTCAGAGGCCAGCATGTCACACTGCCTTACTGGGACAGGAAGCACAGCCTAAAGACATAGCAGAGACTGAAGTGCAGATGTACACTCAGAATTTGGCATCATGGTGCATTTTTCATATTCCCATCCCAGCAGGACAGCACCTATTTATTGAATGAAAGAAGGATCAGCAGGGAAGAAATGGGTATCCATAAACATCTCCCCAGAATGTCGATGCTCACCAGTACATCCTACCCCAGTAAGTACCCCATCACAAGGGGCAGACAAAACCTTCTTTATTTTTCAGGGCTGTCCTGATATTCCAGTATTGTCCTCAGCAGCCCTTCAATATTGTGATATCTATCTCTCAGATGATCACCACTCCAAAAAAAATTAATTTTTGAGTTGTTCTTACAAACCTCTTGTGATGTGCCAGAAATCTCCAGGGAACAAAAATTTTTATCAAAATCACTCCAACTGCAGCATTTGGCTGTTTCCACAACCACCAAGTAACATAATTACAACAGAAAAAAAAAAGGAACTTATTTAAAGCATAGAAATCCTTGTGCCTGACCTCCATGCTTTAGCTTTTCCTTGATCCATTCTTGCTCCCTGAATTCCATCCCTTTCATCAATCTTTAACCCATCCTTTATACAGTGTCACACATTAAATTGCTTCCAAGTCAATCTACACCAGTCCCAACACTATTAGTATTAAAATTATTAATAAATCACCCATTCCTAGGACTTCTCCATTTACAAAGGCTTCCCTCCCCCGTGTGCATGAATAAATGTGTTGATGATGCATCCACTCATGCTCTGAATGTGAAAACCCTGATGGCAGCATCAGGCCCTCCAGCTGAGCGCTGCCAAAAAGCTAAAGGTCATGTATATTCCTGTTCAGTCCTGGCTGATAATTCGCTCTACCTGCCTCTAGATATTTATTTATTTATTTATTTATTTTTCTAACAGCCCTGCAATGCTGGGCTGAGATGCCCAGCTCATCAGTCAGCTGCCTGGATGTGCACGCCTGTATTTTCACCTACAAACCTGCTTGCTTCCCTCCCAGCCAGCAAAGACCACCGGCTTCATATTTGCACCAGCAGGCACAGGGCAATTTGCTTTCTGTTTCAGGAGGAAAAAAGCCTTTTCTGCAATTAATGCTTGGATAGGCAAGCTGAGCACCTCTGCCACATCATCCCCTACTGGGAGGAAGGACGCGATCCCCATGGCATCTCAACCTGTGGGATGCACAGCCAAGCAAACAAAGGAGGGGGGTGGAGGGATGGACCCAGCAGGGCTCAGGGACAAATTCAAATATCCTAGGCTGAGACATAAACTACTTCGTCTCTGGAGGGCACCAAGAAACTGACACACCAGCTCCCGCTTTTGTCACAAAAAAACACCACCGTGAGGACTCAGTAGCCTCAACTTAATAAATATCATTAAAATCTCACTGCCTCACAAAGCAGCACTCGATGTTTTCACTATCATCAATCTACACTGTCATTTATCTTGTCCTGGAATTCAATGAGAAACTAAACATACCTTCTCCTAACCACCCCAAGCAGAAAAAGGGAAAAATACATTAATTCAGTAATAGAAATTATATGGAACTCACAAGTCAAGACTAGCTTTATAAAAAGCTCAGTCCTTTTGGAAAGAAACACACCAAAGATATATATCCACTTTATTTTTTGCTAGCAGGTAACAAGACAACAGTCACTTTATAGTAAATTGAGGCTAAATAAGGAAAAAGTACCCTGAAAGTACTCTTAAAGAGCAGGAACAGGAGCAGCCTCAACCATAACAAGGGGGATTGACTCCTGTTCTCTCAGAGCAGTTTAATCTTTAGGAAAAAAATACAGCTTTACCATAGAGCCCTAACCTGAACTTTGTCACCCAACATTGGCATGGATCTAAATTGACGACTGCAGACTTTTTGACAGCAGACCATTTTAACCTGTAACACCTGGTTTACTCCCATGAAAAACTCCATGGAAGAATTTTTCCTAATGAATGCACAGTAGAAGCCTGTTCGTATTGCAAGCCCCTGGAAATGATGATAAATGAGCTCTACAAAGCACATGCTACTACTCAGTACCAAGCAGGCAGCATTGGCTGCGCTCTTAAGAGGAAGCATTCCACAATGAAAATGGAATTCATTTCTTTTAAACTCCATGGAAGATTTCTTTTTGGTTAGCTTCGAAAATTTTGATCCTACACTCTGGAATAATCAGTGCTATAATACAGAGAGAAACTGCAGCCGGCAGGCTACCTCTCTGCCTTATATCAAGAAACAGATGGCATTTCTGCCCTTTCCCTTGCATCTCAGGCTCCCTCTGAGCAGCTGGCTGCCTGGAACCAGAACTGTAAGAGTGGAAACAGCAGTAACTCCTAAGGAGTGATCTAAACAGGAAAGTAAATACAATAGACATGGGTTGCTTTGGCTAAAACGATAATGAACTCTACAGTTGACAAGCCGAAACAATGCATTGCTGTTGGCCAAAATACGAGTTGTTTTAACTACAGCAGAGAAGAATCTCATGCCTATCAGTAAAGGGAGAGAAGAAGAGGCTCCTTTCCTACCTCATGCAGAACTACACATCTGCCTGTCCATAGGGGAAAGGGTAAGGAAAAAAACTCAACTAAATGTATTGGAGATCAGCTTTACTTCCCTGGACAACTCTGGATGCAAGGCTGCTGATCAAACTCAGCCCTTGAAGGCAATCCCCCAAACACCCAGGGCACATGTCTGGGGTAGTGTAGCTACATCTTCATTAGCACTACCGGGCACCAGCTGGAGGTAGGCTCCTTAAACTGGGAAACAGGGTTGCTCTCTGGCTGATGGCAGCGAGGAGCCATCATACTTATAACTGTACTTGCAAGTTATGCGGTCAAAAGACGATCGCATGCAAGGGGAACACAAATAAATAATTAAGGGAGCAAATAAACAAAGGGTTAAAAAGAAAGAGGCATTAAAAATGCAATTTTCGTCGTTCAGCTGTGCACATCGGCCCTTGCTCAAAACAAACGCCGGTCCTATACAGATAAGAGCCAGCAAACGCAGGCTCACAGGCAGGAGGTGGGGAGCTCTGCACATCCCTACCTACACCGTGCGTTTCGCTCTCCGGCTGCACGGGAAGGCGAAGCTCCTCGCGTCTACCTGTAACGCGGGGCTGCTGGATTCAGACCTCTGCCCTACCCCCTCACATCCACGCACAGGCAGCCCCCAACACACACCCCCAATTCGGCAACATACCCCTGACTCATACCCCCTGATATCCACGAAAGCAATTGCTTCTCGAGGCACCCTTCAGCGATTAAACAGCAACGCAGACCCACGAAGGAATGGGCATGAAGACGGGGGAAGGGGGGGAGAAGGAGGGATATTGAGGGAACAGAATGAAACTCACGAATTCCTCAGTGTTAACACCAGCAAACCCCCCGGTCCAACGTGGTGCCTTTCATAAAAAAACAAAAACCAAGAGAGAGCAAGAACAAAACCTACCAGGTCCCCTCCATCTCCTGACTGCCTTTGCCACCCTAGCAGCCCATAGCCAAACCAGTCTGGAGCTTACAAGGTATTTCCAAACAAGATGCACACCCCCTGTGCCTCCACTGCCGCCCAGCATGCGGACCCGGAGGGATGCTCCCCGGTTACCTGGAGGATCCAGCCCCACAGAAGACAAGCTACCCTTATTACAGCATCATTCAGCCCAAGCGTGCGCCCAGGGCGGCCAGCACCCTTCAGCCCAACGCGAGCGGGCAAGGGAGCAACTGAGGGGCCGGCAAGGGCTGGTGAGCATCCATCGGCTGCTTACTTACCTTTAGTCACCTCCGGCTCCTGAGATGCGAGTCCCCATCAGATCCTCAACAACCTGCAGCAGGGAGCTGCTGCCACAATCCAGCCATTAAAACCAGGGGTGGGAGTAGGAAACAGACCTGGCCACAGTACCAAAGCCCCCAGCCAGGAGGAAAAGGGGGGCGGACAAGAAGCACGAAACGTCCCTCAAGCAAGGAAAAATTAAAAAAAAAAAAAAAAAAAAAAAAAAAGGAAAAAATAGAAAGAAGTAAAAGTCTTTCCTCTTCTGCCGTGTTCTTCAGCTACACAAGCTTCCTCCCGGAGGACGAGGGTGTGTGGGGATGGGGGAGGCGATTGCTCCCTCCTCTTCCCCGCCGTCGCCGACCCCTCTGGACGAAAGCCCCGCTCGGATTTACCTCCTCCAGGTGGGCAACTTCAGAGCAAGGTGATGTCTCCGGAGCCGGCACCACCGGCCAGGCGATTCGGATGCGGCAGAGTCATTGCCTGTGCTGCTGGTGCTGCTGCCGCTGCCGCTGCTGCCGCCGCTGCTGCTGCTGCTGGGGAAGAACAGCCGCTGCCGAAGAGACCACCAAAAAAAAAAAAAAATAAAAAAGGAGAGAAATCTTCCACCATCCCCCTTTCTCTCTTTCCCCTCCAGCACCAGCCGCTCTTCGCATCCGCTCCCCTGCCCGCGGCCCCTCGCTCCGCCGGGGCTGGGGGACACAAAGGCGCCCGCGCAGAGGGAGGCGGGTGGTCCTCAGCCCCCCGCGCTCCGCAGACACCCTGGATCCTTCCCGCTCTTCCTCCTGCTCCCGCTGCGGAGACCGCCAGCCCCGGCGCGGCGCGGGCGGGCGGGCGGGCGGGCGGAGGGGGCGGGTCCGCGGGCGCGGAGGGGGCGGCTGTGCGGGCGCGCCCCGCGCGGTGCTCAGCGGGCGGGGGGGGCCCGCGTGCCCGCCCCGCCGGCTCGGCTCGGCTCGGCGCAGCGCACACGCTCCGCACACGGGCAGCGCGCTCCCGGGCGGCGGGACCCGCGGCACCCGCGTCCACCGCAGGGCCGTCCGGGAGCGGGGAACGGGGCCCGAGGAGGAGGCGGCGGCGGGCGGCGCGGCGCTGCTGCCCTGCCCGGCGGCGGCCGCACGGAGCCGGGCGGGCGGCGAGCCGAGGGGCGGGGGAGCTCCGAGGGCCCGGATCTGGGTTGCGCGGACGCGGGCTCCACCTAGCAGCCGGCCGGCACCGCACCGCACCGCCACCGCCGCGCCCGCGCTGCCCCGCAGCCGCCCCTTACCCCGCACCCTCTGCCACCACCTGTCCGCAGCCCCCTCCCGAAGGGATCCCGCACCGCCCGCTTGGACACTCTGCCCGTGGCTCCCCTGCCAGCTAGCCAATCGCAGCCGCCATACAGGGCACGGACCTACTCCACACTGGATCTCCCACGTCCCGATTGGTCGCCTGGAATTTTGTCCCCATCCAAGCAGCCAATTGCAGCCTGCCTTTGCGGCACCGATCCATCGCCTGCGTGGTTCTGTCACCCCCGATTGGGTGCTCTGTCCACCGCTGCCCTCCTAGAAAGCCAATTGCAGCCTGTATTTCCAGCACAGACCCGTTCCTCACTAGACTCCCCAGCTCACGATTGGCCTCTCAGCCTTGGTTGTCCACCACCAAGCAGCCCATCAGACCCCACCTCCTGGTCAGGGGTGGTCTCCCTGCTGCCCCGCACACGGGATGGGGCTCAGGGCAGCCTGGCATCAGCTGGGGCCAGCATGACGCACTGTGTCCTTGCCCTGGCACCCCCAGGAGGTGGGAAACATGAATACTCTCGTCTCCTGAGTGTCAGGAACCTCCAGGAAAGAGGACAAGAAGCCTGCTTTTGTGTTAACGTTTGTAATCTTAAATTCTTACTTGGGACTTCCAGAAATAATGGTGCTTGTCTGGAACATGCTAAACACTTTCCTTACAAACCAAACTGTTTGTTTGCTTTTAGTGTTTGAGAG
This sequence comes from Pseudopodoces humilis, assembly GCF_049639895.1. NCBI lineage: Eukaryota > Metazoa > Chordata > Aves > Passeriformes > Paridae > Pseudopodoces > Pseudopodoces humilis. The sequence continues at coordinate 54,719,283 of NC_142205.1, forward strand.
AAGGACCTAAACAAATGAAGCTCCTTTTACAATAAAACAAACAAAAGAGTAGTTTTCAGTAAGTCATAGTTTTCTAATTGCCTGAGTGCTGACACATGCAACATGCCACACTTTAGCCCAGTGACCAGACCTACTTGGGGAGTTGCTGCTGCACTCCCAGCTTCGATTGTAGCTAAGAGAGCTGGAAGGGCCCAAATGAGGCCTCCTAATCCAACCCAATGGAAGATCCACTCAGTTTATTATCCTGCTCAGCTTTTTACTTAACAAGCTCTTAAGTATCCTTGATGATGGAGACCTTGCAAGGCCATCCTTTTAAATGGGATAAAAGAATTAAGTAACCTTGTTTGTTAACTCAGGCCATGAGTCGGGAAGATGCTCACACATGTTCCTAGATGAATTGCTAGTAAGACAGGCACAGAAATGTGTACTTAAAGTTAAGAACTGCTATTCTGGATGCATCGATGTGCAATGGAAAATTAGTACCAATAAACATAAGTGCTGTTTTCCCAATAATAAAATCAGGGACCATTCACTGACACTGCAAAAATAAAGGAAGAATATTGACTGTGGTCAGGGAAGGGAAATCTACAATTTTTAACACATCTGTCTCGGCCATTTCCATTTCCAGTATATCTCTGCAAAGTCATGTTAGAGAACACCTGTCCTTTTCCTACATGGCTGCAGAATAGCCCCACATGTCCAAGTGAATAATGCACAGCCTTCCACAATCATTTGATTTAAGAAAAAGTAGATTTCAAAGCAATTAAAAAGTCGTTGTTCTTTGAACCTTGCTTCTGGTTCACTAAAATTATTATCCCCAGTGGAAAAAGCCCTTGGAGAATCTACTGCTCCATCTTTCAGAAAGTCCTTTTTGTAACAGCCTTTCTTCCAGGGTCTGTGTGGAGGGGAAAAACAAAAAATGAAACAAACAAGCAGAACAACAACCAAAAGTACTCCACAAAATCAACCAACCAAACAACCCCACCCCTCAAAAAACCTCACACCAAACTAGCAAAACAACCAAATCTTTAATACTGCTTCTGCTGGGATGCTTAGAAATATGAGATATAAGATTCTTCAAGATACAATTACCTCTCAGATGATATTCACCATTCACCACACATGTTCTGGGAATGAAACAAAGCCCTACAAGTTGAAATTAGATTTCCTCTATATCTTTAAGCTCTGTTTTAATGCAGAGATGAGAATGAAATCAATGTTTAGTCAGCGAGTAAAGAAAAGAAAAAAACCACTAAGCTAAAAGTGTGGTGGTGTGGTTTTTATTCCCCACTCATAGCATTGCATATAATGAAGATGGAAAAAGCCTGATAAATTGTGGGGGAAGGCAAAGAAGAACTTTGAAATGCCACCAGCCTGTTGCGCTGTTGGTGCTTTTTAAAATCATGTCTCAGGCTTAATGCTGTGAGTCAGCCCAGAAAAACTCAAGACACAGAATAGTTGCAGTAGGTTGTGCAGTTGTCTCCAGAGGCAACAGCAAGATTATTCCCCAAAGGATATTTTCCCAGTACTTTGTCCAGCAAAACTTGAAATGTGTCCAGGGATAAGGTTTCCACCAATTCCCTTGAGTGATTACTCCCCAGTCTCATATATCTCACTGTTTGGAAGATTTTCCTAGTGTTCAGCCTACATTTTTGCATTTCTTAATTTCATACTATTACTTGCAGTTATGGCCCAAATTAATCAAAGTACTTCAATGAATGCCTAAATTTAGGTATGTGCTCAAGCTCTACTGAAATCATGTACATTGGTGTTTTGCAGGGCTGATGGATCTGCACACGTGTTTTAACACTGTGCTGAATCGGTACCATGGTTCATGCAAAATAATTATCCTTCTCTTACATATTTTCAAGCCATTATCCTTCCCTTGCTTAATTATCGATTAGATAAGCTATATATTTAAGCTACTTAATCTCTCCTTGTGTATCACTCTTTCCAAGAGTCTGATAATTTTTCTTTTTCGGATCTGAATTCCCTGAAACTCTTCCATGTTTTGTGAGGATGGGTAATGAGGTATTGCAATTTAATGACATATCCCAGGTGTGATTACATAAAGAGCCGTTATTCTGTGCAGTCGGAGGATATAACTTACCTTCACCAGCAGCCCCAAAGCGCATTGATTTGTTGTGCTGCTCTATCATTTTGTAAGACTCTATAATCTACTCCTATTCTTTTCCATATCCATCACCCCAGCATTCAGATATTTTTTACTTGCAGAGGCAGACAGCCTTTAGGCCTTGAAATTCAGTGTAGTGTTTTACACTGGGAAACCTGTGACAGAACCAAATTGCAACCTTAGAGTATGGAACACTTCCTTCCGAAAAAAAATCTCCATTTCAAGTTGTATTATTTGAATCTGTTCACCCAGGATTTTTAGTTCCCAATCAATTTATTTCAGGAGGACTTGTCACACATACCACCCTGGCACCATGATGTCTGCATCATTTGTTGCTCATTATTCCTTTATCCCCCAGGTGGATGTGGAGCTTTAATGATAATTTCATTATTTTGCGATGGTTTAAAAGTGGGTTTACTGTATTGTAATTGACTGTGATTCTGATTCTTTATTCCTTTTTTTTTTCCTTCTTTTTCTGAAGATATGTCCTATTTGCTTTCTGTCTTCCTCTCATATTTCCATTAACTTCCATAAACAACTGTCACTGAGCCATTACATTCTGTAATGAATTACCTTATTCTCAAAGATGCATGTCATCTGGACCAGTTCATGGTTACACATTTCTCTTCTCAGGACGGTTACCAGCTGCCCTACACAAAACATACAGTGTTTTCTTTACTTCATCATCAAGTATTATGGTTGGTTTTCACCTTTATATTCCCAGTCTGAAGTATTGTCATGACAGAACTCCATGAATTTTTAAAAACAAATGCTGTGGAGTGATTCAAATAAACATCACTGACTTCCTGCTATAGATCCAGCAAAACTCAGCTTATCTCTCATAAACCCACATTTCCATCATAAAATCCCAACAATTCAAATAGGTAGGTAGGTAGGTAGGTAGGTAGGTAGGTAGGTAGGTAGGTAGGTACGTAGCTGGGTGGGTAGATAGATAGATAGATAGATAGATAGATGATAGATAGATAGATGATAGACAGATAGATAGATAGATAGATAGATAGATAGATAGATAGATAGATGATAGACAGATAGATAGATAGATAGATAGATGATAGACAGATAGATAGATAGATAGATAGATAGATAGATAGATAGATAGATAGATATATAGTAACACTGAATTAGATCTCAGCAGACTCCACATTCTGTGTTTTCTTTTCCCCCATCACCATTTCCTCTGTGGTCCTGGTTTAGGAAAGCACCATAAGATCCCTCCCTGCCAGAGAAGCACCTCATATTTTTCATGCTGAATTTTCCCACACTCATTTTTAGGCACAAACTTCAGTGGGAATGCTTGCACTGGGCTCAAGCAAAATTCCAAAATAAGGAGTAATTCAAAAGCAGAAATCAGCAACAAGGCTCACACTTAATCTGGCTTTTTTAGTCTCTTCCTCCTAATATGTACCTTCATTTTTATACCATTTTTCTAGGTGCAAGAATAACCTCAAAAATAACAAAAGATCCCCTCCCATATTACATAGAAAATGCAGCTAATAATGATTTAGTTTTGAAAATATGGGCTGTCAAAAAAATGTTTTCCACTTAAGGGATAGTTTAAGCCATAGCACTGTGGCCAGCCATAGCAGATTTGCATTACCAACAAAATAGCCTGAAGAAGAGAAAGTGCCATGGGACATCTGGTCCCTAACTTTTAGCTAACATATTTACTTGCAGCCTGTTGATGTCCAATGCCTTGTGCAGCAGAAGATGGGTTCTCAGTCTCTCAGTAACAGCGTGCTGGTTTCAGCTGGGGTAGAGTTAATTTTGTGCACAGAGGCTATTATTGGGCTGTGTTTTGGATTTGTGCTGAACACAGCGATGATAATCTAAAGATGTTTTTTGTTATCGCTGAGCAGGGCTTGCACAGAGCCAAGGCCTCTTCTGTTGTTTGTACTGCCACGCTGGCAGGGAGGTTGGGGATACACAGGAGGTTGGGAGGAGACATAGCCAGGCTAGGTGACCCAAAGTGACCAAATGGATATTCCAGACCATGTGGCATCATGCTCAGTGTTGAAAGCAGGGAGAAGAAGTAGGAAGGGGGGACATTTGGAGTGATGGTGGTTTTTTTCCCAAGTTAGGTGTGCTGGGGGGCCCTGCTCACTTGGAGATCACTGAACACATTCCTACCCATGGGAAACACTGAATTAATTCCTTGTTTTGCTTTGCCTGAGTGTGCTGCTTTTGCTTTTCCTATTAAACTGTCTTTATCTCAACCCACGGGTTTTCTAGCTTTTGCTGTTCCAATTCTCTCACCAATCATACTGGTGGGGGAGTGAGTGAGCTTTTGCATGGGGCTTTGTTGATGGCTGAGGTAAACCATGACAAACAGAGATATGCCTGAATTTCTTTTGGTATTCCTACTCTTCCAGTGGGCGTCAGTGCTGTTTCAGTGCTTCCTCATGCGGAGGCAGCAGGGACATGGAAAGACTTCCTGGCATAGATGATCAAGATAGGGTGTTGCCCTGAAAAATGTAATATTTAGTTCAACTGGGAAGGCTGTGCAAACCCACTGTGGAAGACTAGTGGTGACTTGTTGACTGGTGGCTTAGACATGGATTGCAAAATGGCCATGTATAAAAGCTATTTGAACTGTTGACTTGAATCTGTCTGTAGTCAAGATAATAAGGCAATTAGACACAAAAATCATTAATAATTTAGCTTAATTGAAGCCTAGCAATACAGACTTCCTCTACGATTCCAAGTTATTTCAATTGTTTGGAAAGCGTGACCTGTCTCGGTTGTTCTAGTACATATAGGGAAATGTGGGAGAAAATAAAAATTGTACCTAGAATTTCACTTTAAAGAACTTGTGTTGCCTTTTTTTTTCTCATTAATTTAAACCCGTGAATTCTCAGAGCTAGCTCTGATTCTATTTTCAAATAAAGGCTCTTTTTGTGTGTGGATAAATTAGGATGTAAGATGTAATTGGCTGTTGTAGAGCGGGGGTGGGACTTAGATGTAGAAGTCATGTTAAAGCAGATGGGTGTGCTGAGCATGCTTCAGCCAGGCTAAATGGGAAAAGCAATTAAATGCTCTTCCACACAGTTATTGCTGAAACAACAGGAAGCAGAAATAGCAGAGTAAATAAGCTGTGCCATCAGAGAGGCTTCCCTGGAGCTGACAGCAAATTTGGAAGCAAAGGGGTTTGTTGGTTGCAGCTGCTGGTGAAAGTCAGAAAAGTTCAGGGAAACCAGGAAAAACCCCAAAAAACAGCAAAAGCAATGGCTTGGTTGAGAAGGAGAAAAAGCAGAATGATTTTTAGGACTAAAAAAAGTGGACAGTAATTCCTGGGCTGCTTGTTCATTTACTCTTGTAGCATTCAGGAAAAATCAGATCTTCTTTGAAACAAACAACCCAACAACAAACAGATATTTGGTGCCCATACTCCTTAGGAAACCAATGGACTGACCTAAATCTATCTAAAGGGCACTTGAAGACATATGTTGAATGCTGCAACTCAGCATAACTCCACCAGCCAGGATCATGGAGCCTTTGGACACTAAAAGAAACCAACGTGTCCCACCCATGAGGAAGAGCGGAAAATCTGCCACTGGGATCCCTCATAGTGTTACCATGAAGGAAGAATTATACTCATGTCCACAAGGTAAGGTTCCAGTGCACATTGCTTGTCAGGCTGGAGAAAAATTTGAGCTACTGGGAGAAATGTATTGGCCCTGGGGACTGCTGGGCATGGTGCTTTTGCAGTACTATTAAGCATCTATCCTGTAATGCTGATATCATCTGTAAACACTTATCTCACCTATCTCCTGGCAAGCAGGATTAGAGAGAAAAATAAAAAGGGAAAATACCACTCTTGTTGCAACACTGTGGGAGGATTTAAAGCCATCTGGGAAACAAAAGTAGGAAATGATCACAGCTGAGAAGCTGGTGTTTTAAAGGTACTCTCAGAGGACTTTGACTGCCATAGTATAAATTTAGTATTCATGGTATTAATGGAAAAATTCTAAACTGAATAGGAAATTAACTTTCTTACTTGAGGTTATGCTGCAGTGGTAAAGTGATCCTAATTATTTTTAAGACTAAATGCTATTGCTAGGGGTAAATCAGGTTTCAGAAAGAAAGAAATCAATAATACACAGATTTTGAAGGTTTCAAATAATAAAACTAGGTAGAGTGGTTTGTATCAAATACAACAAAAATCCCTTCAGTGAAACATGCATAAGGTTAAGTCTTGAGCGGATACCTCATGCATACAATTTAATGAATAAAAAACATAAATCAAATAAGACTGGGTCAAAACATAGACAAAGGGATTATACCAAAAATCAGAGCTTTAAGAAATGGGTGGTTGTGCAGAGACATGTAATTGATCTTTCTGGTCTTCTACATGACCTTTTTGCCTCCTGGACTCTGTTTCAGAAATCAGTAGAATGATTTTTTATTAAGTTCAGTTTTCTTTTAACGCATAGCAGCAGTCACTGAAATAATGGCTTTTTTTACCCCCTACTGTACAGTTGATTGGCACATCCTTGTTTCACACATTCATTTTATAAATCTTTTAATGCTTCCTCTGATTGAGTCACAGGAAAATGATCCAAGACAAATGTGCAATCTAATCTTCAGATAGTTAGCACAGTACCTGGCAGCTGAAGAGAAAGCAAACAAAACACCAAAATGCACCAGCAGAGGCACCCAACAGGAAGAGGTGACTGAAATGCAGAAAGGGCCAGTGGACTCGCACCTGAGGACTGTGAGAAATGCTGAGTAGTCCATTACCAAGGTACTGATACCATAACAGTGCAAAAAGGGTGATAGTGCCAGGTAGTCTTGAATGTTCCTAAGTATGGCTGCAGATGTACCCAATTAGTTTTGTGCTTATTAGGGCTGTAGAGGAAAGGTCTTGCTGAGACAAATTCTGAAAGAGGAGCAAGCAAGATGTACCTAATGTCTTTCATGAAGGATAACAGGATGGACTATAAAATGTTATCAACCAGCGCACAAGAAAAGGGGGTCAGGGACCTTACCTATTCAGCCAAATGGAAATTGGACAGCAGTCAATATCTGGAGCAGATTTCAAAAGAGGTTTTCAGGTGCATAATCTCAGCAGAGACCAATGGGAATTGTGTCCTAAAATCCCTTACACACTAATCCCTACTTTTGCATGGCTATAAAGAAAAATAACAAATATATGGCGAGGACTGTAGGTAGCCTGATATTAGCACGTGGAAAATGTGTAGTGGTGGCATCTCTTTAAGCTTGAACTCATCACTAGGTAGCTTTGGCTGAGCAGGAGTGTATTATTCATAACTGTAAAATCCACCCTATCTCATTTCATTGTCTAAGCTGTAAAATCAATAATTCAAGTATGAATTTTAAGACGATTTTCAAATTAAGCCAGACACCCTAATGTATAGGACATACCACACCAATTAGTATACACAACAGCTTTTCGGTGAGCCAAGATGAGAGCAGCATAGTGATTTGGAAAATATGAATATCATTATGCTGAAGAGATGCTTAGAGCAGTAGGTAGGGAATAAGGTTCAAGCATTGGAATTGCTTTTCAGATGTGACCCTTAATATATTTTGGAGATTTGTATCCAGTGCTAGGCCCCTGTAAATTGACTGGCAAATTGATGTGTCCTGGATCACTAGGCTCTTTCATGAAACACAGCTAAACCCCTAAATACCATCAACATTATTAGAATTCGAGAGCTCCCAGTTACCTGTGTTATCCAGTACACCCTTTTCCTAAGGTACATCTTACTCATTTTCAGCTTGTTCAAATGATCTGTGCAAGGAGGGAACTGCAGTACAGCTGGTTTTTGCAGTGTTGCTTACTTGGTGCCACACGCTTGTTTGTGACATTTTCTGGGCACTGGATGTCCTGGATGTGGCAGTGGAGAACATCATCAAATATAATACAAACAGCAAAATTCTTGCTTCGTGGTGGTCAATCCATGATGCTCATCATAAATCTAAATCTAGGTAACAGGTTACCTGCCTTCTGCTTTTTGGAGCAGTGACATAGTATTTTTTAACAGGGCCCATAAAACTCCTTGTAGTTTACGTGTACTTACATGTTGAAGACTGCAAGCTTTTGTGTGCAAAGAAGGGAGGAATCATCTCTCCCTGTGAAATTTGTGATCAGTCTAAGGGCAGTGTAACTTCACTGGCCCCACATTGCTCTCTTTCAAGTCAAAACAAGACAGTACTGTGATGAATGCATTTTATGTTATTTTGTTTTTTGCTGATTTTTGTTTTTTTCATTATTTTATTTTGTAGGGTTTATTGTTTGGTTTTGTTTGGGTTCATCCTGGTTTTTCTTTTATTTATGTATTTTTATTTACTTCTAATTAATTCCACTCATTGCCTTGTTGGCTTTGTTAAATACTAGCTGTCCACACTCATGTTTTTCAGTATTTAAGGTCTTGGAGTAAGGATTCCTGCTAGGACTGCTGACCTTATTGATGAGCTAGGTGCGGTGTAATTTTTTTTCTTTAATGTGGCTGTCCTCTAGCTTGGAGGGCTCAAGACAGTGGGATTGCATGCTCCTTGGTGTCCTTCCAAGGACTGACATACAGGTGGAGACTCTGTTGCTTGGCTCTGTGACCAAACACCTGCAGACTGCTGGCTTTTCTTTTGCTGACCTTGAGCATCCCCCTCTTACAAATTCCTGGGTGTCATTTACACCTTTGGAGGCAAGCATATTTACTTTAACACATGTGTTGAAAGGGAGGGGTCATCCCTAAAGAAATAAAGCTGTTGTTTTATTCAGGAAGGGCAGTAAGATATAGCCCTTCCAGTGGGGATCCATTGGCCAATTGCCTCTTTGGCTGTGTACTGCAGTCCCTGGGCTAAACAGAGGCTGAAGCAGAATAGTCCATTCAGGCTGCAAAGCTGATCCTGTACATAAAAGCTGAAGGGAATGGAATGGCCAAGGCAGAAACCTGCATTTCACTTCTTCCGGCCATATCTGTACCTAGCTGACCTTCATGCATAGTTTTTCTTCATGCATAGTACAAGGAGTATTGGGCAAGGAGAGACAGCCCACTCCATCAAGCTGGATCTCACTATGTGGCAGACACCAACACCTCAAAGCCAGCCAGGTTTTTGGTGTTTTGCTGTAGTATATAAATGCTAATCAGGAATATATATTTCTATAGATGTGTTAGCAGTATCTAGAGGGCACTGTTACTGCTGCAGTTGTTTCTTTTTTTCTGTCATACCATCCAGGTTTTCAGTGGATCCAATTCAAATCCAGCTATCAAGGAGTTTCGGATGCTATTATCATGTTTTATATTTGGTTTTGAGAAGGTGCATAGTTTATGTTTGTGGTGTGCACAATATTGGTTTGTATTTGGTTTATATTTATTTTTATTTATTTATTTTTATTATATTTATATTGGTTTTCCCAATAATTTTTTTAGTAATTATAATTATGCTTTCTGTGTCATTTCTAGTCGTGTGTTTGTAATATGCTGCATTCTTAGTCTGGCATTTTCAAGAAGTGGACAAGCAGTGTCCACGATGATGCAGTATCCTTCCTTCCTTTCTAAGCCCACCACACTGGATCTCCTAGTGTTGCCTTCTTCCCAGCCTGGAAATGAAATTCAAAATACTTTTAGTAATGAGGTCATATAAAAGGAGATCTTTATTTGGAGACCTCCAGGAGTAGTTATGGAAAGATGTCCACAAAAGCCTACCCCTCCCCCCAGGGGTAAGTAAATTTTTATAGGTTTTAGAAAATTAGCATAATTGATAGGAAGCATCAGTGAGGAAGACAAATGGTGATGTAATTCCTCCCCAGGTCAAGCCCCTTCTCTGGAGCCCCCTCAGCATTAGCTGTACTCTGTTCATGGAATGTATCTCAAAGAGCTGTTCTCAGCTTTGGTTCCCCGGAAGAACCAAGATAGCACGGAGCCTTGTACCCCCTGGGGCTTGGAGCTTGGAATTTGTTTTGTCTTTCTGCTTAGGGAAAGGCCATGGAAAAGTACTGGGAAAACTAGCTACTAATACAATAGGTGACAGAGCTACAAATATATGTGTGAAGAATACAGAGAGCATAGAAAAAAAAAGGCAAAACCTAAATGGCATCACTAGCATATGCCTTATGGCCATTAGCAGCCAAAAAAAAAAGTCTCAAGGGGATTTTTATGCATCAGTATTTCTTATTTGGATTAATATTGCAACAAATCCCTTATTACTCTCCTACTGTGATGAAGCTACTTGTATTTTGTGGTTCTTGCTGAATAGCCTGGTGCCCAATTTGATGGCCTTTTAGGTTGCACCTTTAAAAAATCTCTAGCTGTATTGTTATGATCATAAACTGAACTGCTAATAGTCTCCAAAAGCTGACTGTAATTCTTATGCTCTGCACTTTCTTCCTTCTATCTTCATTTTATCATCGCCTGTACAAAGAGCCCATTCCTTTGGAGCCGTAATTAAGCTCTCAGTTTCTCTTTCCAGTCCTTCTCTGACAGCGATTATCATGTCTTATTTTTTGTAGTTGCTGAAGCTGTCAATCCACAGTGCTTCCCAAGAGCCATGTTCAGGTTCACAGAAGCAGGAAGCAAGCACAGAAGGAAGTCCCAGAAGTCGGTCATCATTTTAAAGATAAGGTCTGATCAGGGAGACACGGCTGCTTAGTTGGGGAAGATTTAAAAGCAGCATATGGTTCATGTTCAGGATATAAACAGCTTACACACACACCCTGCCACCACACACGTGCTCCAGCTGTCCCCTCTAAGCACACATTGCAGCAACAGCACAAGCACTTGTGGTATTTTCCCCCAAGTACTCTTTCACCCATTTTAATTTCAGGAACTTTCTCAATTCCACATGGAGGTTTGTTTTTTTTTTTCACAGCTATTAATGCTTTCTGGCTTTCTGGATTTCTGATGCTGTTTCTCCCTTGAGGCCATCTAGATGTGGGGCACCCATAAAAACAGCCCTGGTAACGCCAGGTGAGCGTGCAGCCCACCACTCCATGGGTTTCTTCTGTGAATGGCTCCATCTAGCTCTGTGGCTCTGACTCCCAGAAACTACCATCTCTTCTCAAGTCAAGTCTGACCATAGCAAGAGTCCTAAAACACTTGCTCATTTATCAAGGGGAAGCTGCCCCATAGCTTTCATCACCTTTGTTATTCTCCTCTGAATTTTTCATCATATTTTGTTTGCAGGTGAAGGAGCCAGAGTAGCACAGTGTTCAAAATAGGGATGAACTTTGGAGTTGTATTGGGGTTTAACAGTATTTTCTGTTTTCTGTCTGTTCTGTTAAACCTCCTGTGATTTTACCCAGCATTTTCTAGGATTAGGCTGGTGTTTTCATGGTCTTGCTCTTGAAAGTTAAAGCCAGCTTAGAGCTCATGTTGTTTCCTTGAGTCTTGGATTGCTTTTTCCAAGGTGCATCACCTTAAATCTGTTTCCAGTGGGTTTCACCTGCCTTTCCACCTTCAAAAATAACTTGGTAAATCTTTGGTCAGCCCTTGTTTTCACTAGCTTGACCAACTATTTTGTTTTATTGGGATCTTTTAATTTTAGCAATTGGTCTTTTTCACATTTCTTATAAACATGGGAAACAGCACAGCTCCTAGCACAGTTTTTAGGCACTCCATCAGTGAGCTCCATCTACATCAAGAACACCCATTAACTCCTACAGTTTGCATTCTGTCTTCAACTATTAACCTATTCAGGCAGTTCCCCTTACTGGAGCAAGTTTTTTCCAGTTAAATTGATCCATCATTCCCATTTGTCCCCAAGCTACTTCTAAAGAATCAGAGCAGGTGTTGTTCCCTCTATGTTAGCCCTAATAGGACATGTAAGACACCAAAAGGTAGAAATACCAAAACCAACAGTGTGATATGAATTTTGTATTCAAAATAAACACAACACATTGTCACATAAATGATTGCCTTGCTATCAAGAAATATTCCCCTGTTCTCCAAGAACAATTAACTACACCAGGTTTACAGTACTGAAAGGCACTCACTTACAGACAATGTAGAACAATTTGCAGACAAGGTTGATTGTGCTGGCAGGGTTTAACTGAAAAATATAACAGAGATACGCATTGATTGAAGCTATCTAAATAAAACATGAATGGCTTCTAATGAAAACAGCAGGCAAAACAGCACTCTGAGGCCTCAGCAATAACATTTTTCTTAGTACAGGCTGTGAGGTAGCCAGAGTAAATAAGGTTCCTTGAATCATTTACTAATGTACCACCTTAAGATACATATTTTCAAGTTTATGGACTTATGAAATTACCTTCGGTATTATCCAACCCCTCATCTCTAAACATTTTGAGTAATAAGTTTGAAGATTTTAAAAAAATACTGATAGCATAATCAATGGGGTGCTGTAGGTTATGTCAGAAGAGCTGCTACCTCTCTATAACACAAATAATGCACTTCACCATGCAGGACCAAAAGTCACCTTTTGTTCTCTCTGCCACTCTCCCCAAGTAGCGGCCCATCAGCTGGGGAAAACAGGTCCATGCTTCCTTCAATCTTCACTGGTGTTTCCACTGATTTTTGTGGAACTACTGTGATTGTCTGGCTAGCACTGCCTGGTGATGGATGGAAAATTAATCTGGGACATGCCTGTGGTTCTTCTCAAGTATGAATAGAATATTTTTTATTCATTTGATGTAGTGGGTTTTTATTTGACACCCAGGCATTTCACTTCCTCTGTAGTATTCCACTTTCTTTGACACGGGCATGCAGTTCCTTCCAGCTACCAACAGATTTCATTATGTTTCTGTTTACTTACACTTTACTATCATTAATGAGGATGTTGACTAAGTCAAGACCTACCAGTAATCTCTGTGTTATGTTTCCTGACAGTGCCTCTCAGTTTTATGTGCAGTTATTTAGCACTAGCCTGAGCCATGGACATCTTGCCAGCTCTCAATACACTTGAGAGAAAAGCTGGTGAATAATTTATTAACAAATTTGTGTCTTATGTTTCTGCATGAAATACCTATCAAAGGCTGATTGTTACTGATTTGTTTCTTACTTGAAAAATTCAAGAAACACTTAATGCAAACATGTTTTTATGTGTGAGTTGCTGGCAAAGTTCATTAATACAATCTAGACTAATACTTTGTTTGATAGGATTCTATTTGTATATATATATATATATATATATAGTGTGTATGGAGATTTATTCTTTATGAGATATGCCAGATGTGCCAGAGATGCCACATTTCTTTTACCTTTATGTGTTCAGAGGTAACTCTGTTGGTACTGGTTCTTTCATTTTTTTTTAAGGATTTATTTCTCTGTGAAGAAGTCCCATCTCTTACTTTTATTTTCCTTCTGAAAATGAATCCCATATTCACTTTTCACTAATATATTTTTCAGTCCCTGGTTGTTTTTCAGTTTTTGGTAGTAATTGCTGTAGTAGAAAATCAGACTGAATTTTTTCTTGAAACACCTGTCATTGGCAAACTGACATTTTATTATTCTTTTTTAAAGAAACTATCTATTCAGTCATTAACTGCTTTGTCCTTGTTAGAAAGCTGCTTTAGTTTATCAAACAAAATATATTTTTCAAGGATTCTTCAGAAAAAAATTACAATGTTAGCTATTTTTTCCCCTCTTGTATTACTTGGGTGGGAAAGTGGGAGGCAAATCACCATAATACCTTGAGATCATCCAGAAAGGGTGATTTGCATATGTATGTATGTTATTCTAATATTATTAGTTCCCAGGACTATGCCTTAAAATGTTTTTCCCCCTTCCTGTTCCTATTAGTAAATTCATGCCGTACTATAAAAAGCAAAAATTTGCCGAAACCTCTATAATACAAAGTGATGCAATGCACACAGGGAAAAATACATCTCAGTTTGAACTGTACTGCACTCAGCCCATTTGGACTTGCCCTGCACTTTCAGGTTGATATAATGTTTTATCACCTTAGAGTCACGAGCTCCTAAGCAGTGGGTCTGTCACGGCACAGAAAGAGCTGCCTCTCACAGGTAGGTGGAACAATTCCTATGCACCAGCCAGTAACCACAACTCAGCCTTCTGCTGAGAAAAAACATTTTATTTCAAGTGCCTGAGAGCAGCAATGCCAGTGGAAAAGGTTGCTATAAAGTGACAGGTGCTTCACCACTAGATAGCTCAAACAAGATGAAAAATAGCAGGGGAAAAAAAAAACAAACCAAGAAAACACCAAGAAAGAAATCCCAACAACAATAAACATAAAACCAAACAAAACCCAGATTTGAAGCACAATGTTGCACTACTTCAGTGTATGTTCTATTTTCAGAATGCTCTAAAGAAGCTGAAGCACAATAGGCAATGATTTTTACATTATTCACAACAAAAAGTATTTGTGGAATAATGCAAATACACAGTGGCAGCCTGCGGGCTGTTGTTGGAGGGTAAATGTTTACAGGAACGCTGGGTGTGAGGCTGAATTGGGTTTGCATGGCACAGTTCCCATAGCGGAGGGGGTACAGGGGTGGTTTCTCTGAGATGCTGCCAGAAACTTCCTCTTTGTCTTGCAGGAGGGCGTGGGGGGGGGGGGAAGGTGTTTTTAAGATTTCATAGAATCATTGAATAAGAGAATAACCCAAATTGGAAAGGACTTATGAAGATCACCAAAATCCAGCTCCTGGCCCTGCACAGCACATCCCAAATATTGTCCAAATATTTCTTGAACTCTGTCAGGCTTGGTGTTGTGACCAGTCCCCTAGGGTGCCTATTCCAGTGTCCAATCATTCTCTGGCTGAAAAACCTTCTCCTAATATCCAGCTTAAACCTCCCCGGCCATGTCATTCCCTCTGGTCTTGTCATCAGTGTCTGCCCCTCCACTTCCCCCGTGAGGGATTCATTTTACTTCTCATTTTCCTCTTCTGATTTTGATTGGTGAATGCCAAATTCTTGGTATTTGATCATGCCCTTGAAGAAACTGGAAGGCAGCTGTGCTTTGAGAAACATATTGGGACATTGGAACAGAAAATCCAAAAGAACAGTTTTTTGTGACTAGGGAAAAATTTTTCCAAGACAATCCTATTTTCCATTGATAACCTACTTGCTTAAACATAGGGTCCAAACCTGACACTTAGAAAAACCAGCTAAAGCAGCTGTAATGGTGGAAAAATGACAAAAAATACCTAGCTCTGTAGGGGTTCCTATTCCAGTCACCAGTTACCCACACAGGAGCCTTAGGAAAGGCTAGTGGAAAGGGGCACGTGCTAATGTACACAAGTTTGTTTTTAACCTCACTGCCATACCCAGCTGGTAACAAATTGTCAGAGCACTAATCTTGCTATTGCTCCAATACGTTAAATTATTTATTGAAATTTAAACTGTCTTTAAAATACATGTATTATGAGATATACATATATTTTAATTATAATGAAGTTAAAAAAGGAAAAAAAAAAAAAAGTGAGGTGATTTTGTTTCTTTGATAGTCTTTTAACTGCCAAACTCTTCCCATCCACCCCACAACAGCATGGGATAGTCAACCTTCCCACTTACAAAAAGCAGTGATTTTTTTTTTCCTTTGAGCTTTTTACAAGCTAAAGCAAAGCTTTCCCTGGTATGGGGTAGATGTCCAGGAAAAGAGAGGCTGCCTCACATTTGCTTTCAGGCTCTTTGAGAACTTATAAATACTTTGTGACTGCTCTTAGAAAAATATGAATTTAGCAACCACCTTCTTTGAGGATGGATCCTTGGCTTGTGCAAACTGTCAGAGCTGAGTTGAAATCAGTTATGCAGTGTGGCATTTTGCTTCAGCTCCTTGCTATAAGTCATTAAATCCCAAACTGAGAATGGCTGTGGCAAAACCCTTGAACCACCTGCTCAGCTAGAAAAGCAGCAAAGTCTAAGGATTTAGCTATATTAGATGCACACATGAAGATAATTCTGGGAAATTAAAATCCTGCTTGGGTGAATTTGTGCATTTTGATTCTGGGAGGAAAAGAGGGCAAATAAACTATTTGTGTGCAAGACCCATTGCCTTTCAGTTCAGCTGGGATCACCACATATCATCCTTAGCTGTGAAAATCCTTCCCAGCTGCCATAAACAGCTCTGTATGTACAGATCTTATAGTGTAGCTGCAAGTAACAAAAAGCATCCTAGCAAGGGGTGTATTTTTATTTTTCTGGTGTGCCTTTGGACCACAAAGTCACCAGAAGGCATGGACAGCAGGAAGAGGGATTGATGTTCCCTGTCTCTTCCAATCTGAGAACTAGAAGGCATCAAATGAAACCAGGCAAGGCAAGTTTTGAAACAGAGAAAGGAAATCCTTTTTCATGGCACTTGGCATTAGAATGGGGGATGCAGGGCCACGGAACAGTGGAGCTGCTGATGACTTATGCATATGTGAAAAAGGGGTGGGGCACATTCAAAGACAAGAACTGCTTTAAGAGCTGTCAAATGCCAAACCTCCCACAGCAGGTGTAGCAATGCACCCTGCAGCACCTGTGAGAGCCCTCTGGTGAAGCACCACTCTGTGCTTGCCCTACCCATGTTTCATTGGAGAGGATACTGGAGTGATCAGCAGATCCACTACCCATTTTCTTATATTCTGGTTGTTCTATGCCGTAGTCCTGCAATATGACTCTTACATTGTTGCCTGTTGGCAATTTGTTTGTATGGTGATGGACAAAATGACTGGATTCTCTTGAGAACTGAACTACTACTTAACCATCTTCTTGTTCCTTAGATTGCATTTGACTTTTGCCTCTGCATTTAGTTGTCTCTGTTCTTGGAATATACGCAGACTCATGAGTAGCCTTGTGTTAATGGAATCCTCAGTTTTCTGTGGATAAATTATTTAGGGGAGGAAGAATGGAAGCTCCTTCAGACTGTTCTAAAATGAGGAGTAGGACATTTAAAAAATAAATTAAAAAGAAAAATAAATCAAGAATTAGCCTATCAACAAAAGATTCATTCATCAAAATAAACACACCTAAAGGAACAACACACAGTAAAAACATCCATTAGCATACCTATATATTAGCAAACTTGAGACAGTACATTTCTGTGGGAGGCTAATGTAAAGAAGTACATTTCTGTTATGAAAAATAATCTGTGATAATATCTGCTTGTTTTACCATTTTGCAATCAATCACTTTTTAAAATGTTTCATTCCCTATCTATATGGTTTATTCAGGTTGAGCTGTGTATGTTGCCCTAATTCTTGCTCCATTCCCATGGCAGTCAGAAAATCACTATCTGATTATAGCCTAAGTTGGGAATTCAGGTTTCAGCTTGTTTTATTGTCTGAGGGATTCCTTTTGTTTTTCTTCTTTTTTTCCCTTTAAAGAGATCTTCTTGTTGCACAGGTATGCAACAGAGATGATTCATTCTGGATGGGAGAAATCAGCTGTGTCATGATGGCAAGGGGAAGAGCTTACATTAGTATAGGAATTATGTCTTGAAGGATTTATATTTTTATTATATATTTGTGTATTACATTTGTATATGCTTTTATTCTATCCTATCCTATGTAAGTTTATTATGTACTTATGTAATCCAGCAGGAATTAGATTATTCTAATTTTGCTGATGGTTACTGGATCTCCCCAGATACTACAGAGCAGAACTTCACCTGCTGTGGGGAGCCATTGCATAGGTAGTAGCAGAGACTTTGAGAAGTTCTGTTTCAGCCTCAAAGATTTGAAGATTCTCTGGCTTGTTTTATGCAGCACAACTTCTGCTTGTAGGTATTACAACATTTTTCCTTAGTGCAAATAGATTCTTATCCCCAGGTAATCCTGTAAATTTTCCCACTCATCTGAACTTGCCCAGAAGTGGCACAGCATTTAGAAGGAGCCACAATTTCTCAGTAAGGGGAATTAATTATCCATGCCACCCATTCCTGAGCTTTCCAAAATGAAAGAGATTAAACTACGGTTGTATTCTGTAATGTCAATACCTGCACTCCAAGAACTAGAGAGATTGCAAGTTATTTGGCTTAGCCCACCAATGGAAATGATGTTTGATTGCCACAGAGAAAATACATGCTGCCATTAGTAATTCATAGTCCTGATCATGCAAACCTATTCCTTTGAGTTGTGGTGAAGAAGCCTGGGAAACCAGACATGGGAGTCATAAAATGGGCCTGGCAAAAAAAAAAAAGTGGCCAAGTTGGAGTCAAATCATATTTAGTTTGTGCTCTTCAAAATGAAGCAAGCATTTACCTGGTAGGAGTGATCAGTCTGACATGACTGTAAGAATGCTAAATAGAAAAATTAATAAGCTATTAGCACTATGACCTCCAATTTGTAAGAATTATAAGGGGGCACCTATGTTACACCAACTTTTGGCCTGTTTCCCTTTCTCAGGGCAGGCTGAACTGGCTAAAAATGGGAATTGAGAAAATCTGACTCTGAGTATTTTTCAAAAACCTGAAGAATACACACAAGCACAATTTCATAGCAATTTCATATTAAAGCACAGTAATGTTATTTTGTAATACTGCTCTACAACTAAAGCAATGCATTTCCTCATGCCAAGCTCCCCTCTTGAGGCAACCTTTGGAAAGTGATTGAACCCAGCAGATTAAAATCTCAAAAATACAGGGAAGAACGAGATGTGAACTAGATGTTCTTTATGGTCCCTTCCAACCCAAATCATTCTGTGATTCTACATTTTTTGCAGATATGCTTTGCAACATATCTGAAGCCTGTGATCTTTCTTGCTCTTCAGACTGTTCCTTAAAATGAACATCAAGGGATTTTTGAGGTCTTACCACTGGGATTCAGAGCCCCATGTGTCTCACAGCCTATCTTAACCCTTTCTCTATTCTGTTCTATTCTATTCTATTCTATTCTAGTCTAGTCTAGTCTAGTCTATTCGACTTGGTTCCGTTTATTTTTTATTTGATAAATCTAATTAAATATATATTTATTCTATTTCTTTATTCTTTATTCTTTATTCTTTATTCTTTATTCTTTATTCTTTATTCTTTATTCTTTATTCTTTATTCTTTATTCTACTACAACATGGCTTTCTAACATCTACATCATCTACTACACAAGAACAGTGGTTTTTGCCTAATGTCCTGAGTTTTATAATCCCCTCTGTTCAACTGGCCAAAAGACACATATTTTATTTAGAGTGAAAGTTTTCCTGTTCCTGTTCTTGCCTTCAGCTAATACTTAGACTAACGCCACTTCCCAGTGACCATGGTGAGCCTGTATTATGGTCCATGTATTTTTTAAGAGGCTGACAAGGAACATCTGTCCAGGCAGGAAAAAAGCTGTGGAAAAAGTTACGGGGATTAAGTTTTCTGCATTTTACATTATAATGACATTTCCAATCACTTGCGAACCGCATGATTGCCTTTCATAGCTCCTGGGAATCTTGACTCAGTGAGTGAGAAATGTACTTTTAAATAATGGCACTCGTTCTAGACTTTCTCCTTAAGAATGCATTGGACCTTAATGAATCAGCTTCTTCATGCAATCCCAATCACTGTGTAAGGCTGCCTTTTGACACTACCTGCGTGCAAATCCTTAATGCATTATTCCCAGCAAACTGAACTCTTTTGATGAAAAGTCTACAGGTTGCTGTCATTGTCAGTAGCTCTCCTGGCAGGCAAGTTCACTGCCATTTTGGCTGGGCTTTTTATTTTGTTTATTTTTCCTGTTTATTCTGGGTTTTTGGCTTTCTGATACTATATCATTCCTAACCAACAGCAATCATATTCCTCCCAACATTGAGAAAAACAGCTCTTGAAACTGGAGCAAGGAGAGGAAACATGGCACTGGTCATTCAATCTGTCTTTTGTCTTGTACTTTAAAAGCATTAATTTACATTAACATGTGAAATTCCACAGGCAGCTCTGAGCCTTATTAGCCTTATGAATCTTATGGCTGACCATGGCTCTTTCTAGAGTTTGGGCTATGCAGCTGAAACACAAAGGTGAGCCTGACTTTGTATGATATCTGGAACAAAAGGACTCCTTCCTTTCCTTCCTGTCAGGGGGAACTGCCAGGAATAAGCTACTTTGAAAATTTGGTTGTCTAGAGGCTGAAACAGGGAGATAGCATTTTTGGATAATCTAACTCCAGTTGTTACATCATGCTGGTACAAGAGGGGAGCAAAAAGCAAAACAACTAATTAGCATTTAAACCAGCTATAAAATCACAGAAATGCAAGGTATAGTCTTTGAAGTTTAACAATAAAAAACAACCAATTCCTACTTTTATTTCCTGTTCTTATACAGGAAATGCAAGTTGTATTGTTAATCTTGTTATACAAGACTGAAGTTTTATATGAGATTGTTTATATGAGATTGTTTCCCCATTGCACATTGCTGCTCCTGCACATTTCCCATCTCCCCAAGTAGTACTGGTGCCTCTGCGCTGCTAAACCCATCAGACTACTGAGAACGTGGGTCTGGAACAAAGAATGATCTACTCTAATTACTTTTAGAAGCAATTGTACTTAAGAAGCATATGTATTTATTATGAATTGTTATGTTTCCCTTTATCCATACATAATGAATTTATTACAGTTGGGCAATTTAGTACACTCTTGTTTTCAATTTAATTGGATTCCTTTTAATGCCCGTATTTAACCTTCAAGCTGAAAGGTTTGATATTCCTTTGAGAGTTGTATTTTTCTTTTTCCGTATTGCACATTTTATGTCTCTGTTGTGAAAGTCTTGAATGCTCCAGGTGGTTATGAGGCTGAAAACCAACTAATTTATGCATGCAATAAGATAACTTATTATAAAAGCTTGTCAAAACATAGAACTAGAGTCAATGTATTTTTGAACTTTGAAAGCTACTTTCATGTGGAAAAGAGTTTTTAAATTTTAGCTGAATACAAAGCAATTTTTTTAAAAAAAGTCTGTTTTAAAGATGGGACATTCTACTAATTCTTTTTTCTAAAAATAAGTTGTTGATATTGACTTTCTAAAGACAAGACTACAGCAGTTTGAGATAAAGCCAGAAATGTTTAGACCAAAAAATTAAGGGGAAGCAGAATTCTTAACAAAACTGAACTATTTTTTTTTAAAAAATAATTACAATCAGGTATCAAATTATGATTATTTATTATTAAAATTACTATTTTTTCTTTCAGCTAAATATTTTTTAATCTCTTGAAATTTAGAATTTCTAGATTTAAAAGACACTGAATGGAAGAATAAATTATTCCATTGTTTCAATGCCTCCATAGAGGCCTGAATATATGTCTATATTGACAGTTCCAGGAACTTATTCCCAAATCCTCAACCAACTATGCTGTTGCTGCTCAAGTCATTGGGAGCTGGTTTACCAAAGTACCTTGGCAAATGTGCTTCTTGGTGCTCTTGTTAGTGCAAGACTACATTGGATATTTCTGACATCTTCCTTCAGATTTGTCTACATAATTTGGTTGATGCATTAAAAAATCACAAACACTTAAAGAATCTGGGATAAAAATTATGTTCATCTCATCTCTTTGGTGATTCTGTCATACATATTTCTATAGTTATGTTTCAATATGAATATTAAATAATTTGGCTTTATTTAAGTTTTGTTAGCCTCTAGATACAAGGGGCATGATATATTAAGACAATGGTCATAAAACTGTGTCAAAAGATTAATGAGATCTTGTTGATGCTGAGTTTCTTCTCTTTTCATGATCAACAGTAGAGCATTTCAGTCAGGCAATCTACCAGCTGTTTTCATATTTTCAGCAAGAGGTTTTCACAGAGCTGAAACTTTTAAGGGTTTAGGAGGCGGCAGGCCTATTCAGCTTTGCTGATATGTCATTAAATGCAAATGTCTACATTAGTACAGCATTAAAGTTCAAAATTCAAACACATAATTCATGAAAACTGAAAGCTAAAGTTCCCACACTGATGTTAAATCAATCGTACTGCTCAGATTATGTACGTTCAATTGTATATTGAATTGCAGAAACCAGGCAGTTGAATTAATATCTGCACACTCTGGCCAACTTCAGCACAGAGCCTTAGCAGCTGAATTAACCAGCCCTAACTCTTTGAAAAGTGAGCCTGGACCAAGGGGACAAGACACGCGGAAGAAGAATGCACAGATGTGTGAGAATACAGTTCACATCTGACTTTGAGGTTCTATCTTCTCTGAAAACTCAAAGAAATGTTCCTAATACATTTCTCCACATCTTTGTCAAAAGGTTTGTCCTCCCTTCTGCTTAGACACAAAGCAGTTCAGACAAACAAACAAATAAACAAGTTTGTAGCAACAACAAAGTGCCCGAGAGATGTGTTTTCAAACAGGAATTTTATTTCCTTGGTGTAGAGCCGGCAACCTGAGCCTGTCTAAGCATTTCAGTACATGACCTGTGCTAGGGCCTGAGGCCACTGGCCATGCTCCTTCAATCTAAAGGACAAACTGACTTCTGCTGCTAACTCAAATCACAACAGAAAACAGCTAAAGAGTTAGGATCCTGTCATCATAGGGAGCAATGCTATTTTGAGTAGCCCAGTTTCCCACCTTTCATGTCTATTTATTATTTCTGCTTTCTTTGTCTTCCAGTTCTGGAGCCTACTCCAAAATTCACACACTGAGTTCTAGACATAAACAAGAAAAAAATACAATACTTTATTTCACTACCAGAAATTGGCACTTTTGGTGGGAAGGCTAATAAAACTTGAGTCAACCAGAAGATTCAGTCTTTTGCTTAAATACTGTGCAAAAGTCTTCTAGGCTTTTGATTTGTACTGAGGATTTACTAGTGAGCCTATTATACACCACACACACTCGCCCTTCCCCACCCACTTACAGCCTCAAAGAATTGAGCTCCACATCAGCAAGGATATTCACAAAGCATTTAGTACTTGCAGGACTTGAGCTGTATAGGATAAGGAGGAAAAAAAAGCAACAACCCAACCAAAAACAACAAAAAACCAAACCAGACAAACCTGCAGTGTAATATTACCCAAGAGATGGTGATGTCAGCCTGTTTAGCTTCTTGCACAATTTTATAAGTGAACATTTTTGTTCTTGTAAAATGGAGTGAATTGTTTTCTGGATTGCATATGGCCCATTCATTTCTTATAAAGTCAGGATTTCATTTTTTGGTCTGATTTCTGATTATTCGGGCTTTGCTTTAAGCTGCATAAATCCAAGTACTGTTCTGGTTTGACAAATTCCTATTTCACTTCACCTTCACTGGATGGAGCCTTTCTGGAAAAGTATTTTACATTATGGAACATTAAACAAATGTCAAAGTGATAACTGATACACATATCACATATTATCAAAATGAAATATCAATTTTTTTATACACCGAAGTAGCTCTAGATTTTGTTTTGCAAACTGTTTCTTATTTTTAGGTGAAATCGTTCCCCCCAAATTCAAAATGCCATAAATTCCTGCAGAAAAGACATGTAGCAACTCTATGTTTTTCAACTGATTGACTTAAAATAGGTTAAAACAATGAATTGTGTGAATAAGGCTGCTAGTTGACAATTTAAATGTAATATATTTAACTTGCAATTTTCCACTGAAGTTTTTAAATTTTCTGTTTGGTTACCCAAGCAAATTTAAGTATGCTACACTACTGCTATCAAAATTGTGGCCAGAGTTCATATTTCCAGTGTCAAATGAGGCCCAGTGTAGGCTGTAGCTTTCTTCTCTTGAATGTTTTGGGATTTTTAACTTAAAAGCAAATTTGTTTTGCTTTTGGCCTGTTTAGAGTTTGCTTTTCACTAATTCAAAGCCCCTTGGAAAAGCACATACGTTTGCATGGGTGTAAATATAATTTTGCACTTTCACGTGCATTTTCCAAAGCCAGTATCTGTATATTTGCCCCAGAATTGGGATAATACTCTGTAATTCGGCTGCTAAGCTATGGTGAGGACAGTCCTTCCAGTCCCGAGTGTCCAAGGGGGAGCTGCAAGAGGTGTGACACCCTCAGTGTTGCTGGAGGCTGGTGAGGGTGGCGACCTGAAAAATGACCACAACCCCATCTCAAGATACAGGAGAGTTCACTAATGTCATAAAACCATAATGACAAGGAGGATAAAATTATAAAGCAATTATAATGCCCTGCGCAGCTTGGATTGAACTGTGCAGGATGTCTTGTTACTCTCTCCTTGCCCCATTCTTCTTCAAGCCATAGTGAAGGATGCAATGGGAAGTCAAAGTACTTAATTTCATAGAGCAGCGCACTCCTTCCTACCTCCAGCTCAAGCTCCAGAGTTTCAAAGAGTCAGAAAAACAGGTAAATCAAACATCTTAAAAGAAATCACATGCTTGTTGAGTGGCCGTCCTACACAGCCTGTTTACATGTGAAACCCCAGCAAGAAGAAACTGATATTGTTACAGAGGATGGCAAACAAAAAAATAAAACCAAAAACAACCCAAAAATAAAACCAAAATAGAACCAAAAATACCCAGCCAACTAAACAGTAAAACCCCAACCAAGACAAACCCAGAGCTCAGGATTTGGAAAATACTTGAAAATTTTCTGCCTGAGGGCATGAATCTGTGCCTAATTAATGAGGAAATTTTTCCTAGGTACAAATTATCCTCTAACACTTTTGCTCTGCATTTTCTTCTATTGTCATCATTTCCATCCTATTCTGGATGCCCCCTGGGACAAGCAAACAGTCTAATCTAAAGTGGTAGATTACAGCATTATTTCCGCTAAAATCCTTTCAGTTTCCTAAATAATCTGTATGTTTTTCTGCACCTTGATGCATCCAAGATGGCAATTTTCATGCACAGGTTTCTGCATGTCCCTGTCTCATGGAGGCCCATACAACCTCAGAGTTCTCAGGGTTATATAAAAATAGCAGCCTCACACAGATGTGGGGTATACATTTCAGGAGGTCACTTTCTGAAGACAGACAATGAATGTTGAATGAGGAATAAACAAATACTTGAGCAAAGCAGCACATTTAGGACTTCACAAAAATACGGACAGTAAAACCCCCTAAGCTCCTCCAGGAGGTATTTATAGACAATTTAGGCAGGAACACTCTTCTGGTTTGCATTCAAGTTCAACAGCAGCATTCCATAAATAGGCTATACAGACAAAAGAAAAGCATAGCTGAAGCCTAAAGATAGAAAGCTGTTCTTTCAGAGTTGCAGATTTATCATTAGCTCAGTTACAGTAAACCTTATTTGGGTGACTTGCAGTGGCAGAGCGGTGACAAAAGCAAACTCCTCGGTGTTCAGTGTCTTCAGAGCACTCATATAGGTAACACACTTCAATTCTGTACTTTCTGCCTTGTTTATTGGATTTTTAAAAACTAGATGCTGTTAAAGATAAATTTACTTCTTTTGCTAGAAAATATCATAAAAAGAAGTGCTCTGCATTAAGACACAAACCAGCTCCGCATTAAGACACAAATCACACAAGCTCAACAGGGCATATCCTCCTTTCAGTTCTAGCAGCATTAATGTGGCATACAAGAGTTAATTCAATTAACTTCATCTTTGCAAATAAAAGAACATGTGTTGGCCCAGATACCCACAGAACCTCTGCAGAGTAATGTCAGTGGTCTCATCAAGGCAGGTTGCATAATTATGTTGTGGTGGGTTGACCTTGGGTGGCTGCCAGGTGTCCACCAAGCTGCTCCATCACTCAACTTCCTCAGTTAGACAGAGGGGACAAAATATGACAAAAATCTTGTGGGTTGAATTAAGGATGGGGAGACCACCTGGCAATCTCTGTCATGGGCACAACGGATTCTGACAAAATGAATTTCTCCAAGCTCACCGATGAGCTCTGATTTGGGGCCAGCACTGGGGCCTTCTTGGAGGTATCTGGAATTTTCTGACATGGGGACAGCTCCTGATATCTTCTCACAGAAACCACCCCTGCAGCTCCCCTGCTACCAAAATCTTGCCATGTAAACCTAATAAATACATGAAGATCCAGCAGGTCCCAGCTGAAAACAAATCTCCAACTTACATCAGAAATAATAATCTGAATTTCTTATGCTACCTGGATAAATGGCTAGTATGTTTAGTGGGGAGGGTTAGGGGGACCCCAGGCATTGAGTTGTGCATTTTTCAGAAGACGTCCTGGACACAGGCTTAGTGAGTGTCAGGCAGGGCCTGGAAAGGAGCAGATTGAATTGTCAGATGGGTCTGGTGCTGCAGGTAGTTCTCTGGTGTGTGAAGGACTTGGACTTATGTCCTTAATCTTCCACAAGCAGTCCAGTGTGACCTTAGGCAAGCCTTAGTTGTCCATCTGGAATATAGGATGCATGATGCTTCTCTGCTTGATGATGGTGCACTGAGAATTGTTGCATTAAAGGTCAGGCACGTGGCACTAAGGTAAAAGGAAACCTAAATATAGAAGACTGAAAATACTGAAAGAGTTTGCCTGTAGTGTATTTCCTCACAAATGCATGAGTTAGAGCAAGATTTGATCTAAGATCTATTCTAGAAGATAGTACATAGCAATGGGGATGATTTGTGTTTCAGAAGTGGTGCAGCAGATGGTGACGTGAGACAAAAAGGTGTTATTATATCAGTGATTTTTCTTCAGGTTCAAACTCTTTTAAAAAAAACTTTATGCATATATCAGAGTATTAGAAAAGAAATACAAAAGAATGGAGAATACTGCAAAACAAATGCATTTAACCAGATGATACCAAATAGTGAATAGAATATAGGATAACCATATGTGTGTTTTATTAAAGTAGATTGCCAACTGAAAAATAGCCTTCATTAATAAGATATTGTCAAAAGGTCAATAAAATGTCTCCTGCTTGGGAATCCTGAGTGTGCACACTGAAACCAGTGTATATTTGTACAAAAATCAGTGCTGAAAAATACATTAAAATCTGAGACGCATGGAAAAGTGCCTAAACTTTAGTCCATGACATTCCTTATAGCACCTAGGTCCATTTCTCTCCATCATACTCCCTAGAGCTGTAAAACAGCTACTGCGCATGTGTCTCACAAGAAAGGTTGAGAGAAGTCAAATAGCCATGGACTTTGTGGGGAAAGGCACTTTGTTCATACCAGAATACATCTTCTTTTAGAGCCCTCCTAATTTAAGGCTGCCTACTCTTTTTTCCTGAAGGTGAAAGCTTGCCTTTCTTGGAATCAATGGGAGTCTTGCGATGAATTTTAGTGACATCGGGATTTTGGCTTCCATGTATCTGCATTATTATTATTCGTTGCTCATTCAGATAACACTGAGCACAAACCTGGGTATCATAAGCTCCAGAAATGAAAATCAAATTTAAAAACCCAACAGATACTGTAACCCAATCATACAGATCAGCCACTAGCCCTTGGATGGGCTGAGGGAAAACCAGATGCAAGTATCAGCAGCTGCCCCTGAGCTGCCCTTACTTAGGTGGGCTGGAAGGCTGAGCTGCAAACATCCTGACTCTTACTCACAGCTGCCTTCAATCCTGATACTCCCCCTTCTGCTGCAGTCTTGATCTAATTAAACTGTCATCACACAGTTAAAGTAATGCTTCCTGGGCATTTTATGGAGCTTGGATGAAGTGGAAAAGGGGAAAATGAAGGATTCATTGAGTCCATGACACAAGGAATCAACACAAGATGCGTTGGTATCTAATCCCCCCATAAAGTTAAAATAGATTTAGAATGAGATAAGGGAAGGAGGGGAAAAAAAGGGATGTTTTTCATGATGAGTTAATTGCCTGACCTGTTTTCACAGGGGGTCATGGTCAAGCTTGAAATCATGGCTTTGAACATTTTTGTGCTTAACAAGGAAGAACTGTACCAGCTCACAGAGAGAAGAACTGTGAGCTTTGGTCCCAGCAGTGCCACAGGGGCTATTTACCTTGTGGGGCACTAGGAGTGAGAGGTTTCCTTTGGAAAAGATGAGTGCACAGAGGAGCCATGGCAATGCTCTCTTCCCAGGCTCTCCTGTACCTCTGCCACTACAAAGGATATACAATAAGACAGCTTGCTTCCATGATTCCAGAAGGAATCCATAAGGAAACTGAGATTTTACATCTTTTCCCCTTGACTGCATTGCTTTCCCCCCAGCTACCTGTAACTGCCTTAATTTTTTTCTGACCTTGTGCAAGGAATTTGTGTGCAAACACCTCAGAGTCAGCCAAAACCTAAACTACATGATTTCCTTTTTTCCTATCCCAGTGGCTTCTTTTATGTTTTTTAGAGTTTTTGTTTGCTTGTTTGTTTGGTTTTTGATTTGCTCGGTGTGTGTGTGGGTAGTGGTTTTTTGGATGTTGTTTTTTGGTTTGGGGTTTTTTTACAATTTCAAGGATTCAAGCTGTTTCCAGTGCTTAGTATGTAGGTTCCAAGAGCCAGTTCTCAGCACTCAGTAACTCCACATCTTTTATTTTCAATTGTGGCCTCCAGTTCATTTCAGCACACCACGCAGTATTTGTACTATGTGTTAGTACAGTAGGAAGGACACAGCAGTCACATGGCAATAAAACAAGCCTTGAAACCACATTTTCACAAAGCTTTTTTCAGGACCCCGAGGGTTTTCTAATTGTGCAGGTAGCAAATATCTGCTATTACACTCCATGCTACAGGGCTTATTTCTGCTAAAGGCCCAACATCTCCTGAAGGAAGTGGGGAGCTGATGGTGCTTAATTAAGCCTCTAGCTTGTGTTTTGTGTGTAGCAAAACTCCCTGTTGCAAAACTGGCTTTCCTCTGCTGCATCTATGGTACCAGACATAACCGGAACCCTGTGGCAGCAAAACATGCGCAGCACAGGAGAAATGGATAAGGATAGGGCTTCACTGTGCATGTAACGTGATGTGCCCTGAATAATACCTTGTGCATATGCCATGGATGAAGAGAAGTTTCTGAAGGATCATCACACATCATCAGACCCTCTGTTGAACTAATGGCTTCTGCTTTGATTACTGTCGTGATACTGTTTTTTTTTTTACATCTCAGAGTGTTATTAATAACTGTTTATTTTCTAGGTGGTGGCTCCATGGAGGTTTTAAACATGCAAAACACCATAGCTCAAGGGTGCTCCCACAAGTGTCTCACCCAATACCACACTTGTGACGACTCAGGCTTTAAATGGCTGCAAATAAAAGCACCGGGAGAGAAGGAAAACGGAAAAGCAGGCCCTCTCCCATTCATGGGAACAAAGGTATTTTCTGCCAGATACTTTTGTAAGAGCCGAAGCGATCCCTTGCGGATCAAACAGAATACATCTTTAGGGAATTCTAAATGCACTCGTGTATTCGCTTTCAGCCTTGGCGTGATGGTGGCAGCCGAGCCATCACAATAAGCTACCCATTGTTAGCCACCACTCAATCATCAGAGCCACCTGAGGTGTCTGTGTGTAGCCTTTTACTTCTCACTGCTGCGATGCCTTGTTACTTAAAAGAAAGCCACTGAAGGGAATATGACTGCTAGAAGAATAGCACACTCTTGCTTCTATTCCAATTACCACAGCACACACAAAAAAATAACATTGTATTAAGAAAAGCAAGAATTAAAAACCTAATAACATGAAGAACAAGCTGGAACATATCCAACAAAACATTTCTCTGTCAGAAGATAAGGCTTAGCTAAAACTAGAACACACTTTGGAAACGTGTCAATCCTGATAACATTTTTCTCAGAGGATGGTTAACTCTGTGATAATTGTTGGAATTGAAATAGCATGGATTTTTTTCTATGCTCTGTTCCTATTGATTTTGAAAGTTGATTCAGCCTGTGTAACTTGTTTTATAAGCATGCCTCTCATATGAAATGCTCCTGGATTACTGTTGTTGGACATAAATACAAACATAGCCTAGCTTCCCCATGTGCTCTTCCATTAATTATTCTGGTCCACTGCTTTGCACCTTGTATACGTATTTAGGCTGAAATAAATCAGTAACAAACAGATCACTCTGAAATTAGGGAGGAGCAAATCAAAGCAGAGCCTGCTCCCTGGAAACCGATCCAAAGATACCTTAACCTAATGGTAAGTTTTAAACTTTTGTTCTGTATTTGTTATGGGTGTGATTTTTAATTGCACCTTTTTTCTTTTTCTGTCACTCAGAGAAACAGGAGCTGTTCGAAAAACTTGAAAAAGTATTCCTTCCTTGCTGCTTCAAATAAATGAAAGTCTAAACTTGGCATGGATATTCTTTATGGCAATCTTTTTTAAAAATTAAAGCTATGAAAATGATGCAGGGACAAAAAATATTTGGCTCATTCAATGTCTTTGAGTAAGATGTATAATTTTTCAGTTCACTCTGACATACACATTTTGTGGAGAAGTATGGTCTTTATTCAGCCAAAAGTCTCAAAAAAAAACCAAAAAAAAACCAAGCAAGCATGAAAAAGTCATGTTTAAGTCAGAAATTTACCTAAATAGAAGAGCACTAATGGTTTTGGTATTACTGTAACAGGAGGGATTTGTGTTGATGCAGCGAGATTGCTCTACAGGAAAATCTGATCCTATCTTTAATGTTCCTATTTAGTAAGCACATGAAGTAATATTCTGAATATGCATCTAATGGCTTTTATTACCTTTTAGAAACTAATTAGAAAATAAGCACTACATGGAATTAGGCAGTCATAACTAAGCTGGTGAAAGGCAGGTATGCACTAATTGCAACCAGAAAATTGATGCTCTGTCTTCCAACACTGAGATTTTTCCTTCTGTTGCACTCTGGGCTTGTCTATTTTAGCCTGAGCAGTGCCATCTATCAGCACCAATCCTACCTTGAGTGAGGAGGCCCAACCTCCAAGCAGAAAAGCTTCCAGTTTCCAAGCCACCCTGCGGCCTTGGTGCAGCACATCGCTGGGCCGATTCACAGGACTAAACACAAGAGAGTGGAAATGGTCCTTAGCAGCAGAATTAAGCATGTCCTAGCTGCTCAGGAAGCCTTGCACACTGCTTGATATTGAGAGAAAATTGCATGCCGTCCATGGGAATCACCCCCAAATTCGTCAAAGGGTAATTATTACTAAATCCTATTTATATTAATGATTATATTAATAATTGCACATTATTAATGCCTACACACTAATTGCCTGATAATTAATCGAAATAATAGATGTGAATTGTTCTATATTATTTAAATAAATTATTATATAGGATTTAAAGAAGCAAATATTGAGAAACCATTTTAAAGCCCTGGACACCAGCAGCCGATGCTGCTCTCTGTCTGGCTTCAGTGGCAGGAGCTGGCTGTCCAAAGGCCTTTTTGTTGCTGGGGATTGCTGTGCATGGCTCAGTGGCACACTAACCCACGCTGCCCCACCGGTGGCACTGCGGAGAGGCACTCAGGGATCGCCCGTGCTGGGGAAGCCTTTCTGCGAGCCTCTGCCAGTGTGTCCACAGTGCTCCCTTTGCTCCCTCTACTGGACAATGCCTTGGAGCGCCTGGAAATCGGCACCGAGTCCAAACTTGGCCTCGCTGCCAAAAAAAGGGCACACGTTAAAACACCTGCCTTTAAATTGAAAGGGAAGTTTGCCGAAACATTGCTGGTGAGGAGAGAGAAATTTGCCCGCTACCAGCAGACACACGGGTAAAGGAAACTCTTCTCGAGTTCTCAACTAGCAGGAAAGGGAGAGCTGCCAGGAACAGCTGCTGCTCAGATTCTGTTTGCACGGCTCTGGGGGTAGCTTTAAACATTCCTGCTATCTTCATTAGCAGGAGTATGCAAAATACAGCCTACTCCTTCTTTGCAGGGGATGTAAAGGGGATGAGTTTAGGCAGAAAAGCTACCTGGGAAACTCGGAAAAAAGAGGATGGATGGGGAAGTGGAGAAGGGTCCCTCTCCTCCCTGTCAAATTCCTTCCCAAGCTGTAACTGACAACAGGACCCAGAAATTTGCTTTTGAAAAGCAGAGCTGTAACCTGCCTGCTAACATTAGTGACAAGGGTATGATGATAAAGGTGACCTAACTTAAAAGTGAATGCAGGTGTAAGACGGTAGGTAGGGAGCCACTGAAACTCTTCCCAGGTTGTTATGATAGAAACAGTGCTACTTAGAGTAAAAATAATGCTTTAAAATGTCTCATAATCTGGTGTATAGTTAATCTTTGCAGCATCCCTGCTAGATGGAAAGCTGTTACCAG
Source organism: Pseudopodoces humilis (assembly GCF_049639895.1). Taxonomy (NCBI): domain Eukaryota; kingdom Metazoa; phylum Chordata; class Aves; order Passeriformes; family Paridae; genus Pseudopodoces; species Pseudopodoces humilis. The sequence continues at coordinate 54,751,352 of NC_142205.1, forward strand.
TCCAGGTCTACAGAAGAGAAAACTGAGGCAGGAATATTGAGAGGCTAGTGCCGTGATTTGTGATTTCAGACATCCTCATCTGCTGCGACCTTTCAATAAAACCAGGTGATGGCTCATTGTGCCTCTGTTTACGAGGGCTACAGTGTTTTCCAAAATGCTAAGACCACATGGTAGTGAGTGCCCTTTGTCCAGCAGTTTAGGACATGGCATTATTACAAAGACTCACTGCCCTTTAAAACAAGGTAGCACTAAAACAATGCCAACAGTTTTAAGTGGAAGTCAAAGCCTCACAGCCTCCCTGTAACCCATGTCCCTGCTCAAGCATTGCAGCCCATCTGTTCCATCAACCACATGTTAATGGGAGAAACCAGGACACATTAAGGACAAGCTGACATTTCCAATTCAGAATTTCCTCTCTGGTATTTAAGATGTCTTTGGTGCCCTGGTAATCTTGAAATTAGACAGGAACTATCGCAAATTCTTTCCTCATTTTCCAATCCAATTTAGCCATAAATATTACAGTGTTTCATTTTGGGTCTGTGAGGTGTGGTGTGTACAAAACTTAAACTGAGTGATTTTTGAGTCAAAAGCTCATCCTCAAATAGTTTCTGTGGGACAGCAGACCAGAAGACTCACAGTAATCTGTATATTCAAACCTCACTTTCAGAGGGACACAGAACCATGGGCTCACGGGGGGGCACTGAAACTTCCACGAGACCCAGTTCTGGCCCTGCAGCTGTGCTCCTTCACATCCACCCTGCTGTCTTTATAAAGTCAGAGTCAGTCCCAGATCCTATTTTAATAGTTATAGACAGAAAATACACAGAGGCTATTATTGTCTCTACTACAGCCACAAAGGAGACTCAAATAATGAAATCAAAACCACAGCCTAAAATGAAACAGACACACTGAAGAGGAGAACCTTCAGTGTGTAGGGGCAGAAGGGTGGGTGGAAATGGGAACAGCAAAAAAAATGCTGTGAGTCTCCACAGGAAAATGAGAGTATCACTGGGTGGCAGTGGCTGCAATGGCTGATAGGTGCAAGGGGATGGAGAGAGGTGTGTTCTCCTGGAGCCTGACACCCGGGCACATTCTCCATCCCCCTGTAGGGTGCAGCCACTGCCCCTCCCAGAGCCACCATCAGATTCATCCCTCATCACCTCGTGGCTGTGCCTAGTCTGTCTGGCGGGTTTTGCAGTCTTGCTGCAGGCTTTTTTACAGGACAAAATCTGCTTCAAAAGCAGGACCCAGTCCTAAACTCTCTCAGAAAGGGTGTGGGAGGCAGATGCCCACTCTCCCTCATCACTTAAAAATGTTGCTCCTTGGGTCCCCAGGGGCACTCAAGAGGAGGCTTCCTCTAAAGGCCTCTCCCTGGAATTGATCATGATATAGAACTGTGCTCCTTCATTGCTCTTCTCCCATTTAACTGAACTTCCCTAATCTGGCCACACAAGGGAAAAAAAAAGTAATCTCTTTAATCATTGTGATGGTTGTGGCACAGTGTGATTATAAGGCAGGATATGGATGTCACAGATATTGTAGGAGACCCACATATATCTTGTGAACAAGATGACACCAATAAAATTTATAAGCATGAAAATCCTGTCTCTGAAAGCCTCACTCTCACCTTCCAATAATTCAGTGGAACTCCAGGCTGTGTGTGTAGTAGCGGTTATGGAGTAAAGGCTTTGTACCACAGAAGTGGATGAAGACAGAAGTTGTACAGGCAGTTAAATGTGCCTGGACAATCTCCTTGAGAGATCCAGTTTGTGATTTACTTGATTTACAAGAAACTGGAGACAGCCCACAGTAGTGATTTACAAGATTTTTGGAACATTGATAAAGCTACAGTATTCTGGGCTATTGAACACAGCAGCAGTTTTTGTCCCAGACAGAGGATTACAAGTAGGTTTTAATGAGTTGTTTAAACATTTCAGTATTTTATTCTTTTTATGCACATAATCAAATGAGGAAATAAAAGACAAATACAAAGCGATCTTAAAAATAAAGAAACAATATGAAAGGGAAAGTAAATTATAGAGAAAGAAATTATACAGCAAAAAATAATGGCTAGAACAAAGTGATTCCCATACAACAGATAAATTATCTAGTGTATTTCATCTCTTTGTACTTGCAGACTATCTGTGAGTAGATCATGACTTCTTCAGAGCTAATAACACTTAGAGCTCCACTAATGAATTACTGATCACTTTCTAAGCCGCATAACTTGACCTCTTTTTTTTTTCCCTCCTTTTTTTTTTTCTCTGTGCATGGAAAGTATTTGCTCTTTCAGCTGTAATCCAAGAGATCCCAAAACTCACTGCAACATGGTTTTCTGCATCTTGTAAGCATCTGTTGTAATGTCTGTGGGCATGAAGTTGCCAAAGCCTTGTCTAATGCTTCTGCATCTGAGAGCACTCTGGCTTTGGTAGCCAAATAAACATGAGTTGTAACTGGGGCTTTTCACACATCCAGGTTGTTTTTGGTGGCTCCCTCCTGAGCCGTGGCTGTGCTGACTGACAGTGTCAGCTCATCCCCAAATCACCTTTTAAAAGACATTTCCAGTGACACCAGCTACCTCTTTCCACAGGCCCTGTAGAAAATGAAAATTCTGCCACCTGCCAGATTTGCTTAAGAGCAGTCAAGAAGGTCCAGAAATTTTGGAGAGAAAGAGAACACAGATGAATTGCATGACTGCCTAGCCTTTCTTTTTACAGGAAAGTATAATCATAAAGAAATGATCAAATTATCATTATCATTAACCATTTGCAAAGGAATACTTAAAAGGAAGCAGCTGAAACACAGGCATTGCATGAAAATGTTCTCTTCTATTTGGCATGATAATCAAATAAAGCTTCCCATAACTTCAGTGGAAGTGAGTTGGCAAGGCAGGCTGAATGTGTCCCTTGGTACAGCACAAGATGCAATTACAGTATGCAGTAAAACTGGTAGAGATGAAAACCAAATATTTTCCTCACCCCAATATTAACTTGAGTACAAAAAAGCTGTGGTGTATTTTTGTTCTCTAGATATAATAATTTAAGAAACTACTGCAAAACAATGTCAAAAAGACTTTTTTTTCCCCCCAGCTGATCTACTACAATATTGTAGAACTCTTATTTGGTGCCTTTCTGTAATGCCATGTGGATTCAGTGATTTATCTCTGTTACCTAAGAAGACAATGCTTTAGCTCCCACTATCATAGCAGTCTTGAGCTGTCTTTTTGCCTAATTGGCCACTGATCTTATAACCATGCTTTCTGCCAATCGTGCTCTGCTCCACTGATTTCAATACAGCTCTGCTAGGGCACAGAAGTATGGGTTAATAGCCCCAGCTGCAGGATTAGAGTTTATAGGGCTCTCATATGGAGGCCGTTGAAAAACACCAATTATTTTTCATAGGAATGTTTTTCATCTTAAAAAACACCAGTGAAAACAGCCTTCTTTGTTACGAATGAAAAATGAAACTGAAAACAGAAAAGACTGACCAAAGCAATAAAAAAGTGCATTCTCCCCTATCTTGTTTTTCTGTGAGATGTTTCCAAAAAACAGGGAAACAAAAATGATACCTTTCCAGTGAAAGCCCATTTCACACAGAAAGTCTTGTTTTGAGTGAAAAGTTGCCAGTTAACTTCTCTAAAGAAGGCCACAGGACAGCTGTAGGGCACAAAGGATCTGGACCATAGTTACATTCAGCAGTGCAACCAGTAATCCCTTTAGCTCTGCACTTACTAAACCACACTGCAGTGCTACAACTATGGAAAGCCCTTGAGGAAAGCAATAGCTCCTAAAATACCTCTCATGTCATGTGAATCTTTTTTTGGCAGCCTCTCATTAAGACCTGCTCAGGCCCTTTCTTGCTTGGGTTGCAGGTTTGGGAGAGATCATAGTCAATACTTGCTCCAATTTGATTGGAAGACTATCAGGCTCAAAGTAATTCTTCCAGTGACACTCTCAAACCTTTGAGATCAAAGGTGCTGACTGAAGTTGGTTTTCACATCGAGATTACAACATTATTTGATTTCATAGCAGTGTAGTCCCCAGAGAAGACATGAGTTGATTATGCAGTAGTTCCAGGAGTGCCTCAAATCTCCCAGGGAGAGATGAATTCCATAAAACCAATTTTAAAGAAAGGACAATTGACCCTGGTGGCATTTTTTTGTTGGTGGTGTGTTGTTTTCTTTTTTAGGAAAACTGCAAGTCCTATTAAGAAGCTGTGCAAATAATTGAGCCTGACAGCCCGTGGTTCAATAAGCTCTCTGCTGGGGGTGGTGGGAAGTCTAAAAGTCAGCTGAGGGCAAGACTGTGGATCACAGACCCCAGATTCTCATTTGAAAGGTACAATGCTAAAACAGAGGCAGCTTATGAGACTCCAGGGAATGCCCTACAGAATATTGCTGCAGGTCTACAGACAAGTTCATGCCTCTTCATACAGTGTGGGGTAGAGGTGCAAATTTATGAATGGAAGCAGCAAAGAATGGGACTCGGAGTTGTTTAATCACAGCTTAGAAAGCCGTGTACAGACAGTGTCAGGACAAGTTAAAGACCAGCAAAGGATGTAGTCTAGCAATGAAGGTTTCCAACTGCTGTGTGGCAAAAATTACTGATACATACTTCCTACTGTAAGATTTTCCTTACCAGAGGAATGAAAATAACATTTCCCCAGCCTATTGTCGTGCCATCCTGTGGGCACAACTTTCTCTGCAGAAAAAGGTGGGTAAGACAGAAAGACCATCTAGCCCACACTAGAACTTGTTTATGAGTCTATAGATCTCTTGGGCAGGCAGTCATACTTCACATTAACAGAGGCATTGCTGTTTAGAAATCTTTATTCTATTGTATTTAGAAATCCTTGTTTAAAAGCAAATATGTAATAAATTTCTGCATTATTTCTGCAATGGCTTTGATCATATATTGTTTTCAGAACATGAAGACAGATAGACATCTGTCCTGGAGGAGTAAAATGGCAGAAACAACTTCTTGAAGTTTAAAAGTCTGGTAAAATATATAAAGAGGAAAAAGTACCAAATGCATTGGTTATTGTTATTCAAGGGATAAGTGTTGTGTAACTATTCACAGTAATTGATGTTAAAAAAAAAAGGAACAACTTAAAATCTTTCTTAGTTGCTGGGTCTAAAATTAAGTCATCAGCAAAGACTGCATGGCAGAATCCCAGGTCATTTGGGTTGTGTGTGCAAAGAAATGACCAACTTTCCCATTCCAGCTTATAAACAGGAAAGAGATCCGTTTTCTCAAAGGATGGCCATCAAAATGCTTCTTTCCCCAGGCAACAACTGAGAGACCTAACATCTGAATATTAGAAAAGAAGCTAACTGAATGCTCCTCAGAACATCCACATATCCAACATCTCAGGCTTTTGTAGAAATAATTACAAAATGTGAGTTTGTGAATCACACAAATTACGCATTATACTATCTTTAAATTATTTTTTAGAAACAAATGCATTGAAAGAAAGGAAGTGAAGCCTCTGAAGGAGTATGAAAAGCATCAGGTGCTTTTGCACTTTAATGTGCTAAAAGCTTATCAAGTCTCTTTTCCAAAGAACAAGATCACTTTGAGAACCTGGTCAGTGAATTATTAAAACCAAAAGGAGTTTGAGGAGCCCAGTGACCAAGGTGGCATCACTCTCAGGTACAGGAAGCCAATATTCAGCTGGACTCAGACACCTTCATTGTACCATCCAATTCTTCAGAATTAATTGTGAACATAAAAACTGGAAAATAACTATTTTTTTCTCCAAAGACAAAATACAAAACAGATTTGAACTTTTTCTTTGGTAGCAGTTGCCAAAATATGTTGCCAACAGGACAATCCTATATGTGAGACCCAAGGCAGAAGAAGATAGCAGACAGACAGTTTCTTTGGAAAACAAGACAGTAATGAAGCAGCAGAAGAAATAGAAAGTATTTTCTTACTTTATATTGCTGAAAAGTCTGTCTTTCGCACATAGCTTTAGAAAATTTAACAATTCCCTAAAGAGAATGTACTTAAACTAGGTAAGCCTACAGACATGTGAAATCACCACTAAAGACACTGTCCCCACCATATCATTAAAGGAAAGATGTGGTCTCCAACAAACACTTTGGCTAAAGCAGAACTGGCTACATAACATTTTGGAGAAAGTACTGAGTGATGAGTCTGGGAGCACAGAGCCAAAACACAGTTGCATTTATGGCAGTCTCACAAACCACCCTTTTCATATCCAAAAGGGAATTTTTTTTGTCCATTTATTTGTTTTTAAAAACAATTGAACCCTCTTCTGTTATTACCCAGTGTGTGGCATGTGAAACAATCATTAAATAGAGTATTTAAAAATAAGCATTTTGAACAATACATGTACTTTATTAAGCCAAAAGTGGCACTCTGTCATTGTGTTGAATGTAGTTTTAAGTCAGCAATGGGCAGCACCAAAGCACTCAGGATGTGTCTTCAGAAGCAACTAGACCAAAAAGAATAAAGGTTTCTAGTGGTTATTTTACTTTTGCCCCACAGCCTACCACTGCTTATATTTACTGCTTATATTTACTGTCTTCAATCTTTAGATTAATTCCCTGTTTACTCTCCCTACGCCAAGGCCTGCCTTTCTCCTCAAAAATAATTAAAAACCATGGACACATTATTTTCTAGGAAATTTTTTTGCCGTGCTGCAGAAATCTATTGGGTTGAATATTAAGAAATTCTGATTTCCTTTGAGAAAAAAGGATAAAATCTGACCTTGTCTGATTAAATTGTCTTCTGGTATCTCACCTCTTCCTAACCTTGTTTCTCCCTGACTGCCCACCTTCATGTGGCTATTCCCTGGAGATGGTATTGTGGAACCAAAGCTCGGGATAGTTCACTACCTCAGAAATTTCTGCAGCCAAGTTTTGAGAAAGGCTGGTTTGGTGACATATACAGTGGAATGAGAATCACATATTACTGATGAGGATCTTTTTTTTTTTTACCTGGTGGCACCAGGAGATGTTTGCAGAGACTGACAGTGTCTGAATACTTATCTTTTACTGCAGGTATGCCTTGAAAAGTCTTGATTTTGTGTCAGCTTTGATTAAGCATGGCTTGCCTCTCTTACATGAGACTTTGTGACAGGTTTTCTGTCTTCCCAGCATGCTTGTTGTAGGTGTTCTCAAAAGTTGGTGACTCTGATCATCTCTTCCTTTATTCTTACTGGTAGCGTGGATGAAAACACCCCTCTTTTATTTGTAAGGTGCTAAGGAAAACATTCATATTCTGCTTAATGATTACAGGTGGAAACATCTTATTATATCCTACAGAGAAGAAATCTCAGTTCCTTGCTTCCAACATGTTTTCTTGCTATGTTCCCATATCACTCTTTTCTCCTGTCCAGGAAAGAGAAATGCTCAGGACAAGATGTCCAATCAGCTTGTTTATAACAGTGCCCACAAAGTTAAGCTCATCAAAGCAATTTCCCAGAAAAGTGCTAACAAAATGGAATGATGACCTACACGTGGGATTCTGATAGCAACAGTCACAATTCAGTAGTTTACTGTACATTAATGTTTTCATATTTGCCTTTCCCTTCAATAAAACTTTAGGAAAGAGCATGAGCAGAAGAAGACCAGTCTAGTTTAGTGTCAAAGAAGCTGTATAATTCTGATAACCCTCTGTGACAATCTCAGCAAGGAGATGCAACCCTAATGATGCCTGACAGCTTGGGCAAAGGTAATGTTATGTTGTCTCTTCAGTAATGCCTTCCTGAGCAGCAGCTTTTCCCAGCTCCACAACACCAGAGCATGGTGGCTTGAACAAATGTGCTCTGCTTGGATCCCATGCCTTCACTCTGGCTTGCCCAGATATCATGAAGAATGCTTGCAAGGGCGACCTCTTGGCTGCCTAGGAGGAGGCCAGCGTGTGCATGAACTACAGATGTCCTGTGCTCCAACACCCAGGAGGGAAATACTTGCTGGAGCTGCACACACAGTGAGCAAGAGCACTGCTCCAGCAGCTGGTCAGCTTCATCTGGCACCCTTGTTTCTCCCCATTTTTGGCAGACACTTTCCCTCCTTTCCGGGAAGTACCGGAAGGATGGTAAGTAGCCTACCCTCCAAGAATTCAAACAGCTGCCAGAACTGGTCTCCAGTGATGCTTTAGAGATGTGAATTGAGCAAGGATGCAAGACCAAGAAATCCAGCCCTCCTTTCCTATATTCCAACTTCAGCTTTTTCACAGTTTAAGGAGAAGGCATCAACAGCAATCTGCTTTGCTTTACTGACTGCATTGGAGGTCAGGTACAGACCCAGGATTTAGCCCTGGCTTTTCCATCACTGCATCAGCTGATTCAGAATACTGACTTTAGTAGCTGAAGAACAGATTCATACATGTCTGTCTCCCCACTACAAATCAAAAGAGTAAACTGCTTTTGCACCCTGCAAAAACACAGCCTTCTCCTGATGAAGCCAATGCACAGAAAACACTGCATCAAATACATTAAGGAGGCTGACAAAAAACATTTTGTGCAGATGAAATATGAGTCTAGTGGTCTGTCTTTGATTTTAACTCAAAGCATGCATTTAAACTGAAAAATCACGTTTTCCTTTGAGCTTACACCTTAATATTTCCTGCCTTACAAAAAATGAATGGAATTAATAAACATGGCAATAGGGGGAATTCAGATTTTGATGCTTTTCTCTGCAAGAAATATAGACATGTGACGAGCAAATAGAGGCACAAGTCAAACCTTGGAGAGGTGATACCAGCCTGCTTCCTGCTTCTGATAACTGGGATGCAGGAAGGAACTCCTCCTAACTCAGGCTGCACTGTTCAGGGACTTTCAGCCTGGACTCTGGTTGCTTGCTGGGAATAGACTTGCCAGCATTTTGCATCACTTTGTAGTGGATGTAGACTGATGACTTTCAGGACATGATGCAAAATGCACTTGCTATTTCCTCAGGCTACTAGAGATCAGGAAAGATAGAGTGATGACTGTTGTTGGATGTGATTAGACATCTCCTGTTAATCTTTCTGGCTACTTTTTTATCTGATTATGAAGATAGCAGAAAAATTGTTAATTTAAATGTGGATCTGGAGCAGCTAGAGGCAAGGGCTTTCCCTAGTGGTATGTCAATACAGGTAAAGAAATGAAAAATATCAGGAATATGATGCATGCAGCACACAAAAATAAAAAAACATTTGATATCCTTCAGTTCTGATCATTCAATCCATACTTTCAGCTTTACGTACAGACACCTTTATTTGTCTGTTTAAGTCACCATTCCAGAAATTAAATGGGTGAGAGGGCTGATAATATACTTTAACTCTCTTCCTCCATGAGCTGCCCAGAGTGGCCTGGTAGCCAAATTGCTTGTAAGCTTGTGTACTTGTGAGAGCTGTCCCAGTAGGTTGCAAGACTTTAATTTAATCTCAGTCCTGGCCAGATAACTAATGGGAAGTGATCAACCAGTTAAAGGTGTTTAATCATATGGAATACCATGAGGTTATTTACAGCTATGTGGCACTGAGCGTCCTGCCCTGGCATTTAGCTCTCAAAACATGTTCACTGTCCAAATCACCTGACTGCAGCAGATGGGTAAAACTGCCCAGTGCCCACCAATGACTCTGAAAAGCAACCTAGTCAAAGCCATCTGCTTTTGATCATTTTGGTTTGGGCTGCATTACTTAAGTCCTCTTGCTCCACTGCCCAGTTTCAGAATTATGTGAGGCAGAATATCTGTGTGGTGGCACTTACTCCATAATAAAAAAAATTCTGCTCTAACCCTCAAAACACCTCCAGGGGTGCAAGCAAGTGTACTTGCATATACAAATACATTATATGGAACTGCTCTGCAAGTTGATCTATGGCAGTCTGCCTCTTCCTCTTTCCTCTGCCTTCATCTTGGTAGATATTTAGCTGCTGACCATTACCTTGAGACTTTGCTTCTGAAACAGAAACACCTTCTCTCTAATATTGCTGTTCCAGTCCCCATCCAGCATGAAACAACAGATGAAACAGATGAAACAACATGAAACAGTTACAGCAGTTCTTTAAAATATTGCTCCCTACCTCCCTAAAAGATGGATAGGTTTCTTTTGTTCAGAGGCACTACTAATTTTTCCTTGTATCACACAACATAAGCCCTACACCAAATCTGCACAATGGTGGACACAATTTTAATAGTCTGTTTTTTCACATGCTGTCAGTCAGCTGTTCAGCAGCAGAGATGTGCACCAGGCTCAGATGTGTTGGCTCACCCCAGTATAATTGTGGTGACTTGGCATCCTTTTCTGCTTTCTCCAAATCAATTCCTCAGAAAACACACAGATGACTCAATGAGAACACCAAACCACATCCTGAGACTATTTGACCTGGTAATTAGCAAGCACCTCTGTAAGGAATGATGGAAATACTTGTTTTCAAGAGCAAGGGATAAACCTCCACATTGGTTAATGAATAAAAAGGAAGTTGACAAATAAGATACTATTAAGAAAAGGTTAAGGTAAGCTCGTCCTTTGGAGAGTTGAGCTAGGAGCAAGCTTGAGATTTGAACGAAAACTGATGTGAGAAAAGAGAAAGTAATCTACAGAGAAAATTTATTTTAGTTTTAATATTTTAAATTCCTTCCAGGTGTGGAAAAAGGTGGACACTTCTTCCCAAGGGGAAAAAGGCTACATCCAGTAACAATCTATGTGGAGCAACAGAAAAATGCCTGAGGAATTTTCAGTGTAAATGTATAAAAGGCCAAATCAAAAGGAAAAACCAAACTTGTCCATGTGAGGTCCTTATGAATTTTAAAATGCAAGATTGCAGAAAACATTTCATTGTAACTTAGGGAATCTTATCTTCATCTTCAAATGCCCTCCTTCCCCATCCACAAATTTCACAAAAAACATGCCTGCATTTTTTGCTAAACCCTTTTAAAATGTACAGCACAGCCTCTTCCAAGTCCCACAGAAAAATTCCAAATGTTATACAGCAGCTGAATGCAGAGTTTCTATTTAAGTCTGCATTGTGGACTCCTCATCCCCCATGGGGAGTTTAATATATGGTTTCAATTCCAAACCAGCATCACTTTAGGGACATCTGCCTTTATTAATGCAGCCCAAGAGATGATACCCCTATCTATTGAAAGCAGCTTTAATAAAAAAGAGAGTATTTTCAATACAAAATGAAACAATTAACTGGACACTTTTGAGAACAGGTATATTGTAGCCTCATCATAGGGTGGTGGCCCCTTGATTTTGAAACTGATAAATAGGGTGTTCTTGTATACTTTAACCATCCTCCAGGGAAAGCAGTTTGTAAAGTGTAAAATTGCTCAGGCACAAATATTTATCACAGATCCAATAAGATTTTATGTGCTTTGTAACTACAATATTACATGTTTTATGCTCCTTCAATCTTTGCTTTAGACTACATCCAGTTTCTTCAGTAGAGATAATTTCACAACCAGTGGAGATCTGTAAACAATATTTTGTTACAGCCCCATGAATACTAGCTGCCATTATTTCCCCTGTAGCTTCAGTGAATCTTTATTCTTCCTGAACACACATTGCTCATGTTCAAAAAATGCCTGATACAGAAGGCATAATTACCTTCACTTTATGGGATTTGTCAGGTTTACACAGTTTTCAGTCCATTCGAATTTTAGCCGCCATTATAATTTTAAGTACCTGGCTAGTTCATATCGTTCAGTAGGTGCTGCTTTGTAGAACAGAACATCTTGTCCTTTAAAAATATAGCACAGTGTCACAAAACCAAGGCACACATAAAGATAGGCTCCATCCTGCCCCTTTGATATAAAGGCAGTTAATGGAGGTGTTAAATATTGCAGCTTTAGGTGTACAGCTGATTTACTCCATGTAAATCAGTGCAAATCACTCATTGTCTGGGAACCATGGCTCAAGTACTTCTGTAGCTGTTGGAGTTAGGATTCACAGATCCAGGCTCCAGTCCTGGCTGGGGCAGAGGAGTTTTATATTCACCATGCTGAGCCTATGGGCATCTGAAAAGAGCAGTGTGGCACTAGCAACCACTTCTGGAGCACTCCTTTCTCTCTGTGGTGTCAGCATGAAGAAGGAGCTGGAAATAGGAATTAATTTGATTGCAAAATGAAGCCAGTGCACTCAGGGCAGTGGGGTAGGGGCATGAAGCAAGTCCTGAAGTAGCTGTGCTTCTGGCTGTTCAGCATGGACTAACATGGACACATTCATTACTCCAGCAGGGAAACTGCTACATCTCTTCCTGCACAGTGGGTAGGGAAATGGTTGTCTGTGTTGGTGCATGAGAGAGGGCTGATGCTTGACACTGCCCAATTACCACTTTCTTCCATGCTTTTTCCTTTGTCAAGGCTGCATTTCTCCTTTTGAATCCTTGGACCTACTATCTCTTTCTCTCATCTTACATATCATTTAGCTCATAGACTTTATCATATCTTAAAGGCAATTAGTGAAACCAGGCAAGGTCACACAGCTGCGCTGCTCCACATGGAGCCTTGGATAAGCCAGCTGAAACCTAGACTGAGGGTTGGAGAGGCTGCTTGTTTTATCCATGCAAACTCAGTCAACATCATCTGTGCTCTGGCAATAGCTGTGTTAGCTTCCAGCTTCTGCTCCCTTCCCCACTCCCATGGCTCCTGTGCTGCTTCAGCAGCCAGCTAGACAGAACTCTCCCCCACTCTGGTTAGGAACAGAGGTATTTTCAGTTCAAACGACCTTTGTTTTATAACAAGGCAATAACAAGTAGCATTTGCTTAGGTGAAGGTATCTTAACTGCCTCTGACAGGCTGTGCTGAGCAGATCGTAAATAGGCCTGCCACAGCCTGTAGGCAAAGGCACCATCTCTGACAAAGAGGCAGGGCACAAACCAAGCCAAGGCTGAGGCAGATGAGGTATTACCCCGCTGCTGATGGAAACAAAGCACGAGCAGGGCCTTGATGGGTGTACAGAGCTTGCTACAGAGCTGCAAAGCATCCCTGCTCTGGTAATGCACACGGCAGCTCCGGGGTCCTGCTCCCAGCCCCATAGCAAGAGATTTTTCCTTAATGTGTGTTTGACTTTCTGAGGAGCAACTGTGGCTTTGGAACAGCTGTCAGTATGTCTGGGTAGCAGGGTGCCCTGACACAGCAATCTGCAACTTATTTAAACATCCTACAGAGACGTTCTGCACTATTATTTAAAAAGATGGCATATTCAGGGTATTTCTAAAATAATTTGGAGACATTAATTCCCTTGCAGAGCATCCATTAACTGCAGGCTATTATAATAAATAAGTGGCGTAATTATCAGACTAATTGTCCAAAAAGCTAAACCAGTCATTTTAATGAATGTTTCTGCTGCTGTCTTTAGCTGTCACACTCTGTCTGGAAGCCTAGCAGTGCCACAACTCCCTGGCAGAGGAGACCCCCACAGTTCCTTTTGCTTTGGGGTTTTTCCCCAGGCCTACCTTCTCAGCACACCTTTCCACCTTTCTCCATGTCTGTCCTACGTGCTTCAACAGCGCTTGTCCATCGTCAATAACTCAGCAGCAACAGCAGCTGCAGCAAGTGCATTTTTTCCCATGGCCTTCTGCTTCCCACATGCCACAGTCTGTTCTCCCTGGCTCTGTCTTCCTCAGCAGAAGGAAAAGGCAGGCATTTCAAGCCAAAGAAAGCTCATGGTGTGGCTGTCCTGCAATCTGAGATGGGTAGAAAAGAACAAGCAGTATTTCTCACCTTCTTTTTATGGCCATAGTCACCAGTCACCAGCACCTTTAGTTGCTATCTTGGTGTATGTTACTCAAAGAACACGTATTGAATGACTCAGGGGATAATGATTTTTATCGTAGAGTGATTCAGCACTACGACAAACAAAGCACTTCCATCTTCTGTGGTATTTGATTATTGGCTTCTTCCAAGTGTGCCCAACAGGGCCATATTAACTTGTAAAGGAGGGAAGAGTTGGTAAGACTTTCAAATTTACAGGGAGTTGGACAACTCAGTGGGAGGGGAAGGGAACAGAGAGAAAAACAAAATGTAGAAGTGTCCTGCTGAAAGGCTTGGCAACCTGCCATAGCCAGAGGAAAGTAGAGGAGATGAGGAAGAGGAACAGGCTTTAAATTGGAAGGGTCACAAAGCTGCAGCTATCCTGGATTTTTCAGAAGATGCTGTCACTTGGTAAAGAAGATTGATGTTCCTAAGGTTCTTAGACAAATGTAGTTTGAGGAGAAAGTGAGAGGTTAGACTGGATAACCTCAAGAGGTCCCTTCCACTCAGCACTTCTGTGGTTTAACAAGCTGGATCACAAAGACCTTTAGTCATACACAGGTATTTGAGTGAAGGATGAAGACAGAAGTGAGATGAGCACAGGATGGAGAACAAACAAGAAAGTGGTGGATAGTTTTTCCAAGCAAAAAATAAGGAAAAACAGAGCAGCCATGGAAACTTTTTGCAACTTTCCTATTTCCTCCTGCTTTTAGAGGAAAATCTGGAGGCGACCTTTTATGTTATTTATTTAAAGATAGCAAAATACTCTTGAATTGTCAGCAGATGAGCAATTGTGGAGGTATTCAGCTTCCTGTCTGTTGTCAGGTGGCAAGGATTGCTCACCTTCCCCCTCCCTACTAAAATTAGTCATGAAGCTCCTGGTGACTTCATTGAAAGGTAGTCTCAGCTTTCAATCATTTGAAAGTCTCCATCCTTCAATACACTGGTAAACTTAAAGCATAAGGAGGCCAAAAAATTACAGAAAGGAACTTCTTGAGTTTAGAAAGTGTGAGGTGTTTTTCAAAGGACATACAACCAAAATAAAGATTATTTCTTTCCTATAGGGAAAAAAGAAAATCTTAAAACTCCATCTGTCCATCCACTGTTTTTTTTTCTTGTCTTAAAAGCAGCATTCCCTACCATCCGCACATACATAGAATGAGCACTTTATCTGAATATTGTCTCAGGATCCAAAGGATAAATCCACTTGAAAATAGCAGTGTTCTGTTGGATAGGTTCTGCGGGAAATCTCGGTATTTTCCCCTTTAGTGAGAGAGGAAGAGAACACCAAAAGACTGCCCCAGCAGCCCCTTCATCTATGCCACCTACAGAGGTGACACCACAGTTGACAGGTCAGGGACATTTTAGCTCATTGATGCTTCTACTGGGGCAAAAGCAAATGGGACTGGAAAAGCAGATGAGATTACTGATCCATCAAATTCAATTCCCTGTAAATCTGAGGAGCTGAGCCTTGACAGCTCCTGTGTAGGACACCTTCTTCAGACCTGAAGTAGGCTAGATACACCCTACACAGACTGACTGGCATAACAGCAAATGGAGATCATATTATGGCACTAGCTTTGAAGGGAAGGAAAAATGCAGTGTTGATTTCCATTTCTCTTCATCTCTGATGTTCCAGAACATACACATTCATATAGCCAAGTCCTCCAGTGTATCACTGGGCAAAAAAACAAGACTGAGAGGTTTTGAAAAGCCTGTTTTCACAATTATGTTCCTCCCTCAACACAGACATGAAGATGGCTAAATTGAAACTGAAGACTTCAGAGGTATTCCCAGGTCTAAAGAGTAGAATATAGGTATTAAAACAAAACCCCATCATGAGTATTATTCAAATAGGCCTCCTCAAAGAAAAAAAAAACAACCTCAAATCATATTAACCCTTAAAACAATTTGTTTCTGTTACTCAAATAGAAGGAACATATTTGTACATTTTCTACTAAAAAAAAAAGCTTTCTAAAATACAGTATAAAACTTAGGTAACACATTGAGTGTTGTCACTGGAGGTATCTGCAGCTTGGTATAGAAATCCTCACTCTGTGTTGTCTCACTAAGGTTTCTTAACATTTCCCAATATAATAATTTGATTTCTTTAGAACCTGTTCTCCTCTACAGGACTGGATTCTGTTTATTTTTTTGAAAAAAACATATTTTCAATGAGATAAAGGGTTTCAGCAGTGTCTTAGCAGCAACAGAGGCACTGAACTAGCGGGCAAGATCACTGCCTGCCCTGCTTGTATTTTTAGCAGGTTAGATTTGGTCTGACAGCACATAATGTTGTTGTTCCCAGCTCCTTGGCTGATTGCTTGACCTGGTTTCTAACCCAAGTAACCTTCCTGTGTCTCCCTCAAGCTGAACAGCAAGGACAGTATGCTCTGTGCCATCTATGCACACTGTGTGATCCATTTTGTCAGGCTAATAAATAAATATTTAGTGCAGAGATTTAACAAGGGACTGCTTATATTTTTTCCATATTGACCGGTCTCAAGACTACTTACTCAGAGATGTTATGAATACCACATCCATAATTTTTTGTGCCATTGGGGATAAACTATCTGCTGTCACTTTTGCTAGAGGTTTGTGATACTGGTTGATTACACTGGTGATTCATCAAGTGGTATTTGGCTGCATTTGCCAGCCATTTTGCATTGAATTTTTCATCATCTTTGTTCTTCAGAGGCAGAGACTTAAATCAATGTTCTTCCTGGATTAGACGCGTGAGCATCTTTGAACGGCACAGCCTGTACATAAGACCCTAAGCAACCTCCTGTCTCTGCATGTGGGGAGCACAGGGAACTCTAATATTTTCCCCAGACTCTGGGGATTTTCTAGCCTGGTTTTGGTATTTTTTTCTCCTTTTACCCTTCCCCCATTTTTCTGGAAGTCAGGATATTGTGGGAAAGGCTGGGGATGGAGACTGAAGCCAGGAGGACAAATAGCAGTGAGTTGGGGTAGATGAGAGGAGTGACTGGCAAGGCAGAAGATTGCTGTATCTTTCATAGATAAGGAAAATGGAAGCAGCATCAAAACTGTTAAGCTGCACATTATTCATTTTTATATGCTGCTAGTAGTTACTTTGAGCCCTTCTCATCACCTTACATATTTTTAATACCTTCTGGTAATGTGATAGCTCCTGATCACTCCCTTAACCTCTGCAGACTAGAAAAAACAATATTCAGAATATGAAACTGTTGCACAATTTTCAAAAGGCATTGATAAAATAAGGTGCTTACAAAAAAAAAAAAAAGAAAGAAAGGACATTAAAATGTTTCTGTCATTTCTTCCAAAGAAAGCAGGAGTCCTTTAACAGGAGGAAGAATTTCCATTTTATAAACTGAGCCTGCAAGAACTTCACTGCAACATTACGTATTGTAAGCTCAGATCTCTCAGCCTAAACAAATAAATGGCAATATTGAATAGACCCCCTCAAAGAATCATAGCTCTCAGGGAAATATCCAGTGTCCCAAATAACGAATCACAGGGAAAATATTAAAAATAAATAAGGAAAATATTGAACCTTTGCTCTTCTGCTTCCTTGCTATCCCAAGAAAATGGGGACGAAGTTATCCCTCATGCAGTTCTGAAAATTAATTTGAGGCAGAAATGGCACCCATAGTTTAATCAGCCACGTACTCCACGGAGCATTGCAGAAGTGAATGCTATAAACCCCAAGTTTTTGCTGAGATGATTCACTGCTGCATTACTGCATTTTTATCCTGTGTATCCAACTGATTTCAGCATAAAACTGGAATATTTCAAGGATGACTCAGACCCGCTACTTTAGTTTCAGGGGAGATGGCATGGAGACATCTAGGAACAGCATAAATTCACAATTTAAACTCCTCCTGTCCTTGGAGCAAACCATTGATTAAAAAATAAGGCTCTTTCTGAAGAGTTCTGATTAGAGAGTAGAGGTTAATGGCTAAAAACCATACCTTTAGAAAGCAGATTAAATGCAGCCTTTAGAAGGAAGTGTGCCATCTCATCCAGACGTGGTAGCAGGGCACAAACATAGCAAGATGACGGCAGGAACCTGACATTTTAAGTGTCGAAATAGGGGTGATTTTGAAGCTGAAGCTGGCATTAAGAGGCTCTGAAGTTTCAGCATTTTGTGATCTCCAAGAAGATGCTGAAAGGGGATTTGAGAACGTGTTTCACTTCACTCCTGCCCTTCATTACATTGCATTAATTCATTCCACTAGACATTTTCAGAAATATCAAGAAAAAGATATTTTCTATGTTGCGCGTAGAAAATAATTCTTCCCTGAGAATAGGTCAGAAAAGCCCATTTCTTACCCCCATCCCTCTCTAGTGCTGTAGTTCACAGGGCAGCAGAGCAACTTCCCTTAATTCTTCCCATCTCATGAACCTGAAGAACAAATGATCTCTTGTCTTTTCTCATAAGAATTGTTTTGAATTAAGAGTAACTAAAGGTCTTATATTTCTTAGAGGGTTTTGCCCTGTGTGGAATGAGCTATTGCAGACTGCCTGAAACAAACACTAATGTATAAATCCTAAAAACACAGGCATCAAACTGCATGAAAGCACAGGCAGCAAGAAACTGCTTTGAAGCTCCAGCAGCTTGACAGCAGAAAAAAAGTTTTTGAAGTGACATGCCTGTTCCCTGGTGTGGCTTGCAGAGAAGAGGCATTGAAGAATTCTTGGCATTAGCACCACCTGTGTGGTCTTACTGATATGAAGAGTTTTATCCTGATTCAGGGAAGGAAGAATTAGAATAGAGCAGCACCCAGCAGGAGTAGATGCCTTTCAGTCTTGGTTGAAAAGTCAGCATAGATGTTTCAGCAGAATTGTGACCTGCCTGTTTCACTGAACACCATTTTGCCATGTTTGCTAAAAATATATCACTTTGTCAACAGGAGATAAAAAGGGGAAGAGGAGGAATCAGCTACAGCAGGAGTCATATCAACAGCTGGCTCATGGTATCTTCATAAGCTGCATCCTCTGGGTCGTGTGGCTGAACCCCAAAACAGAAAACACACAATGAGCTCTGCTGGGAAGCTGCACACCTCTGCAAGAGCATGGTGAAATTAAGCAGGATGGTTATGCCCATGGAATCACTTGAGGTTTGTTGCAAAACCAGTTTATTCTCCCGACTATCCCCAGCCAGTTTCTCACAGAGGAAAAAGCATTTAAGGAACATATTTTATGCATCAGAGCCATTACCAAGTTGCAAAGGATGCAGGATACCCTCCATAAAAATCCTGGACAGTTTGTCAAAAGCCTGAACTGGGGAGCCAGCCTCTATTTCCTTGAAGAAGGACAAAGCAGCCTTTTGTCCCCACAGTTCCCAAAGTAATGTAATCAAAACCCTAGGGAAGAAATGAACTCTCATTTGCCAGTGACCTAAGACACCAGAAATTATAAACAACTCAAATCCCTCAGATAATTGTTTCTCTAACAGCAACCAACAAGTGATGAGAAACTGGTAATAAATGCATACATTTTCACTTCTACTTGGAAAATAGCTCAGCAGAGAAAGACTAACACCAACTGCCTATGTGAAATGTATGCTCTGAGCATGGCAGTAACCTGTGAGGGTGGAGGATGGTTGGAAAAGGAATAAATATCACAGTAAGTCCTTCCCATCACTGTATCTCCTTATCAGACCTGCTGGGGTAATTTAGGGGTCTGTCTGACTTTCTGTAGAGGCCTCATGGCAGACTTCTCTGAGCTGACAGCTTAGTCTATGCATAGGCTGTGCTGAAGGAAATCAATTGCTGAGCAAATGATTATTGGAAGGAACAAATATGAGCTAATGTCTTATCTGTGTGTGCTTCTGATTTCTTACTGG
The DNA here is from genome assembly GCF_049639895.1 of Pseudopodoces humilis. Taxonomy (NCBI): domain Eukaryota; kingdom Metazoa; phylum Chordata; class Aves; order Passeriformes; family Paridae; genus Pseudopodoces; species Pseudopodoces humilis. The sequence goes on from NC_142205.1 coordinate 54,770,896, forward strand.
CTCATACACCAAATATTTTAGGCCTAGGGAAAAGTTGTTAGAAACATCTTGATAGAGCTGAGTTTGATTTTGCTATATGCAGTGCCCTCCATGCTGGACATGTTCATTTGGAAAGGTCAAGACATCCCATAGTTAGGGTTTAACATACAATGTGTACTCATCTCTAGGATGCCCTGATCAGACAGAGCAAACACAGGACACTGCACACCTGCTCTTTAAAGTAATTGATGCCTTTATATTGTAACTCAATATGTGTAGCTCTGTCCTCTGGTGATTGACCAGCTTGAGACATTCCCTTCAGAGGTAAACAGCCTGAAGGCTTGGTAAAGGTCTTATGGTCCCAAGATGTGGTCTAAAACAAGTCAGAAAATGTTTCAGCCAGCTACCAACATAACTGACATAAAACAGAGTTTGCTTTAGGGTACCAAAAATTAAACTTTAGTCTTTAATTATCCATCAGTACTATTCCTTGCCCTCTTTTCCTGTAGCTCTGAAACAAATACTATTTAACTTTATTAATACTGGAATGATGGAAATTTACTACATTTACACCTACCTCCACTGCAAATAAAGGAGGACAGAGATTTAAAAGCATTCCTGTCAGATCAGTTGTGGGATCTCTTGTCCCTGTTGCAACTCATAAATTTTAAAGGGGACAGTTCTCATCTCAGAAAGCCCCACAGTTAAAAAAAAAAAAAAGAAAAAGAAAAAATTCCAGTACTCTGAAGATGCAATTAAGAATGCAGCAACACAATTGTGTTATGTAGTTATTGCTCCAAAGTGTACACTGCTTGGATTTTGACCTTTTAAAACTCCATTAAGCTATGTAAATACAGTAACAAGGAATGTGCACTGCTCACAAGCAGTCTGTAGTGTGGCTTGGATGCCATACTGCCAGTGGGCTGACACTGATGAAGCCTCTTTATTGATCTGCACAGAACAGACCCACCGTGGAAATTGTGTTATGGCCCCCCCTCCCCCTTTATTGTCATATGTCTTTGACTTCATCCTGTGGGTCAGCCACACAACAGTGCAAAACCTCTTCCCAAACAGCTAACTTAGAAACTGAATTAACACATTTGCTATTAAGGCTTAGCTTGTTCCCACAGCCAGGAGAAGGACAAAGGAACAAAGGGATGCTTATGTACATCTCCCATGACATCGCAGCTTTTCCATGTTTAAATTAGCTGCCTTCTGCTCTACTGTAGCAGCTCTTTATTTTGTTTCTTCACATAAGCATTTATCTGATGCATTAGGAAGAATGAATAGTTTGGCAATCAAAGGACCAGATGTAGAAGTGGTTTTACGAAGCAGCTGAATTATTTCCTGCAGATAAATCACCTGGGCCATGACCTTTTCTACCCTCATTCACCCACCTAACTTCTATTGAAAATGCTCACTGTTCCCAAATATTTACCAGATAATTGATGACAAGGAAATAAACCAACACTTCTCCCAGATTACCATCATACCCCTGACACAACACAACAGTCTCAGAGTAATCAATTTATGTGTGCAGATTTTTAAAAGAGGAACAAAAAAATTCTCTTCAAACTTAGCAATACAGAAACACAGTCAGGAAGCCAAAGGGCCCAGGCTACACAGATTTCTTCACTCACCATATGCTACAATTGGTTTCTTCACTGGTCTTTTCGATAGTATTTTAAGTTTCATCATCCTTCCTGGGACAATAAACAAGTGAGTAATCTAAGCATCAAATATAAAAAATTTTATTTCAAATCCAATAGTTCTATGGCAAAACTGGACCCAGAGGACTAAAAAATGAATCTTTAATTAAGGAAAAAAATAGAAACCAAAACCAACCCTCTCTGAAAGTCTCACAAACATAATGAGGCTGACAAGTTTTTTTTAACAATAAATTTTGAGCAACATTTTTTTCTGTTTTTTAGGCAACATGCTTGGATGAAGCCAGAGGGGATATGAATCATATTTAGGCAGACCCCTGTAGAAATACATTTAGTGTGCAATGGATGCACAGCTGGACAAACCAAAGCTCCAACAAGAATACCCTAGCACACAGAGTGAACTCAGCCTTTTTTCAACCTGTACCTGAGAATCCAGAACTAAGACATGTGAGAGCTGAACTGCTTTCTGTGGCCTTACATTCAACTCAGAGCTGAACTCTGAGTGTAGGTGAAGCCTAAACAATGCTGAATAGATGCTATCAGGCCCTATCTGGCTAGGAGGAGATTGGTAAGGACACAATCTACATTCATCCAGGTTAATATATAAAGTGTGATTTTGGCTGATCTCTTTAGGGTAGCAAGCACGGTATGCAGCCTTTGCACCTGTAACAGACCCAAGAGACCCCCAGCACAACACCCCCCCCACAATCTCTTTCTCTCTCTGACAGGTAGAAAAACATTGGCAGTATCATCCTAGGGGGAACCTCTGTTGGAGCAATAAGGGAGTGGAAGAAATAAAAGCCAAATACACACAGAAAGCAGTGGCCAAAACAAGGTGGCATCAAAAACTTGTGCATGTCAGGAATAGCACAACCTGCCTGCAGTGAACACAGCTGGGAGGACACGTGAGTAGAAGGAGAGGGAAGCATTTCCAGTTTGGACGTGCCCCTAGGATTTTGAGTCATGACACATGCAGCTTGCCAAAAGTACTCCTGCAAAGGCTAAAGAAGGGGAAGGTGAATCATTTTAGACATTTTCTCACATTATTTAAGCTCACAGCTGGTTCAAGCTCTTGTGTCTGAGAGGTAGAAGCCACACTGCTGCTGCTGTAGCCATAAAAATCACAGAGCCCACCCAAGGTCTGTCCAAACCCAGCTCAGTCATGTGGGGGCATTTACACAAGGCTTTGCTTTCCAACACTGCCAAAATACAACCCAAGCTACATCAGAGAGGCAAGAGCTGAGAAGGGCTTTTATACAACCGTTTCTCACCTACACCACTCAACTCTGTTAAAGCATTTTTATCAGTATTTTCCCCGTGATAGGGGCCTTGCAGAGCTCTTTGCTGACTACAAGAACCAATGTAGTCTTAGCGTGTCTTTAACACATTTCACTGTCACCCTAAACCAACAGAAGCACTTCATCCAGTCCATACAAAGCGCCCATAGCAAAGAGCTATCAGCTCTTCCTCACTCTCCCACTAGGACTGAGATGCAGCACACACCTTTACTACAGCAGAGCAGATGCCACCTAATTTTTCTAGGTATCCTTCTTCCAGCTGCACAGTCCTGTAGAGTCCACACCAGAAAGCTATCCTTGATTTAAGGACTACGTTTCTTCATCTTGCTAAAACCACTGCTTCACCTATGGTAATTTCCTGCTGCACCTCCCTAGTAATCTTTCTGGGCAAGATTTTTCACTGATGCAAACCAGTGGAGCCACATTGATTTCAGCAGGGCTCTGCTGGTTTTGTCAACTGAAGACATATTTCCTCTGGCTACACATTGCTCAGTGGCTTTCCCCTTTTCTACTGGCAAGTTACAAAGCACTGTTTGCAATTATGCATTTCTATCACAATGTACAGATAGGAAATTAGTCTTCTGAGGCTTTCCCTCAGTCCCCCTGCACTCCCTGCTCAGTCCTTGAAAAGGCCATTTGAGCATGCAATATTAATCATCTGCTGTGCAATAATCTTGGAAAATGTAATATATTCTGGCAAATCACAGGGCCTCAGAGGAACTGCCTGTCTCTGAACAAGCAGCTCTCATCCATTATCAGGGAGTGACGAACGCAGCTCCCCACTTATTTGCCCCATCAGCATGCAAACAGCGACTCAATTCAATTGTGAGAAATGGGAGGAAATAATCTGTGTTAATAAATGGTGAGAGCATGAGATCGTCCGATTTCAGAAAATAAGATCAAAACCACTGAACTCCCTTCGTTGTCTCATTTGATACCTTCCCCTTGCTGTTAATGCAGCACTGGGAGTAATTAAGCTTCTGGAAGAAGTTTCATAATGAAATCACATCACTCAAAACAATTAAGACAAGCATTTTGTGCACATTGTCATCTGCCTTCACTAGTGTTTAAAGGTCAAAGAAACATTTAATTAGGAAAAAAAAGAGAAGATAAAAAAATAAGTAAACTGCAGTACGCTCTGTGGCCATGTCTGAGACCAATGAGTGCAAAGGCTAAGGGTTCAAGCAAACGAGCATGCAGAATCCCATCCATCTAGATGGCAAATGTGATGGAAATTACTAACCATGTTCTGATTGTGTCTGGAAACCTTAGTCAGAGGGTAGAGCCTTCATATCCTACATGCTATAGGGCAATGAGAAGATGTGCTGCCCTGGTCCCAAACTGCTTATGGTCTGATCACACCTGTAGACAATAAAAAGAGAGGTCAAAGAAGATTTCAGGAGTAGTAACCAGATGAGGATTACCAAGAAATGAACCCAGATAGCCCCTAATGTAAACCACTGTTACTGAAATGACAAAGCTCTTTAAGTAGGAAAAAAGTCACCAAAATGTAAATTTCAATTGCACAAAAAATGCACCTAAAATTCTGCCAACTTCTCTGGTCGTCCCTCTCATTACATTTCTTGCTGGGAAGAGTGGTAAATATGCAATCATGTGAAACTTGTTCTCACCAGATTTTGTTTATTTGGTGACTGGTTTCAGCATGGATAAAAGAACCAGTGGTGGAATCAAGCTTTAAAGCACTTCCTCATCTGCTTTTATCAGCATACTTTAAAAGAATGTAATTAGACTTCAGCAATAATACCCTCTTAATTATAGCTACAAGCCCCCTCAGATGGGGAGGAAAGCACATTCATCTTTACTGTTCCTGAAGTGCACTAAGTGATAGGAAATAAGTGAATTTATGGAGCTCTTACAAATAGCTGTCAGATACACTCCTACTTATTTTTATTCAGTTGAATTTGTTTCTCTAGATGAAATTGCCAGAAATTTACTCTCAGGAGGAGCAAAGTAACTTTGTCTCTCAGACAGTCAGCCTGGATGTTTGATTAGATATAGTGATCGCCTGGTTTTAATGAGCCAAGGGGAGGGGGAAATCAGGCTGGTATAGGACATGGCTGGGGAAGACTATTTTCAGGTGTGTAGCAGGCTGAACAAGCATCACATAAAAACATACATGTCTTTAGCGCTTTTTCTTAGGGTGCAAGGTGCTTTCAAGTCAGGAAACAGAAAACAACCTTTCCATAGCTTGGGAGTAACATGTTTCGGAGTGGATGTGATTCTGCTCACTAGTGCCAGGTAGTTTCAGAGCAGTTAAAATGCTATCACCTGCAGTCATTTTAATTTACCATTGGATTATGCTCAGATACCTTCTTGTGCTATTTGCAAAGGGTCTGCTGGGTGCACAGCCTGACCAGTCCAGATGTACCATTTTAAGAGTCACCTCTCACAAGGACATCACTACCATCTCAGCCTGCATCCCCACATTGGAGAGGAGAGGTTGGGAACAAGCCATCACCCTCAGGACTGATCTCCATTTTCAAAGACAGTGTAATCAATGCTTGTATCTGGCAATGAGAGCAGGCAGACATTTTTTTGCAGAACGCTTTTTCCTCAGCAGAGAATAACAGTTTTTAAAATCAAAACATTTCACGGGAGGATGTCAGTTTTAGGAGGGTTTTTTTTGTTTTTCCTTGTGTTTTTTGACAGGAAGATGTTTAAATGAACCATTTATATTTTCTTGTTTGGTTTTGAAAAGGCATGAATGTTTCATTTCAATGTGAGTGCATTTTGTTTCTACTTTTCTAGTTCTGTTTGTTTCAGCTTGCATGGCATAATAAAATATGTACGATAATATTGAGTTTACACACCTCCTTCATTACACGTATCCAGCATATAATTTTTTTAATGAATTATATAGTTCATCTATTATCAAAATGAAATATTTTTTTTATTATTGAATGACATGCTTCCATGCTAATTGGGGGAACAGAGTAGAACAGATCTAGATGAATAATTTCTGAAAGTTCAGAATTCATTTTTACCAGCATTTTTGATTTGTGACCTTTCTTTGACTAGCAACCTATGGAAGCCACTACTTCTGCCAGTGGAAGGTGGACTGTCTCTCTCAGGCCTGTGTGAACCCAATAGAATGTACCACTGGCTGGATTTTTCCTGTCATGGATTAATTCCTAGGACTCCCTCAGCAGAGGATATGCCTTCCCGTCCTCAGTGTGTAAATATGATCTATGAGATGCCAGCTGAAATTTAGAGTACATGAGCACAAACACAGAAAAGGGGTTGAACAATAATCCATCCTGTATGTTGGTGCTCCTCCTGCTGTGTTCCTGCAAATCAGAGCTGCTCTGAGGTACCTATTAAGTGGATCTTTTGTAACATGGGAAACCATCCAGTTTGGGGGCATTGATTGTTCAAAATTAATAAAGTGAAGACAAATACACTCATCAGCTGACTGTTCAGTACAAAATGTGATGAAACACAATTTCTCTCCTCTCTACTAAAATGAAATCAGAAAAATATTTAAGATAGCATAAAATTCCACAGCTATATTAGCAGAAATGTACACAGAAGGAGAAGCGGTATAGAGCTCATGGTGTTCTGAATAAATTCTCTTAACTTTGTTAACTTCCAATTAAGGGAACATATAAACCCATGCTTTGGAAAAGATGCTTAGTTTTACTGTTTCCAGTCTTCTTCACTAACTACTGCAAAAATAAAAGATAATTTCTCAGTGATATCCTGACCCTTTTTTTATAACTGCATTTTGATTATGCACAATATTGTCCTGTAAAATTGCATTTCCTAATCAATAAGAATGACTAAAATAATTTCAAAGCACCATTTAAATCCAGCCCTAATTTGATTTCACCCAGCATCTGCTTAAGCATGCCACTTAGCATGCAATTTCATTCCAAAAATTGGATCTGTCAAAATAGCATTCTGGAGGACTATGTTTACTGTATCTTAGTAATCCTGCGTCACGAGTGCTCCCTTTAGAAGTGAAAGGATTCCTTTCCCTCAGCTGCTTCCCTTGATAGCAGTCTGGTCCCGGTGAATAATTTGTTTGTTCCTTTTCACACATCAACATGAGTAATGAATTTCCAACAAGTCTCACAGACTGCTTCTAATTGCCTCGTGAATGCAATCACTGGCATGTTCTAGGATGCTGGTTTCCTCCACATAAGATCAGGAATAGTCTGTGCTTTCCTCCACAATCCTCCTTTTAACTTCCTTGATCTGATTTCCAGAGTTGGAAAGGGAGGCTGTTGCCATCCACATATCACTAGGGATGGCAGCAGCTGGTCCTATGGTTAAAGTCTGGCCTTCCATGCCATTGTCAGCAAATCTCCACTGAGGTACCGGCCATGAGTTTAATAAATCTGCTGGTGATCTGTGACTCCTGGTGTCTCAGTTGACAGGACAGGATCAGAAGTCTCCACGGTCAAAATTAGAAGTGCTCCAGCTGTTTTGCAGTGTTCTCAATCAGTAACCAGAGTATATACCAGAAGCACACACTGCTTTGTTCATGCTCTGGAGCTAATGGGAGCAGCAAAACTTATGTCAAGGTCCGAAATAAGCCCCTGGTTTTATATAGTTTTGCACCAAGGACAGATAACCTAAGCCAGATTCTCTTTCCTTGGTGTTTCAGGGGAAGCTAATGATTCTGAGTACTTCAATTTTTGGACATCAGACTTGATGCCATCCTCAAAGTGGGTGGAACAGAGAAAGAGCAGAGCACACATCTCCAAACATTAGACATCTTTGAGGCATTTTGTTTTGTGTTTCAACCACCACTTCTCACTTTCAAAAGACTCAGATGTTTTTTGACAAAGTCATTTTTCAGTGTAGCACTACATTAAAAAAGCAAAAGAAAAATATGAATATCTAGGATGTTCAGAAATCTTTTATCATGTCTAATAATAAACCAAGGATTAGCTTTCTTGTCATTCAGCTAAATATTTTGAATTGCAAAAGTTTCTAGCCGAGTTTGTTTTCATGTAGCTTTAAAAGCACAACCCAGACACTTCTTTAGAATGCACAGGTGAGCAACTGACATTTTCTAACCTGATTGCAATTATTTTGGCACACATTTTATGCTGTAATTAATTATAGCACGGGTCAAAAACCAGAGACTCTAGAGAACCATCACTCCTCTAAATTCTCCACTATGCAAATGTAATTATTTTGCATTTCACTTTTTTTTGGTTGGTTTGGTTGCTCTCTTATTTAATTAAGCAACTTGGAAGAATGGCTGAACGCAAAAAAAGTGTTTAAAAGGGATATATTATTTTCAAATCTACAGAAAACCCTGTGCAGGTGAGGTGCACAGTTTGATATATGACAGTAATCTCATTAAAGAGGATTAGGAGTTAAGAAGCCCTCTCTTACTTTCTTGTAGGTGCAGTATCAGTGTGGGCGCTCCTCATTTGCTTATGTGCAAAGTAAAACAGGTTAGCTTTTTTTAGCTTTGCTGCTGTACTACCTCTTCCTGAGGTGCCCCGTTTAAAAAATGGATCCTTACATGACCCGACTTTCAGTGTTGTAATTCTTAACCCTGCTTCCCATCACCTGCTGCATCAGCTTGCTCTGGGCATTCAACAGCAGTCACATCCAAGAGTCACCTCCAGAACTTTGTGTATGGGCTATTGCTGCCTTTGTCTTTGCCAGAGGGGGTAAAAATCAATGAACCACAAACTCACACTCACCAGGAATTCTGCACCATCCTAGGGCTATATTCCCTGCCTCGTTGTGGCATAATCTTTCTTCTCTGGGCAACCTGGTCCAGTGCTTCACTGTTTTTGATTAGTACCTTTCTTCTTGAAAAGCCTGCAGAAATTGGATACAATTTCCCCCTGCTTTGGTTGGTCTTTTTTTGAACCATTTGGTCTCCTGGACTGCTTCTTGAGCATTTGGTTCATAATCTTTCAGTGTCATGGTGAAAATACAACAAATTCTTTATCCCTTGATGCACTTCTGCCATGACCAGATATCTTTTTTAAAGAGTATCTTTGCACAGCTGGAAGATGTGAGCTTTGGGCAGAATTGGGTAATCTGAGCTACATGGGATAAAGGTGAGCCTAGAAGAATATGAGTAGCACCTTTCTTCATGGGAAAATTTACTATCAAAAAACCCCCAAATGCTGTGCAAATAAGCTCATTTCACACATGTTCTCTGAGAGGCAAAAAACTCCTCATAATTGTACATTATATAAATTTAATGTTGTCAAAGCCAAATGCCAGTTTTCATTCTGAAAATCATTTCATGTTACATTCTATAATACTATCTTTATTTTTTAATAATCTTGGAGAAGCAGAAAAAAATTACACTATTTTTGGGTTTTTTTGGGTTTTTTGTTGGTTTTTTTTTTGGTCCATTTTCTTGAGCTCAGACAAGCCTTTTAAGCATTTTCTCTCATGGAGAATTTTCAAATAGTCAGCTTTAGGTCTTAACTAAAAAAAGGTGGATGTCAAAAATCACAACCAGTAGTGCTCTCAATAAATAAGCACCAAAAAAAAAAATAAAGTTCATTCAAGATCTGAAAATATTTAATTTCACTTCTTGGTACATTGCAAGTCTGCAGCTCTCATCTGTCAGATACTGCAAGCTTGTCATACCACAGCAAAGTATTGGTCATGAACACTTAAAATATTTGTGCAAACCAGCTGGTTTGCATATGGGAAGTTATGTTATTATTCATCAACACTGCAATTTTACAGTTCCTGGGAAGACAGCAGTGTGCTTAAACATTTCTGGTTGCACTGGTGGCGTTTCAGATCACTTAACTGTTGGTATAATCTTTACGTAGCTTCACATAATCTGTTAGAACTAAATTATGCCATGTCTTCCTGCTCATATTATTTTACTTCTAGTAATATGTCATTCCCATTCATTTAGAATCCCTAGAGTCTGCAGCTGAGAGCTCTAATTAGGTGTGTCTACAACTCTGGAAATTAGGTCTTCCATCTTATTTTCATGTTTGGATTCAATTTACTATGTTGAAACAATTGCTTTGCTCTGGGATCTATCAATATTTTCTCTTTCAGGGTAAGAGTAGAACTTGGATTGGTCACAAAAAGTAAATGACTGTGAGCATCTTACATGAGACCTACAGTTTGCTTGGTGATTCTTGTGTTTTTTCACATGAGCTCACACAGAGCAATGCCATCACACATCTTTTATGGGCCTATTTTTAGACATGGTTTTGTTCAGGATGTGAAATATTTTGTGCAGGAATTTAAAAGCTCCTGCAGCACACACTCTGTAATTTCAAGGCCACCTAGGATTTCTTTTTTATCTCTCTTTTTGGCAAAATGCAGACATATGTTTAGATATCATCCTGCCTGTGCTAATATGAACTAGTAACATTAAGAATTTCACTGGGTTTTTTTTTTTGTTGTTTTTTTCTGGAAAAACAATACAGCAATACAGTGCTTTTTGTGGACACTTGGTTAATTTCCTTTTAGTTTCCCTGCCCTGTCCCCATCATGTCTGGACAGGTGAAAGCAGAGGTGAGCCTGAGGCAGCTCAAGGTTTAGAGCTCGATAAACCATCCCCAGCAGTGCTGAATATGGCAGGCTGGTACTTCCCTGCACCCCAGAGTAACTTTAAATGTGGCAGTCAGGTTCATTTTTTTTTTTTTTTCTGTACTGTCTGTGGTCAGTGTCAGGGAGAGCTGTTTGTTATGGATGTGTCCAAATGAAGGATGACTCCTGCCAGGCCTTTGACAGAGGCGAAAAAAGCCTCATTTCCTGGCTAACCAGGAAAGACAGAAGTTCTGAATACATTTATTGTTAAAGCATGCTGTTACTTGGGTTTCGAGCTCATTTGTGCATGAGCTGTCATTTGGTTTTGTAACTGTGCAGTGACTACGGAACTGACCTAAGAATGGGTTTTCATTGAAGGTGGTACAACATGAAAACAAATAGTAATAACAGCCACTAATGCTTTGGACTGCACATTCAGTCTCCGAGTGCCCCAGAATTACACTCTTAGCCAAATGGAGATAATGCTTGCACATCTATGGAGAGTTCTTGGAAATGTATGAAAGTCTGTTTCCACAAGCAGCTTGCTTGGTCAGGAAGTGTGTGAAAGCCTAGGGTAAGTTCTGAAAATAACTTCCAAATATATTGATTCTCCATCCCTTTCTGAGCCCTAGCACTGCCAGGTTGGAAATGCTAGAAAGCAGATGGGGTCAATTCCTTTATCTTTCTGGCCTTTGCTGTTATAAGAAAAGGATGCAGCACTGAAAATGTAAATATAATCTAATCAGCGTTGTTGGTGCCCAGAGCATCGTGAGGAACAACAAAATCCCAACAGCCTGAAGTGGTCACACACAGAGCATTCAGCACCTACAACAACCTCCTTCCCCGAGCACCTCCCTTGGGAAGCATCCCTCCCTTCCTATTTCCCCACACAGATGTCATCTGCAGCTTGGACACTGAAAACCAATCAGCTGCAAAAAAATGCCTTGGACACTTCAAACTGGGCCCCAAAAATGGAAATATCACCTTTTGTTTATTGCCTTCAGCTGATGCAAAATAGGCGCATGCATTGGGAATCTGGCTGCTAAACTCTGATGTGACAATCTGTACTGAGCACCTGCTTTTCCTTAAGTAGTACATCTTGACAAATTACATAATCAAGAGCATAGTGATCCAGAATGAATCTCACAAAGATTAAGTAATGTTCTAGCACATCCAGCACAGAAGTGGGGAAAAAAGAAAGTCTTTTAGGCACAAAGACTATGGCAAGCTGAAGTCCTGTACACTTGGCAATCTCAGTAACCCACAAGGAGAAGTTAAATAATGACAGAGTATACACTTGAATCCTGCAGTTTGTGGTCTTGAGGCCACATGTTGGCAATTCCTGGTATTTTCTGCTTTTAAAGAGGATGAAGATTCTCACCTCCTGCTGTCTTAATACGGCGTGACTGCAGGCCTGCACTTAGCAGATCCAGAGAGAAAGCAGCAGGGCCTTCTGAGATTTCTGGGCCTGTAACAACCTCTAAATCATCACAGTGCTCCCCCAGACTTGCTTAGCCACATTTTTCAATCATTGCAGGCGTCCAGGTGGAGCGCTTTATGTGCATTGGATTAAGCAGTGAATAAAGGAAGAATATGGCTGGCTCAGTACGTACCTCAGAAGGTGTGAATGCTCGGCCGGCCTGCCAGTTAGCTGCTTGTGCATGCAGAGAGCAGCTTATATTCACTCTGAATGCTTTTGTTAGATAATATGAAAAAACCACATTGCCACACATGTGGAAAATGCTGTTTTCAAAGACTCGTCACTTGGTCAAATCTGAACTCATTTTCACCAGGATCCCCACAGGGCTATCTCAGGGAGGCCTGCCTCCCCTGCCAAACTAGTTCTGCTGGCAACTGGCTCTTGTGAACTTCCTATAAAACCTCTTACAAACTGAAGATTATTCTAAACACCAGGAGAAGTGCATTCTTTCCTCCTCTAACACTGCATGTATTCACGTTTGCAGTATGAATTATATTTGCTCCATGTTTGCTCTAGCTCTGCAGAAGAGTTCCAATTCAGGCAGAAATAACAAAAGTGCTAATATGAAATGTATCATTGAAACATGCTGCTGATCTTCACTCTGGGTGCCAGCACATTTAAACTGTGATTTAATACAATACATTAATTAATACAGTTGCATCTTCCTCTATCCCTTGCATAAAATTGTCAAGGCAAGTGATCCAGCCAATTTGCAGTGATTAATATATCTCTCAAGCATGTTTCCCTGTCCTGAATCACAAGGATAGTACAAAACCATGCTGCTAGTGCTGCATACCTTTTACAATAACAGCTTAATTCCCCACCCTCCATGGGCCTAGGGCACTGGGATGCAGATATCCCTCCACCATCTCAAACTGGGGCCATGGCACATGGTACCACAATTCTTCTGCTCGAGGGAGGCAGCCAGATTCCATGAGAGGATACTTCACCTCACCAACTTCACGTGAAAGATGATGCATAGTCAGGTAAGCACTCACATGCTCTCTTTGTCCAGGTTTTAGAAGAGCTGTTTCCATGGAAATAGGTTGTTTCTGTTTATTGATGCCTGTATTCTGCTGGAAACCCTTGTTTCAACATCGTTTTTTTGCTGGACGTGGATGCAGTGAACATCTTGAGGGGTCCTTGTCCTTAACTTCTAATTTTCCTCCTAATTTTATATACAAAAAGTTTAGAAGATCAACCACTGATCAACAGAAACGATTTGCGATACATGCATGGGTTTAAAGAAAAATAGTACTAAAATATAATATAGCATTGAAAATAATAATATAGCATTAAAATATAAAGCAGCATTAAAAACATGCTGCTGATTTTAATAGTAACACATCAGCAAAGCAGATTAAACATTTTTTTCTGTTTCTTCAGATTGTCTGTTCATTTTAAAAGTCCTCCTCAGAGAAAATAATTTTTAAGAAAAAAATAACAAGTTAATAGGAAAAAAAGCACTTTGTCAGAAATAATTCAGGAATGTCTTAACATCCTCTCAAAAAGCTAACCATTTCTCTTGGAAAAAAAAAAAAAAAAAAAGAAAAAGGGAAGGATTTGTTTTTTCTGTTTTATTTCCCCCCAGGGGAACAATAGCAATCTTTAGCAAGTTGACACAAGAGAGAGGGAAGAAATTCCATTGAAAACTATAGCAAGAAACAAGGTATTTTCAACCACATCTCTTCACTAGTAACGTAACATGTCACAGGACTGTAGCAGCAGGTCCAGGAGAGACAGAGCAGCAGAGACAGGACCAGTTATAGAACATATATCAAAGAAAAGACAGACACCAAAGAAAAGTGTATGGCTTTTTCCTTACTATTTTGCTGTCTTATGACTGCATGCAATGTCTTGATAGTGGTGAAGAAATAATAATAATAATAATAGTAATAATAATAATAATAATAGTAATGACAACAAAGTTTTCTACTATAATCTGGGGAATCTCAGAGGAAACTAGTGGGCTGGGTCTAATAATGCCTTTGAGAAAAAGACTAGTATTGTTTTCATTTTACGCATTATGAAAATGGTAGATGACTTGTTTAAATGATGCAAAGGGGAAAATAAGTTTCCCTCTTCACTGCAGAGGTTTGGCATCAAATATCTCAAATAAGGTAGTTTTGTAATACATGAGGGAGCTGCATTTGGGGAAGAAGTATTATGTCCTTGCAGGACGGCCCCCATAATTCTCTCTGGACCAGTTAAGTTAACAAACTAACTAAATTCTTGAGTTTGGCTGCACAGAGGCACAGATATGGAATGGATCCCAAGATAAACACTGTGCTACAAACACAGGTATCCAAAACTGCAGCTCCTTGACAGGGGAGATGGCGTGCAGGTTTTGTCATGAAACAAAGGGATTTGGGGATCTAAGTGCTTCTATTCAAATAAATGTATTTGTTCCAGAGGAGCAGAGGTGGTGTGATGATACATTGTAGCAAAAAAAGTACATTGCAATTACATTGTGATGCTCCCATCACAGTCATTAAGTACTCAGATTAGCTTCTCTGTCTCTCTCAATTGCATCAATTAGAGCTCTACATTCAATTTTCTGGGGTAATTTTGTCAGTGTGGCATGATGAAATGGTGCTTTTACCTTCTATATGCTAATTTGCTTACTTGTATTTATACTGTTCCTTTTATTAGCTATAGTCCTCATTACTGTTGTCCAGACCTTGTCCATGTTATAGCCATATTCATTTGCCTCCTTCCACTGTGCAATGAGCAAGCCCTTGATATCTGATGCAGCTGAAAAATCAAGCACAATTCAGCTATGATTTCTCTTTAATCTGTACTTCCTGGCCCCATCTTTTCTTTCACTTTGTGGAGATTTCTTCAGCCACATCTGAACATCACCAGAATAAAAGTGGAAATGTTTTGCTGAAAGCAGCTTTTGAATACATGCTGTGAATTTATCAGCTCTCCTGTGCCAAACCTCTTGAGGTAAAACTGATCCTGCATGTGCAGGATAAACATTCCCTGTTGACATGGTAAGTTAGCAAGCCTGCTGAGTTATCCTGAGTTATTATCTTCTCTAGCACTGGAGGTGGAGACCTGAGGTAGACGCATAGCACCATATCATTAGTATTCACAAATTTGCCATTGGTCTGTGAAATATTCTGTTATTAAAACATGAAAAGCAAAAGAAAAAATGTCTCAGAAAATCTATGTGGACAACTGTGTTTGGAGAACAGAGAATGTGAAGTTTTGCATTTTTCTGTGGCAAGTAGGCAAACAGTTTTCTACCTTTATAAATCAAAACAGCAATATTTGTAGCATCTGCTTGACTCTTTTAGCCATCATTATAACAAATGACCATTCAATCAATACTAAAGAGGAAGATTTGTCAGCTTGGCTGCAGAACCTCTTTCTATACCACAGATTAAAATGATTTTCTTTTCAATGACTCCTTTGTACTAAGGATTTGAGCTCTGCTAGGGAAGTTGATTGGGGTGTGGGGTTGCTGCAGAGCAGATGCTGGGAAGCTGAGCCCCAGTTCTGCTTTTAATTATGTGGGGACAGACTTTAGAGGTTACACAGCTCCTCCTGTCCTGGGTTGCTGCAGCTTGGCAGCATCCAGGATACAGGACCTGTCCTTGCCACTGCTGTAATGAAGCCACCCATCTGATATCTGTGACATCTCTTTATGGGAACTTGAGTCCAGTGTAGTTATGAAAATGCAGCATAGACACTCCCTGTGCTTAACCCTGTTGGCCACTGGATCCAAAAGGAAAAGGGAGAAAGGGGACACATTCTGAGACATGCAGCCTTTTAAAATGCTGCCATTTTCAGAATTCCATCTGTCCTTACTGCATTTTCTGTTTGTGCTCTGATGAACTTCAAGCATGTTGAAGGCAGAAAAATATTCAGCAAACTGGCTTTGTTATAGGTGGCACCGATTTCCCTGTGGGAAGCTGTCTGCAGATCATTACTTGAAGTTAATGTTATGTACCTGAACTGCAACTTGTACTTCCAAACCTTAATGAAAACACACTGCCTTCTTTCTAAAATGTGTTTCTATTTTATTCATTCATTAATATTCTCAACAACTTTTAAAGTAAGAATATAAAAGGAAAAAATGAAAAGATTCTTTCACACTTCTTTGTGGTTTTTTTTCATTGTGATATTCAGATTTAGTCAACAATAGAAGATTAAAGGTGTGAATGCTGTAAAAGAACAACTTTGTGAAGATGCTTGACAGGATTTGGAAAGCAAGAGCCCTTTTTTGCCTTTCTCTGCTCTCTGATTTATCTTCAGCATTGATATGTCAAAGTTGCCCAAGTCACCTTTTTTTTTTCATTTTTTGTAGGGCAGACTGAGAGAAGGCTGTGTTCATTTTATTCTCTCCCTTAGATTAAAACCAAAGACCTACTAAGTGTTTATGGTAGTTAAGGAACATCTTGCCCTTGGTTTCAGTGAATTAATGTATCAGTGTTAGATAATCCTGCTCCTAGATGTCAGTGGTGTAGGGGAGATCAGCCACTGGTCTGGTCCCTTCCTTCCATGGGCCTGTCCAGCTTGTGAAGAGATAAAGAGGGATATCCTGAACCAGAAGACCTGCTTAGCCTTTGCAGACACTGGGTCAGGTTCTTGCCAGCCCCCAACATCCCATTTGCAGTTATTCTTTCAGCTTTCCTACATGGTCACCCAGGACAAAGCAGAGTTTGTGTCTGATGCTTGGGATGACTTACTATGGGCTTCTCAGCAATCTGAACAAACTAAAAATGGACCACGTAAAATGTTTCTCTTAGCAGATATAATTTACAGCCAGACTGACAAGATGAATCCAAAGTATAAATCAAACTTTGGAGCACAAATCTCGTTAGTTGCCATGTTAGTAAATCAGCTCACCTAAATAATCTTGAGCTTTTGACAATGATGCAGCCTTCTGGATTGAAAATTCAGCTCCTGCTTGTGCAGTGAACTTGATCTGCTGACATTTCAAAGGATTGAGATCCTATTTCTGATGGTTCAGTTTATTTTCAACTATAAACTATTTTGAGCAGCAGTGAGCTGAATACAAACAGTTGATGTTCAGGTCTGCCTCCTCTGACTAAGTAGAGTAGGTTAGGGAAACTGCATAATTTGTACATGTTTTCCAGAAGAAAACAAGAAGTAAACATGGTAATGTGGGGAGACAACACAGCACATATAAAGAGTGTTCCAGGGAACTGCTTTTTGTTTGTTTTAACTTTTCCATTTGGAAGGAAAATCTGATGTTTTCAATCAATACCTCCAAGCTTATTCCCAGAATAAAAAGCCTGTATTAGAGAGATGTGATTTCTGCTTTTCACTGAAGGTCTGGTATTGTTTGACAATAAATTGTGTTCTATACAGCTTCAATTACTAACCCACTCAGATCTGACAGCCCCTAATTATCCGAGACATGATCTACTAAAATCTACATCTGGAAACCATGTCAATTTTTGCATTTGGCATTGGAAAGTCTGACTTAATGTTAAACACATACTCTTAAATGCAAAGCTTTGGGAGAAATTAGTACAGCTGAATACAGTTCTGCAGATTAAATGTTAAAATAGATTGCAAAGGCCTTTCATTTAATAGTTAAAATGTTTCACCACATTTCCATGTGCTGTATTTTCTCCATATATCTATTGGCTGATTTTGCATCTCCCATAGATCGGATGCTTGCTCTTATGGGGTCCTGTCAGCACAGCTGTAACAGAGAAATACTCTCCAGGACTCAGAGCCTGCCTGTTTTGTCACTTCTGACTAGGCAGACTTGAGTTTCTGATAGATTTGCCTCTTTTCCGAAGCTTGTCGAGTTGCTTACTCTTCAAGTAGCCGTAGGGGGAAGAAAAAAATATGTACTTTATGAATATAGCCAGGGATGTTGCAAAACTAGCACCCATTTGGTTTAGTGAATTAAGACTTGACCTCAGCAAACCCTAAGGTGCTAGCTAAACCATCAGTTAATAGATTTGCTCATCAATACATTGAAATATCTCAAAGGTGTGTGCCAAGAGGATGGTGCCAGACTCTTTCCAGTGGTGCCCAGTGACAGAACAAGGAGTATTGGCAATAAATTAAAACACAACAAGTTCCACCTCAACATGAGAATGAATTGCTTTATATTGAGGGTGACAGAGCACTGGAATGGCTGCCCGGGGAGGTCGTGGAGTCTTCCTCTCTGGAGACATTAAAACCTACCTGGATATGTTCCTGTGTCACCTGCTTTTTTCCAGTCTGTGTGCATTCTGAGTATTTTTTACTGTAAAGAGATGCTAAAATACATTCTTGGACTACTCACCAATGTCCTGGTTGGCCAAATAGGCAACTGCAGGATGTGACTTCAGACTGAAGGGGTTCATACTTAAACTGGTAAAGAATTCCAACAATTTTGGAAAATAAAATTTTCCTCAGCTTAATTAGACTAACATTTTTAACAGCTCCTCAGTTTATTTTGATAATTATAATGATAACCATGATGATGATGATAATCATACTAATAATTGTAATAATAATAACAAAACCAAGAGCAATTATAATGATAATAGCTTGTTACTTTTTTACGGGCACACTTGCCATGCTGATTTAGACCATTTACTGATAAAGATAAGTTCAACCCTGAGTGGCCAATAGTATCTGGCACTTGGTGCAGATACTACTGCAGTAGTAGGTCGCTGGAGAACAGCAATCATACAAATGGAAACCGTCAAAGCCTGGCACTGGATGTTCTGTTCAGCCTGTTGAAACCCAGTGAGCTTTACAGCTGAAATCCTTGCAACACTGGTTAGAAAACAATGCAGAAGAGGGAAAGGACAAGGCTCTGCGTGTGATGTAGTTACAGCAGACAACTTGTTTCTTGCTCACCACATTCTTACTGAAACTCCTAAAAGCGGTTAAATATTTAAACAGGAGCAGAAGAGTTGAGAAAATATTTTTCTCAGGGACCTACTTATGGCAACAAGGCGTTTCTGAAGGTATATCTCTACAGTCCCTTCCATCGCTATGAAGATGTTGAAGGATATCATGGGAGCTGTAGGAACATCAGTATTGAAAAAGTGAACATTCATAGTGTTTTTCTAGCTCCACAACAAATCTGCTGTGAAACAATGATTTGTTTCACTCCAATATTCCTTAAAGTTCACAGGGAAAGTTCCTCAGCCTGGCCTAATTCCTGGGTAAAAGTGCTGTTTTGGTGGGATGTAGCTCTACACCACCCTGTTCCTGACCATTCTGTGGTCCATCAGAGCAGACATTGTACTGCTTACTGCTCCACATGTCTTCCCAAATGCCTGCTCAAATGCTTTTTTTTCTTCTTTTTGATTTATACATCTAGTTTTACACATCACATAAACTCACCAAGGTTAGAGAAGTCGCACAGAAGGACAGAACCAAGCCACAAGGTTTTCCACCACAATTAAAGCAACTTGATTGAAATGTCAGTATCTTTGGTGACTGAAAGAACACAGAGCCATGTTATTTGTAGTGTTCAAATTCTATTTTGCATTAATTCATACAGGCAGTTTTGCTAGTAACACACAAAAAAGACAGAAGTCAGTCCTGCTGAAAATGTGATTTAACTAAAAGGCAACTGAGATATTTAAAAAAAAATAATTAAATATTGTATCATCCTTATTTTCTATCAGGGAGTACTTGGCTCATGTTCTCAAACTGGTCCTCATAGATGCATTTTAAGTGAAATATGTGATAATAATATAAAGCCACATGTTGGCAAGAACTAAATTTTAAGGTAAAATCTCACATATTGCAATGCAAAAGCAAAAAAATGTCGTCAGTGTGTCTGAGAAAATATCTACCTAAGATCCAATATGTAAAGCACATTTCTTTTGTAGCACTCAAGCACAAGTTTGATGATATTCATGTTACCCCTCAAAAAGACAAAACAGGGCTGTGTCATGCTTCATGGCAGTTAATGCATTTTAGAGGGGCCTCAAGATTTAAATATCCAAGCGTCTTCAATTAACAGTGATAGTGTTATCTTCTATTGTTTCATATACTTGTTCATGAAGGACATGATTTCAAGTAAGATTTGGCATTTCCACAGACTTTCTTGCCTTTTGTTTTTGTAGCAACAATTTGATATCCTCATTGTGGATTTGTGACTTCGTTGCAGTCTCCAGCTGAAAGGAGAGTTGGTTGTTAAAGACCAGGTTTCTGAAACAACAGCAGACAAACAGTTGAGGGAAAAAGACCTGAACTTCGTTTGGACACAAAAATCTCTATTCTTCTGAAGCTTATTTTGATGAGATATGATAATTTACTTATTAGAGAAACAAAATAGTTAATTTGTATCTCATTAATAAAGAGCAAAATCAGCTAATGATTTCAGTTGAAAACATCTGTGAACCTTTTTGGGTCTGTATTTTCATGGTTCCTCCCTTGTTAACATCTTAAAACAGTAGAGGTTAGATTAATTTCTCTCTAGTCCCTAGCTAGCATCAATGAAAATATTGAAAATGTCCTATTTTGTCAGATCCTGAAGCTATCTGGAGTTTTTTTTGACTGATCTAATTCCTTTCTGATTTTTCCAGTACCTTCCTGACTTGCTAGTTATTTTTCTCCTCCCCTGGTTACATGCAACAAAATTATTCCTGCTTCCCCCCAACTCCCTGGTGAGCATAGATGTAAGGAAGTCACTGAGATTTCTGGTTCTGTATGCTTGCCCTGTCTTTCAAAGCCTACAGTGTTCACTCAGCAAGATTACTGCTTTATATGACTGCAGAAACTTTTATTTGTCTTTCATTTTCACTGGTGGTTTGCTGAGGCTGGACCTTGTGATCCCTGACTGACACGAGGTTAGTGTTTCATCTACAAGGTTATTGTCTTCATACCCACTTCTTTTCTCCAGCAATCCCTGCCTTTCCCTGATCACCTGTGTTTGTTGTTTACTATTGATAGTAAAAGCTTTTCCTTAATGTTTTTGGTTTTTTTTTTGCTGTGCTGGACACTTGAAAAGCTGCTTCTGAGGGCTCAGCTCTCCTTTCCTCTGCCTTATCCCTCTTTTCTCTAGAAGCTGGTTTTTACCAGTACAAACTTTTCTGCTTTTCTGCCAGTGGTTGAACTGGACACTGACTTTCCATTTTAGAGATTATCCTGCTCTTTGTTTCTGGCAAGCACAGACTGACATGTGAAAACCCCATGGAGTTATGTAAGTGTTCAGTTCTACTGGTGCCCGATCTGTAAAATATTATTCTGATTCCCTATTGCTCTTAGCTGTGTATCCATATTGAATTAAGTGGTTTCTGCAGACAAAAGTGAACAAAATATGGTGATGATTAAATAGAGAAGGCAGAGAGCTGTTTCCTGTCCTCCTGCCAGCTCTTTCCTCCCAGCCAATGGCATTTCATGCTCAAAAGTGCCAGAGGCATTGCGAAGTCCAGCAGCCATCCTGGGGTTAATCACCACAGTGAGTGGACAGGACTTCCCCTGTGTGTTTTGATATAGTTCAGCTTGAACCATGTGAGATGATCTACAAGGTGTCCTGGCTGTTGCACACAACCACGAAGGAAAGTCAAGGCTTGGCTGGGGCTATGCAGCACAGATAAGGAATGCTTATACCATCAAATACCAAACACTGTAGAGAGGGGATTGACAGGAAAACACTTTTTTATCAGGTGCATTTGCAAAGGTAGAAAGAAAGAAAACGATCCCATGCTTAGGATAAGATACTGGCCCCAGCCTTTTTCCTTCAAAAGCTGGACATTTAGTTCATCATTTCTGTGACAGTGTAGAGGTTAGAGCTGTCGACAGAGATACACAGCAGAGAGTGGAGGAGAGCTCTTCCTCTGCAAACTTCCCTAATCACTTGGCAAGAGGCAGTTTGAGCTGGAGTAGCTGAGCTGCTGAATATTTCCTTCTAGCAGAAGGGAATTCAAGTCCCCGGGACTGGCTGTAGCAGGAGAGGAAGTAGATAGGGTGGCACAGCAGGCAGAGCACTCAGATGGCAAAGGTGCAAGTATTGTCTGTCCTCATGGAAATAATTCTAAGTTTTATATGAAAGAGTTTCTGAAACAAATCCAGGACACTGTTTCCAAAAATTAATTCTTAACAGCAAAGTTGTAAAGCTTTTCTTCTGCTTTCAGTTTTATACCTTTCTTCCTGCACTATTTAGGCAGCCTAAGTATAGCTGCCTGGGAACCCAAATTCTTCCTGGGATGAATAGGGAAAGCCATCAGAAAACAAGATCCACCTTTGCATCTGGATTTCATTCTTTGTGTTCACACATAAAAAAATCCATTACACAAGAAGAGTGAAAGATGATTGAATACTTGTGATCAGCTTAGAGGTTAAAGGACTCTTTGTTGCAGATTGTCCCTTTTTTACCCCCCTAGAAAGTATGGCAATATTTCCAATGCCTTCATCTGTAAAAACAACAAGAAAAAATCAGCCATAGGAACTTGTAAGTTGGGAGTACAGCAAATGTCCACATCCAGCTCACTCCTTATGTGACGGCTCATTTCCACAGCTTTGCCAAATACCCACTTTTGGCTGGAAAGAGTGTTTAAAATGGTGACTCCAATTTGCAGCTGTAGGTATAAGCAAGCCATACACTAACTCTGTGTGAATAATCTGACCTAGCAACTAGAATCTTCTTTAAATTAGATGGACTCAATGTTTAGCTTCTGGGCAGTTCATTTTTGATTTACTCTGAATCCACAAATTGATCTGTGAACAGCCGTTGCTTTCACAGAGGGATTTGATTTGTGGAATTATGGGCTAGATTCATCATCCTGATGACAGATAGATTTTCATACTTTGGATTTTATTAATGGCATGTTCTTTGCTTGTTAACATTCAAAGCAGATCAATCACAAGGTATTCGGCTGCTATTGAGTTTCTATGGAAAAAGGACACCATATGTTGAGGCAGGAGTAGAGGTCAGTGTGTATCAGTCTCAGAGAAATACAATACCTTACTAACAGGAAATAATTGGAAATGGGTCCAAATTTCAGTCAATTCAAGAACATCACTGTTCTCTCAGAAAAATCTATGTGGACTGAAATGCATTACTCGCAATGCTTTTTTGTTCACAATGCCTTTATTGTCTCCCACCCCCATCTAAGAGAAAAATTGTAAAATTTGTGCAAATATACCTTTACCAAGCACTCCTGGTGACCAGTCCTGTGCTCAGGTTACTAACCCCCAGTGCTTTTCTCCAATTATGGACCTACACAAGTGAACTATCCAGTCTTAAAAGCCTAGTATCCTACTTATTCTCTGGAAAATTCAGCTGCCACTTCTTTGAGCATGCATCATTTAACTCATTGAACCTGTGCCACAGTAATCAGTATTATGTGGGGAAATCGTATTACCTTTCAGTAAACTTTTTATACAGCCCATTATATGCATTTTCGGTATTTCTGGAATTCAATACTGTGGTTTAAAAAGTTACGTTCTCTGTAAAAATAAGTGATTGAATGACCTGCATGGAGCTCTGTTCAGCTACAGATGAGCAAAGAAGGCTGAAGTTCAGCTGGACCATTTAGTGTAAGATCCCTGAAATAACTACAGAGTATTTTTCAATACTGTTCACTTTGGGTGAACTCCCTATTACGAGACACCAAAGCTTCTCTTCATTGACCCAGCCAGCCCTGTTTTTGGGAGCTTGTGATGAAGTGAAATGTTTACTTTGCTGTTTGCAAACTCTTCAGAGCATGGAATCAGTTTATTAACTTCAACCTCCAGCCAATTCACAAGAGCACAGAAGGCTCAGGACACTGGGAGGTTGTTTTAACAAATGCAGGAGGCTGATTAATACATTGTCCTGGCTTTAATGTTAGCAAGTTTCTTAGCAACAGAATTGCTTCAGATGATCACATCCCTCATTTGGGAAGACTGGAGTATTTAGCTGTCCAAAGGACACTTAAAATAGATTATTGGGTTTTTTTCTGGAAGGTTGGGGGGAACAAGATGGCAAAAAATAAGTTGTCAAAGACTGGTCTAGTTCCTCTGCACAGTGTTCTTTTAACTGTGCCACTGATTTCCCTTTTGGCCTTTTTGAGAAACAGAGCCATCATTTTTTCCCATCAGACCTTTTGCTCCTATTGAGACCGATGTCTTTTCCTTGCTCATCGATTCCCATTGAGCCAACAGTTTGCTGTCACGTTATTTGGGAATTGCATGCATAATTTTGAAGGGAAACCTGGAAGCAAAGAATAGTCTGGCACACAGAGAAAGTGGAAATATGTAATAGGTATTTTGTGCTTGATCAGAAGCAAAGGAACAGATTTTACTCCTCAAAAGTTTTTCTGTACCTCAAAATATATACTGTAATAAATGTTATTGGATGTTATATTCTTAGACAGAGACTTGAACTACCTTAGCATGCCATGAAAAAATGACTGAATCTTTGTTTTCAAAGACGTTAGGCTGTCAATTTGAAGGCATTAGTTATGGAAAATAGAAGGGCATTGGGCCCTGTTTGAGAGTCACCTTTCCTGGAATCAGGAAAAAGCCTTGAGCTCCTTGAGCAAGGACCCTGAAAAGCTGTCTTGATGGGATTTAGCTGTGCAGACACATACAAATGAGTGTTTGACTTTGTAAGCCTGACCATCTATCAATTGAATATCCAGACAAATAGAAATTTGAAATATTATTTAATTTAGACATATTGTATTTTAGAATGTTTCTTTCTCTTTTTGGAAAATGCAAGTCAGGCTTTTCTAATGGTAAATTCCTGATCATTTTACAAAGGCTGTGAAACAACATGTAGAACAAAAAATATAGGTAATTATTTTGTAAAGACATGATTGCAAACAGCAGGACAGTGTTTTCAAAACCCTCCAGTGCAGAGGCAGCTCTGATCCTTTCCAAAAATCTGATGTAAGAATTCTATTTGCCTCAGCAGGATCAGACCAGACCCTTGCTGGCTGTTTTCAAAATCTTAGCCTGGGAGCCTCTATTTCCTTTTCTCTACAGGAAAGAAAATATAAAGATGCAACAAGAAGCCAGTCACGCTTTCCACAGAAAACACAATTTTTCATGGATATATAGTAACTGTAAAGAATGCACCTTCCAGGGGTCAGGGGTTAAACTTAGAGTGCTACAACATTTCAGGCTCAGTGAACTTCCCTGAACTACCATTTATATGGTGGCATCCATAATTTCTCCAACCTTTTTTGTGCTAAACAATACCTTTACTGTTCATATTTCTCCTTAGAGATGTCCATTTTTATTAAAATATGAACCTGATTTAACATATGGTTTCCATAGAAGGTGCTATGTGTATTATTCTTATCTACTACTATTGACACAAAATAAATTTACACTAGCAAAGACTTCATTTGATTGGAGCCATGTGTCTGCAACCTCAGGAGCGCATCAGGTGGCAATGAAAATGCAGATCATAACAATTCAGTTTGAGGCCATCTCCCAGGCTCGTATCAGCCTCTGCAATCTGTAGTTCTGTGGGTGTATTGCAGGATTTGGGATGTGCTGAATATGACACGTACCTTACCTCGTAAGTTCTCATTTGGCGTTTGGCCAAATGATACTGTAAGTGGAAAACACTCAATTAGATGAAGATACATCTTAATGAACTGCCTGCTGCACATCACCACTTGGAAAATCGTATGCTAGACACTTGTTAAAAAATACAGCTTCACATATGGCAAGTTAAAAGACGGTCTTTTTTGCTCTGTAGCAAGGAAGGGCTGGGTTCTTACAGGCACTTGCTTTCTCGAGCATTAGCACATTGCAAAGGATACGTGTAAACAATCTGAGGATGGGATAAATCCTTGGCAGTTTCCCAGGTTAGCCCTTGCCCTTCCTGTTGGTGCAGATCAGGAAAAGTGCACACCAGGCTGTGGCAGACATATTCTTTTGCTCCCAGCCCCAAGAGGTGCAAGGAGGGGAGAGTCTCATGATGCTCCCAACCCCTTCAAAGTTCCTGAGCCCTTCCTGGAATCTGCAGAGGTGGATTGCATCATCCACCTCTCTGTAAATAGCAGTTCCTCTGCCAGTATAGTCTGCAAGCACAGTGGGGTAAACAAATGTTTTATCTTTTTATCAAGTGTCCTCTAAGTTCAAATTACGTCAGCATGTGATTCATACAAAAGCAGACAGAAGAGAGAAATCCAGTAATAGAAATCCATCCCTCCTCCTCTGCTAAGGCACAGTGACCTTTATGAATATCATGTTGTACTACCTTTATTATGTGGGAGAAAGCTGAAGTCTTTCATATCTTATTTTGGAAATGCTTAAGGAAAAGGAAGATTAAGGATAAGAAGCAGCCTCTAGAATTCACAGATCACAGGTCAGCTGTCTTCTTCCTCCTCAACAGAGATCGTGAGGACTATTGTTTTCATTTCTTGAATAGATTTGCATTCTTATTTGTTCCCTTCATTTCAAGGGATTCATTCTCCCACTGCTATCTTGGACCTTCTGCACAAAACTTCTCGTTACAGTTCAGAGGCTGCCTTGTCTGTTCCTGATCTCAAATATCCCTCTCTGGAGGGAAAGACAGGTCTGATCCTCCTGCAAGTAAGAGAAGGAAGAAGAGTGAGGAAGAGGAAGGCACTGAAGTTTTCAAGTGAGACTACCAATAGCTCTTTCAGTGTTTTTGACATTGCTCAACTATAGCAGCAGTTGAGTCACAGCAGAGCCTGTGCCAGGTCTGCCAGGGCAGCATATTCCTGATTTGTGACATCCAAAAATCTCTGTGTCAATTGTGCCCTTCATGTTTAAATGTTATCCCCCATCCATGTTTTCTCAGAAAAAAAATAGACTTTGGGCATTTGGTTTTTTTTTTTCCTCCAGCAGACTGAGCTGTGCATATGTTTGTTAGGTTAACTGGTACAGGCCATCAATTTTCCTCTCCAAAAGGAGGTATTAGAGTGGAGACCATTAAATAAGAGAGTTACAGTGATTGTCAGTGATTATCATCTAAGCTTCTTTAAGTGCTTTAGTTGGTTGCTCTCTTATGCTTCTGAGCACATTTTAATTCCAGTTTCTACCATTAGATTGAAAAATTCTTGCTTTAAATCTGAAGGGATCTTGGATCTGTTTTTAGGACTTGCAACTAAGACACAGGCTCCTTTAATTTTCACTGTTTATTGGGTTTGCTTGATAAGTTTTTTGCAGCGGTGGAGCAGGGCTACAGGGATATGTTCTCTGGGAAGCTGCCAGCAGCTTTCCCCCAAGTCCAACAGATCTTCTTTTCCTGACACATGAGCTTTTTTAAAATTTCTCTTCCCCCATCTATTTGAAGAGAGAGTGAAAGAGTAGCTTTGGTGGGCATCTAACATCCAGCCAGGGTGAAACCACCACTCAGCTCTAAAAGGGACAAATCAAAATTAAACTTGTTTGTTCAATTTTACATAACTTAAGTGTCTCAACGCTTGATTTTGTGTATTGGTCCTACTGCCCAGATCCAGAAGAGTCTTTGTGCCAACCTATTTCTTCTGGGGACAGAAGAATCCACAGCAGCAATGGATTGACAATGCCCTTATCTTGTACTGTTACAACCCACAGCTAAGCTTCCCTTTAGCACTGCCAAACTTCTGCAGATGTGAGCAGAAAATGCAGGCACACATGGGAATACGTAGATATAATATTAAGTGTCTGAATTGTAGATTATTCAAATAATTAACTCAACCAGCTACTTGGTGATCTACCTTGAATTATTAAATCTCTGGAGATGCATGCAGAATCAGATTTAAAATGACAGGTACGCCTAATTACAATAATCGCCAGCAGACCATTTTATTACAGATTTTTGTGGACTATTAAATGACTGGTTTAAGTGCTAGACTAGTTAATCAGCAGAAAAATCCTTTTGTGAAGTTGTGTGAATGGCACTAGACTGGAAATGCTTTATGGTTTGAAGCCTGTGGCTTTGCCATTGGGACTTTCTGAGGGTATTGATGAAATTTACTCTATATAATGTAAAAGGTAATTGAAAGCAAGGCAGAAAGGGGTTCTCTATGTATTCATGAGCCATTGGTTGCAGTGATATTCAGAGGTTCTGACAGCTGATATCTCTGAACATCTGCACAAGTAAGTTTTTGCCTATAAAGTTGCTATTCAAACAAGATGCATAAAAGAGTAAGCCTGCTTATTCTTATTGCCATGTGGCTGTTGAGACTCAAGAGACTGCTTGTGTGGTGAAGTAGAGGAGGTGTGGTAAATTTGGAGCTTAGGAATTTCCAGAATTGCAGTTGTGGTAGAATCTTTGAGGATCTTCTGTAAAGTGCCTCACTGAAACCCCTTTCTATGGTCTGGGTGTCCAATAGATGCTCCTGGAAATCTGAGTCATGTCAGACAATGAAAGCATTGGAATTAATGTGTGCCACTAGATAAGTAACACAACATAAGCATCAATTCATTACAGAAAAAAAAAAAAGTATGTCAATGATAAGGGAAAGAAGTGCACTTGCATCAGGAATGTAAGTACTTTCCACGGCATTGCTTCCTATGCATGACATTGATCCTGCACAGATTTTCTCATTAAACCACAAATTAGGAGAGTTGTATGAAAGGCCTGAAGGACCTGGGAAGAGATACTAGGCTTTCTTATTGTCTGGCACATCTCCCTCTTATCCATATGCAGATTATTTAGTAGGATTTAATAAGCTCAGTGTATTTTAGTTCCCAGATTTAAATAATAGAAATAAGTATACCCTAGAACACAACAGAGATTGTAAGGGATTTCACACCCTTAACCTTGTAATCCTTGATGATTATAATGTGGATAATAAATTGGCTAATTTTGTCTACAATATGGTTTGTCAACATCTGCAGTAATAATACATTTTGAATTAGAACATTCCAATTAATTTATTCTTCATTTTTTTATTCTCTTTTTCTTTTTCTACAGAGTTGTAAAATATATTTATTTAAAGATTATTTTAATTATTTCATTAAGCTCTCAGATATCCCCATGTGATTTTTTTCTTGTTTGGAAGGGAAAAAAAAAGGTATTTCCTACATCAGAGCTACAATGATAGGTCAAAGAGAATTCTCGTACATAACGAAACCAATGGCATGCAGAACTAGTCTGAAATGAGATAAATAATCTAGATTTTGAAGGTCAAGAGCATGCCTGTGGGAGAGAGAAATGTATGCAAGGAGTACCGTTCAAGTACCATGGCTGTTCTGGAAGGTCTGGTTACGGATGTTATTCTCCAGTGAATTCCCAGAACAGGGAGCAGTGATGAGTTGTGCCTCTGCAGATGACTCTAATTAATAACTCAGTTGTGACTACAGAAGCAAGTCCAGTAGGTGGGCAGAGAGTGACAAATGCAACCTTACAGGAACATGGCCACTGCAGGCAGACAGGAGCTGTGATATGAGCTGGGAGGAAAGGGACAGAGAAGAAATCAGTGCAAGGAATGTCTCTAGACTGCTTGTGCAAGATAATATTGCTGAGTAAAATCCCCTAAAAAAAGCTCATGGTCTAAGCCTGGCTGTGGGGATTCATCAGCCTTTTTTTCCTCCGTCAAAGAAATTGCTGTATTTTATTCCTGCTTGCAAACATCTTAAAACTATTAATGTTAGCATTAGCATGTTTGACTTTCATATGTGACTTGATGGGCTTTGAAGCTCTACTATATCCTGGTTGCAACATGAAGATGGTGGAAATGAATGAAAAAAGAGAACAGAGAGGGAAATAATGTGGTTGTGGTGGTGGTGATGAAATAAAAAAGAAAGAGTTGGTTTGGGAAGATAGAAAACAAACTTTTATTAAACCAAAAATCCAAAAGGGAAGAAAAGAGTGTATTCATAACATGCTGGCAAGCTTTGAAGTAAATGAGTTCTCCTAGGTCTTCAGATTGTTGATTTTTTTTTTCCCATTTTGAATTATATACAGCACTCCCAAGTAAAAAGTGGAAAACTCTACTTTAGAAAACATTGAAGTACTTTGATGTTACAGCCTACAATCTTTTCCTCAAAACATTTTGTCAACTTCAGCCCAAAAATTCATGAAATAACATTTTTGAGTTTTTTATCTTCTGAAAAGAATTTTCCCAGCTGTATTTTCAGACTTTGGTGATGAAGAATACATCTACATCCTTCAAGTCTCAATGCATGTTTGCAGAATTGATATCCTAAACATTATTAATGCACTGCAGTTGCAGCAAGTTTCAGGCATCCACCACACTGTTGTATTCCAGAAAGCCCTTCTGGCTATAACAGCTTTTGGGGACAGCAATTCTCAAAGAGGCTCATCTAGAACTGGTTTTCCTCTATCTCTGAGTTCCATTACATCATTTCCAGTGGAGATGTGGGTCACTGTTATATAAATTTATTTTACTGAAAACCAGCTTGTTTTGAACTGCCTTCTGCAAGAATGACAAAGAGACCACAGATTCCCCTATGGCTGCAGTACAGAAGACAACTGGGCTAAGCAGAACAAGTCTGTGCTCCGCTTTGACCAGCAGGGCTAAGTTGCAATTATATTTAAGCACAACATGTAGGAACTATTGGAATGGAGACATCACCTGTAACATAAGGAGAGAAGATCAATGTTTGCATTCCCAGCTTTACCATGCCTGGTGAGTGTGACCATGCAATTGCAAGCTATACACAGTGTTGAGGTAGCAGCAAACACGCAGCCACTTTGATGGACAAGACTGTTGAAACCTGACCGTGCTCCTGAAGCTGGCTGGAGCAGATTTAGATAGAATCAGAAAAACACTGCAGAGAATCCCACCTACTGTGTTCCATCACTGAAACAAGA
Source organism: Pseudopodoces humilis (assembly GCF_049639895.1). Classification (NCBI taxonomy): domain Eukaryota; kingdom Metazoa; phylum Chordata; class Aves; order Passeriformes; family Paridae; genus Pseudopodoces; species Pseudopodoces humilis. Next base: position 54,801,499 of record NC_142205.1, read on the forward strand.
GCAGTGTATCTCCATTTTGCACATCTTCATAGGAATTTGCAAAATGAGGTGGGTGCCAACACATTTTACTTATGAACAATTGTCTTGCTGTGATTTAAAAAAAAAAAAAAACATACCAAAATGCTCTTTTCTTTGCCTGTTAATTTCTTCTGGACCTGTTCATACCCTTTCATTATCCCCAAAAACACCTTTATTTGCAAAATTTTAGAATGCATGAAATGATATACACTTGATTTCTGCTATATACTCTATACCTGTATTTTATCTGCCAATTACAGCAATAGAAAATCTAGACAAGCATGAATGCAATATGATAATGTCTTTCAGCAGTAACTAATTAAACCATAAAACAAAACATGTTCTATTTAAGGGATAATGTTCATGGCACTTGAACACATCAAGCAATAAGCTGTGTTTGTAGTTGATTAAATGTCAGAGTGAATCTGAAACATCTGATAATTGCAAAAATAATTTCCTGCAATATACTAATAAGATGAAAAGATACAGTTTCACATTTTGTGAGACACAGATGAAAACACCCCAGACTTACAAAAAGAAGGAAATGTTTGCTCCATAGGTCTGTTGGTGAGCTGTGTGGATGAGAACAAGCATCAGCTGAGCAAGGGGTGTTATATATACACCTGTGACAGCATTCTTCTATTCCTGTACTGTGCCAGGGCTTTCACAGGGCAAAAAGCCATACTAATTTCAGCACGGGTGGCTTTGGTTTTGAGAAATAAGAGATTATATTAAACACTTCTGTCAGTTACTGAAGCAAGGGCATAAAGCACATTATGACAGTGTATGGACAGGTCAAGCTAATAGCTCTCTGCATCTTAAATTTCTTCTCATGATTATAGTCTGATAAATTAGTCTTTGAGTCTTCCCCTGTCTCAGTCTCAAGTGCTGCTGAGAAGGTTCACCACAGAAAGCTGAATTTTAATCCCAGCATAAAACAGAAAAGTCCTTATTGCATGGCATTAGTTTACAAAGGCTTGTAGGATGTTCATTCTTAAGTATAATTATTGTCAAAGATCGTGCGTAGAAAGGAGACATTTAATTTACTTTTCTTTTGCAGAGCTATAAACAGAGTAGTGATTTATTATAAACTTGCTGTCCTTGCTTGAGTCACAGATCTCAAGTTTCCGTGTATAAATATTAATGGCAGCAATCTGTTTGGTGTAACTTGTAAGCTGTTTGATCACACAGGCCCATATTTTCTGGGCCCCATCTCATTTGCTCACACTTGAGATTCCGCACCCTGTTGCATTGCCGATACGTGTCAGACTCCTTTTAGAGGGAATGCTGCGCACTCTGGGGCTCACGATTGGCTCTCATCCTTCTCCTGTCATCACGCAACTCTATAAAGCGTCTTGAAATGGGAGAAATCTGGCTAACAACATCTCAATGCCAGATAATTATCAGATGGTAACTACCCACGTTGATTACCACTCAAATTAGAGAGGGAATTTAAAGATGTCTTTGTGTGTTTACATGGGGGTTGAGCTTGTGGATCGGATCATCTCTGCCCAGACTCTTTAGCAGTAGGAAGTGCAGGTATTATATTTCCTTTTATCAGGAATGCTAACTGAGAATTCCTAGCTGGAGCACGGAAAAAGAAAATGGGCCTCAGTCCAAACTGTTTTAAGAGGAAGGAAAAAAACCCCAACGTGTTTCCTAACTTGGCTTTGGTTCATGTTTAACATCAAGGGAAGCTATTGCTGCTGGAGGTTCTGTACTGAAAGTTGTTGCATTCATGCAAGTTGCATTGTGTCCTTCTTGGCCAAGTGGAGCTTCATTTCTGGGCTTGTAGCTTTTCAATATACATTAGTGGAGGGAAGGTCAGGTCACACAACCCAGCCTGGTGCTTTTTTGCTCGTTTAATGGGTAAATGCTCTGACTACAGACTGGAGGAAAGAAATGGGAGATACAGTCAGAGAGTCAGGTAGGAAAAAACCCAGACAAGCCACCATTTAGCCCTTTAAGGATTTCCAGCTGCTCAGTGCTTTACTTTATAGAAGAAACATCAAAGACCATTGACTGTCTTTGTAGTTTAACTCCTCACAAGTATGGATGACTATATTTTTAAGTTATCCATCTGATATAGGGCACAAATTTTTAGCTGAGACTTCTACTGATGTTTTACCAACCTACTGCATCTATAAAGGGAAATCAGAATATTACGAGGAAAGGTTAATTCTACACCTCAGATTTTTAACTAGATGAGCCTGTATTCAAGCTGGATTCTTCCAATCAAAGCAACAAGGGGATCTGTGGACAGATGCAGAAGATAAGTGCCACCACGGTACATTGGCCCTATTACGAGGGATTTATTTCACAGCTTCTACTATTACAAGATCATCCAAGCCTCATTCCAAAACAGACCTGCAGTAGATGTTTTCAGGCCTCAGAGGTGTTGTGGGTCCCAAGGTCATTGGAAACATCACAATTTTTTTATTAGCAAACAGAGGAATTAATCCTCATTGGCTACACAACTCTCTTTTTCTATTGTTTAAATGATTCCCTTGCTTCTAATGTTAGTTAATCCTGTGCTCAGTCTTTCTCTTCTTTTGAGTTGGTGGGTTTCTTGTGTTGAGTTGATGAGTTGTGGTCTCCTGCTGGAATTAGGTTATTTCAGCACAGTTGCTGAGATGTCTTCCCTTGAGAATCCTTTGTATCAATTAGTAGTGTACCCCCAGCTTTGTTTACCTCCTCCTAGGTCTGAGATAACACTCAGACAATAGTACCACCTTTATCTTATCTCTTATCTCAAACTCCCATCAGATGGCCTAACTTACAGAAAGAGTTCCAAGGAATGCCTCCAAGGAGGCATATTTGGGTCAGGAGAAGGGAGGGGGAACAAGGGAGGCAGCTTTGGTGGTCTCAGATATCTATCACATCTGTCCCACAACTCGGGGTGATCTTTGCCTGATGCAATTTGCCACAGTGGGAATTTCTGATTTTAAGAGTGTTTGAGACAGGCAATTGTGATCTCCTTACACTGGGGAGAGTGGAAAAAAGCACAAAAAAATAGTTTTATGGTGGATCAAGATGGCTGTCTAAATAATCACAATGTTAACCATCATTTTAGTTGCAAATATGAGACTGGGGTCTCTTAGGCCTAATTTGCCTCAGTGTAGTTGAAACAAGGATGCAGTATATGTCACTGTTCTAGTGATGTCTATGTCAATATTAAAGAAATCCAGCTGACACTGTGCAATTAAATACCATGATGGCAAAACTGGATCAGGACCATTTTTATTACCTTTACATGCAGTTATCTGCTTGTTAAGATAGTTAAAACCATTACATCTAATTTCAAGGTGTATGATGGTCAACATACCGGTCAGGTTTCTCAGCTGACTTCAGATGACATTCCCATCTCTGCTAATTATAAGCTTACAACATTTCCCCTTACATAGCAGTCAAAAACTTGGAGTATTCCTTCAGTTTATGAATTTAAGATTTTTAAATTTATTTTATTAGGAACTTCTGCTGGCATAACTTAGTTTATAGTCCTATTAGCTTGGGTTGCTAAAGTGTTATACAAAATGACAGTAGCATTCAGACAGATTTCTGAGGTGCAGAGCCATAAATTTTGACAGCATTTTATTTGATGAAAGTAAATAGTGTCATTTTCCACTTTATGAACTCCATTTGACATACACTCTGATCTTAAAAAATTTATTGCATTTGAGAATGGAAAAGATGGGCTGCTCAAATTCTCCATGACCAATAATTTATCAAATCTGTCTCCCATTTTTTCTACACATACAAAAGCCTGTTCTGCAAATGTCCTCCAGTGTTTTAAGTTAATGGGCTATATTTGGGGTATTCTATTATCTAAGATATGTGATAAATATTAAGAATTAAAGATGTCTCCTGAAAGGGCAACAGGATTTATTATTAATCAAAAGAATAAATCAGTTTTTCCTCTGCTATGTCAATCCTCATCTATTTAAAGAGGTTGCCAATGTTGCAGTTCTCTCATCTTATTGTTTGTGGAGTTCCAGATGTTTCTGCTCCTGAGGACTTTTAGAGAGTTTCAGCACTTCTACATCTAGCTCCCTAGAAAAGGGCCAGATGCTTTCTCTGGTTCAGAACTCAATGCTCCATGTTGATAACATAATAATGCTAACTTAGAACACAGCCTCATCTGCAGTTCCCACTGCTCCATGAACTAATTTTCTCCTTTTAACGTGATAGCATGCAGATTCCTCTGTACCCATTGTAAGCAAAGGCAGCCCTAATTCCACAAATTCACTGTCTCTTGATGGGCAGAACATGAGGCTCACTAGTTACGAGGTGGGTCTTTCTTGCAAATCACACCAAAAAACTTTCAGGAGTAAGAATGATGTGGTCTGTATAAATGTGACTGCTGGGAAATACTACTGGAGGCAGTGAAAGATTTCCAGCTGGAAAGACTTAGTGCCTGTTGTTTCTGGAAAACAAACTGAAAATACAACTTTTCCACACAATGTGCCTCTCCCTAAGCATCTAGGTAGAGGATGCAAGACCTGATGAACCTTTTTATAGAGGCAACACCTTTGTGAAGAAACACTGCTGTGTGTTGATGATACTTTTGAAAATAAACAGATGAGGGGGAGAGCTGTGAAAGTCAGATTTCTAGCTTTTTTTTTTCTAGTACTTTTTCTTTTGTTTTTCTTTTTTTTTCTTTCCCAAAATATGACTGTGCTCGGTGTTCCCAGCTGGCTTTTCTCCCTCAGGGGAGAAGAAGACCCTCACACTGCAACATGCTCCCCCAGCCAGGCTTAAGCTGAATTCCTCAAATAGGACAAAAACAAATTTCTCTCTTTAACACTGGTCTGTTCACAGATCAGCATTCAAAGAGATACTGTCCCATCATCCACCTTCAACACCCAGCTGAAGAAGATGCCTACTTCTTTGACACCTGAAATTCTCACCTGAGTAGATTTAGATATTCTGCTCTAGTTGAAGTCACTCATGTCATACAGGGATTTCAAGCAATCCTCATTGCTACCCATGGTTTGAAGTCTATTTACATGTGTATTGCCAAACAATAGCATGAGGAAGGGTAGAAAATAATAATAAGAAAACAATGAGAATATCTTAAATATAGCCTCAAGTCTGATGCAAAGACCTCACTGTGGAGATAAAACACTTTTGTTATTTTGCTGTGTATTTTAGGAGAGAATAATGTCTTAATTCTGGGCCTGTAAACACTTGCCTTCGAGATGTTTAGAAGCCTTGGTCTCTGCCACAACATAATTATACAGCACAGAATAATTATTTTACAGTCAATTAAGTACACTAAATGTGCATATTTAGGAAACCTGATTTAAACGTCCTCTCTACCATGCCGCATCTCTACCATACCACAGTTCTTCCATCTGAACCAGAGACCAATTACTCTGTTAATTAAGCTCAGGGGTTCAGCCGACTTCTGAGGGAGTGCTTGAAACTTTTGTTTTGTCATGGAGATGATGCCAGCCACCATAACAGGGCTTGGCTCTTGGTTTCTGCTGATTCCATAAAGCCAAAGAGGAAATTCTTCTGTAAAGTTCTCTTTTATTAGCACTACAGCTCAAACTCCAAATAGAAATCCTGATCCCTAAAGTTTTCTTGTGCAAAGAATTACATTTTTCAGTCTATCAGTCAATAAAACCCAACATTTTTGCAGCAGACCAAATTCATGGCACGCACAGGTATTCAGTTTTTGATAATGGCTGAATGATGGTTTATGAAAGCTCTTATTAAGAAAAATAACATATTCATTTAGAAGTCATCCAGTGTTATGGGAATTTCTCCAAATGTTATTATAATATTAGAAGGATGATTAATATTATGGCACACATAAAATTCTTTCATCTTTTCTGGGACACAAGTTCTTTTCAGTCTATGACTGACTGTGAAGAGGAAAAAGATATCACTGCAGGAAGGAGAGTGGGTTTTGCTGATTTTCCTCCAAGCATTTTGACTGCACTACTTATATAGAGAATGCCTGATTTGGTGTTAGACTAAGAAAGGGATACAACTGACTTCAAACCAAAGCAGAACAAGAACAAACCAAAAGACTGAAATACTATTAGTACCATGACTACTACTACTACTAGTAGTAAAAAAAAAAAAGCAAAAAAAAAATTAGGCTGAATCTTTTCAATAAATGTCAGACATTAGTTGAACCAAATCCCAAACTGTCTTGTCACATGGAGATCTAGTTCTTCAGCACTTCCTTTAAAAATATTTAATTTTAAAAAAAATCTTTTAATGAAACACCCTCCCCCCAGCCCTCCCTCCTCCCTTAACATTATACACTTAATATTTACTAGGTTTTTATCCTTATCACTTGCAGTAGGCAAACACAGATGTGAACAATGCAATACAAAAGGCCATCAACCACTTGGGGCTGTTATATTTAGCAAGGCAGATGCTCCCTTAGTAGCACTTGGCTCCACTTAACATTGAAAATACAGCTGTATTATGGGAAAGGAGTAGGAAAATTTGTAATAATACAAGTCTCTTACCCTGTTCTGTGATCAATCCCAGTAAATCTCTCTCTGAAAATCTCTGTCACATTAGATGTTTGTGAAAATACAGGTATCATTTTTCAGGCATATCAACAACAGACGACAAGGATCTTTTTTGTTTTCACTGGGATGCACTAGGTAACCAAAGACTGGTAACTCCTTTCTAAGTATCTGGAATGTTCCCTCACTTGTTAGCTCCTCAAACAAAACACCCTTTTCTTCATTCAAGTAACAAATGGATTTAAGACATTTTCCTGAAGCAACCTGGGCTGTGCCTGTTTTTCATCAGGAGCTTAGCAGCACAGTAGAATGAGTATTCAGTGTGATGAATTGGGTGTGGGGTGAAGGAAAAAGATGAATGAGCACAGACATTGTCAAGGCTTCTCTGGTAGAAAATGTTAACGATGTGCTTGGAGTTTCCTGATAAGTCTGTCATATGGCCCATTACTGGAAAAAATCTTCCCTTCTGACACCATGCTGATGTGATTGTGGAGGCAGAAATGGGAAGTAGTGGCACTTGTGAACTACAAATTACAGGTGGTTTTTCTGTCTCAGGTTCAGATAAAGCATTGAAACAAAAGTTTCTCCACTTTCACTCAGAAATGCAGCCACTGTACCTAGGCACCAACAAGGTGGATGGGATTGTGTGGTGATTCAGACTGATTTGCAGGAGCACAAAATCAGAAAGCTGTGCTCCTGCCTGTACAAATAGAGCTTTATTAAGCTACTGTATGAGGGAAATGACATCAGGAGCCAACTCACTGGACTTGCTGAAAACGCTTTATAATTACTCGCACATTTTTCAATATAAGTTAAATATTAAGAGAAGCTTTGAATCCAGTTGCTCAGGGCAAACATTTCCCGAAGCTGAGCAAAAAAATCAAGAAAGGGGCCAACCCCATTTGCTGATTTAGGTGTGAAATTATTTCTACATTCTTTTAATTTTAGGCAAAAGATTAGCAATATCTGTCTCAGATTGCTGAAGACTCTCCATTAACTCCAGAGGCCAAAGCACTTTTGCTTTGAGTGGATATGCTATTCCTGCTCTGTAACATTAATTCTCTACTCAAAAGCAATAAAATTCCTCTAGTTAACCTTGAAATAAAACCAGATTGATTGTTTCTGACATGTGGTATTGAAATCAACACCCTGCTGTGGAAGAGGTGTTGAAGAAGGGCCTCTACCTTAAATGAAATATTGTTTCCCTTGTGTAAGGAAGAGATTAAAATCCCAGAAATGCAAACTCTGGCAATTTGATAATCAAGAATAAGAGATAGCAGGGGCTTGACCTTTCAGCCAAGCACAACATCTTTTCTAGCAGTTGTATCTGTTAAAATGTTGCCAATTACTAAAGACTGGCCTTTGCTTTCATCCAGCTGCCTGCCTGCCATCATTCAGCAGAGGCAGTGTAAATACGGGCTGGAGAGGGAGGAGCTGAAGTGAAGATGGATGACTGCTCCAACCCCCAGTCCACGCTAGAGGAGAATTCTTCCTGGTGTGGAGGAACCCTTTTGCCTTTGCATGAATGCAGCTCAGCTCCAGCTCTTGGGTGGAGCCAGTTTCCAGGCAGAAGTCTTGTGGCACTGATGTTACAGGATGAAAACAGGTGCTGTCCACTCAGATAAAGGAATGCAGCATTCCCATTCCAGCTCAAGAGCAAGTAACAGAAGAAGAAAACCCCAGACACTCTCCTGTGTAAGTGTAGGAGCAGATCTGGAGGCCTTAGGAACTCCAGAGCATGCTATAATTTTCTCTTTCAAAGTTGTTTTGGTAGCGTATGAAAATCTTTGCAACTGTGACTACATAATATTCCCTATAAAAGACTATGTCCTGGGAAAGGAGTCAGAATAGTCTACAGATAAGCTGTTCACAGGGCATTTTTAAAGTGTAAGGCCTTAATATCAGTGTATGTTCTGTAGAGTCACTTCATCTGTTCCAACTACTAGAGCACGGCCCAAACTGCAGCAAAATGATGATGTTTCTCATGGGCACGTAAAAGAAACTGTCAAAGAAGGACTTTGCATGTAAACATCCCAATTCCAAATCTGAGCAGTTGATATTCACCCAGAAACTCACTGGATAAAACTTTGCAAAGCAAGTTACAGAAAATCAAAACTGAAATAAAACTTGGTGAGTATTTGGCAATTACAATTTCACACAGACACAAAACATGTAAAAGATTGAGAAGTTTTCAGAATCGAGAAAAGGGAGCTGAGAAATGCTAGAAACACGAGGATCTATGGAATTTATTTTGCTTTCCAGTAAGTATGATTTTTAACAAAACAGTTATATACTGTGGTGTTTTTTTCCCCACAGAACACCAGAGTCCTCCAAAGCACAGGAGGGATAATGTCTGAGGATGGATCAGGCTTGTGGAGTGAAGGAATCTGTTGTTTGTGGGTTTGCCTTCTTTGATTTGATTAAAACCTTGCCAAAAAAATTCTGGCATCTCTGTACTTTTTAAAAATTGCTCCACCAGATGGTTATTATTCAGCTTGTGGGGGAGGCACTGGGGGAGTTGTTTAGGAATCCAGAACTTTTATGTGCACATGTCACCAAATTAATAAGGACTGCTTCTCTCAAAGAAGAGCTTGATTGGTACAGTGTACAGGCTGGAAATAGCAGTGTAGCGCCGGTGTCTGCTGCAGTTACCTTGTTCTGGCTGTGTTCCATCAGGAGTGTGGGATGTGCCACACAGGCATCTGGGAAGAGGCGAGGATGTGGGACACAGAAACTGCACTAAGGATGTAGGACATAAAACCCGCACCAGTGATTCAGCTAGACCAGAACACCTGTAGGTGTTGACTGGGGACTCTTGCAGGGATCCCTGAGAGTCCCTCACTTCTTGACAATCCCCTGCTACTGGATGAAAGTGAAAATGGAAATATTTCTGAACTAGCAGTGACAAAATGAGAGCTCAAACACGTTTCTGGAGTTGGGCCAAAGGTCCAACTGTTCCACCAGAGCTCAATAAGGAACATGAAAGTGCAAGTGTGTTATCCTGCAGATGGGGGATATAGCCAGGAACTGGCTTCTCTAAGCTTAGATTTTCATGGCCAGCCTTTCTGTTGAGAAATTCCCCAGTGTCAAATTTTGTATTTCTTTCTTTTTCTTTTATAACACACTCAGACATCCATTTTAGCATATTTCTTACTCAGAATTTTTATTTTTTTAAATTAGAGTAGGACAGGGAGAAGAAGTTAAAGATTAGAATTTTCATACTAATGTTTGAAAAGACTGAGCATCTCTGCACATAGGGGACAATTTGCAGGTATTCTCTTGCTCTGAGACTGTTATTTAGGTGGAGTTTCTAATGAATGAGTTTCTAAAGAGCCAGACTAGTTTCTTTTAGAAGTTCAAATATTGCACGGTCTGTATGTGATCTCTAATGAAGAAAATTTTCTTAGCTAAAATAAAAGGAAAATTAATCAAGAAATAAAACCATTCTAATACAAGTGGTGAATGATATCTTGGGAATATGCAGACTATTATTTTTAATGGCTTGTGATGATAGCAGAGTTGTTTCTTCATATTCCTGTGACAAAGACGTGATAATTCTGTACCTCTGCACACAAAAACAGTGACCAAAGAGTCATATAGATACAGAGCCACGTGCTTACATCTTTATTCATTTCCTCAGGTAGTTGCACCAGAGCCCTGTTTTAGCTTGGCTCAGTGAACAGGAGCCAGCAGGTGTTGAGTTTGACAGATTTGTTTCCAGCCAGGCTTTGTCTGTTTTGGAGTCACGCACTGTCTTTTTTCTGGGTCCAACTCTGAGCCACTGAAGCCAGGAGTCATACCTTGTCTTTAATCATGGCTCAGGCAGAATCTGTAGGATGTGGCATCAGAAAGGGATCTAGGTACTCCAGTAAACATTAACAATTATTATTAAAGTTAGTTGATTTCTGTAGACAAGGACTATATTCTGCAAAGAAGCTGGTCCCAATTGTGGGTGCTGAGTGCTTCTGCACTTGCACCTTCAGTTTAACCTTGCACAATAAATTTGAATAAATATGTGTGTGTGTGACCTTTCAAAGTGCTCATCACTGTCATGAGTCTGCTGGCACTGATGTCAGGAACAGACTCCCTCTGGAATTCAAATAGCTGATACAGGCCAATGCTAAGTGCTTCTGAAAATCCCAGCCTTACAACCTATTTATTTGCATGAATCCACTTCCTCAGAAAATGGAAAACTAAACAGGAATTTTAAAGCCATAATGCTACTGTCATCACAAATCTTGCACACTCACCTAACATCTTTCAGCCTAAAGAGTATAAATGTAGTCAGGCTATACATGGAGTGCTTGGATATCCTGATTAACAAGTGAATGCATCAGGGCATTCTGCTTGGCAGAAATGTGTTGGCATCTCTGACATGCATCAGTTGCTGAGTTACTGGACAGTGTCTGCAGCTGAGCCTTTGAGCAAGAACATTAAGATGAACCCCCATTCTTTGCTATTATCTCATGAGAAGTTTAATATTCACGCAAAGAAGCTAGGGTGTCACTTTTTGAACTCTTATCTGGCAGATCCCAAATCACTGTTTACCTAATTTTGCAGAATAAAGGCATAAAGTGAGCCTGCCAGGATAGGTAGGACGGGTAGTTATGGATTTTAGACACTGGTAAGCATTCATCCCCAAATCTCATAGGGTGCACATTTTACTCTCTGAACAGTGGAAGAGAATTGAGATTTTATAAGCATGGAAGGATAGAGAACTGTTATCATTATGCCCTCATAAACTTTTATTCTACAGCAGTAGATAATTGACCAATGCAGACAGGAGTGAAACCACACGCTAAAGGAGGAAGAACCACGGGAGCACTGACTCTGTAAAAACATGTGATTCCTCCATATTATGTGGCACAGACATTGCCCTTTATCTGTTGTACAGTGCATTGCATAGGCTCCTGAACTGAAGCTGCACCTGGGGAAAAAAGGCTGTCAAATAAGAGTTATCCATCAGTGGAAAAGGAGAGAAGGTTGCCAGTGGATAGCTAAAGGTGTTTATCTAAAACTGGAGGAGGAGCAGAAGGAAAAAATAAGGAAAGGAAAGGAGAGAGATTCATATGCTGTGACCTACCAGAGTAGAGGGGAAAGCAAAAAGTTACCTAAAATGTGGAAAGGGGAAATACATTTGGTGAGTGGAAAATAGCTGCCAGCTGCAGACTTTCAGAGCAAGTTTTAAATATTGCTGAGAGTACATTGCTCAGAAGTTAACTGAATCTTCTGGGCATAAAATTTCATTTAGTACATTGCATTAAAGTGCTGCAGCTTTCTGCAAGAGTGGCAAAGTTTCTTATGCAGGCTTGTGTGTTACATCCCTTGTGATATCTGGCAAATTTGTACATAAAGGAATCTGACATGCATCTCCCAGGTTATTCCTCCTTCCAGTGAGACAACCACATGTGCATAATCCATGGCTAAACTTTATATTCTCTTGGCTTTTATTTCTTTTTTACTTTCCTTATTAGATCAGGAGCAAATTTAGAAATAGCTAGGAAGTAATGTTTTTCCTCTGCAAAAGTCTCAACCAAAAGCAATTTATTTTATTTTCATAGCCAATTGCAACTGATATATATGAGTCTTTTGCCATAAACCTGATGTGCTTTGATTAAAAATAAAATTAGTGCAAGTTTCCATTTAATTTAAAAGCTATTTTAAATAGGAAAAAGTTTTCTCACACAATTTCTTGTCCAAATTGAACAAAAAATAGGTTCTTACTATAATACAGGTTTGCAACAGCACTTGTCACCCTGATGGACTGCAGAATTAGAAGTCAGATCTTACTGGGAAGTAGCTTGGAAAATATTTGACAGCATACCAAAGGCAATGGATGGGTTCAGGTCATAAATATAATCTTTCAAGTGATATAAAAGAAGATATTTAAATATAAGGATATTACTTTCATTGGAACCTCAGCCTTGGCACAGGCCCATATCTTACCTGAAGGTGGTTTCTAATTGTTTAACATGCCACAATTCTTTTTCTGAGTAGTCAGCAAGTAGGTGCAAAGACAAGCATTATACAAGGGCTATTTCCCTGCCATTCAGAAACATTCCAAGTCTTGTTAACTTTCCCTTTAAATATATGTCAAAGAGTTAAATATCCATGAAATGTCTTTCAGAAAGTCAGAATGGATAAAAAACCAAGACCTGTTTGGATCTGAATTTTAAATGCATGATAAAGCACTGATGGATGCTTTATTAGGCTTTTGGAGATTTTTTTTCTTTTTTTTTTTTTTTATGTAACTGAGAAAATCTGACAAGAATTTTAGCTGGGAAGTTTTCAGAGGCCTGTTAATTTACTGCTCTGTTTATCCGTGCCTTCTGTGTGCAGCTGCAGAGCATTATTGTGTAAAATGTATTAAAATGAGGCACTGATTCAGTTAGAGAAACTCTGCAGGAACTGATGAAAGCAATCTCTTGAAAAACCATGGAAATATGCTTCTCCAGAGCTCTTAAAAGGGACATTTTGACAATGCATCAAACAATTTGGAAACGCAAATGAAAACCCACAAAGCTGCTGGTTGGTACTGCCTAGGTTGTTATACCTCTGTAATGTCATAACATCATAACTCAATACTCTCGTCTCATTCAGAATCCATTCACAAGTTTTTAACCTGAGGTCTGAGTTTAGGGCTTGCTGATTTCACTGAGAGTTAAATCCACACCAAAGTTCACAGCAATATGAGAAATACAAACACTAATTTAAGACGCAGCAGATATGGAAATGGGTGTATGCAGTGAGTATGCCTATTGAGCTTGACAATATTATCCTTGCACCATAGGAAACCTGGCACCTTTGATCCTAACAGTGTCACTGGGAATTGGACATTCAAATAACTCCTGAGAACCAAAACAACACAGTGCTAAGGTATTTAGGCAGCTAATGGTGCAATCCACACTGCCTGGTAGGATTTCTAAGCTTGGAAATGTAGTTAGTTTCAGCTGGTTTAAAAAAATACCCAAACACTGCAATTCAGTAAGTCACATACCTTCTAGCAGCAATAACATTGTTTCCTTATGAACGCTTCCTTATTAAAAGTGTCCAGTTTAAATAAGTATCATATGATTTGTGTAGTAACATGTTGCACATCTGCTCATTGCAGGTTCATTTGGATTAAGGGAATATGAGACGCTGTGCAATACTTTCAGTATATTTTCTCATTGTTTTGTGATCTGAAAAAGCTGCAAAACATTTGAAAAGATGATAATCTAGGTGTCTAGTCTTCATAGTGTGTATAGTAGTGTAATAGCTACTACAGTAGCACTGTAGTAGTGCTTTAGCTTTAGCTTTAGCTTTAGCTGAGCACACATGATCATTCCTGAGGAAGGAGCAGGGAGGGACAGCACTGCAGCGAGCAGCTGTCCACCTTTTGCAAGCAAGCACCCCATGTCCAGTGCATTTTGGTGCATGTGTATTAAATATTGTTGGATGTTTGGTGTTTTAGGGAGAACTCATGTGGATCTTACGTGTTATCCTGACCACAATCAAAATCTGAACAAATGCCAGAGTGCTGTCTTCTCTCCTCTTCCTTCCTCACCAAATACCATAAATGTGATGGTTGCCTGAACAGGCACTCTGCCATCTCTGAAGTTCCAAGGAAAGAGAATTCCCCTTGGCTTCATGTATCCTGATGCCTCTCTTCAAGCCCGTACGCAAAGCTTCCTACTCTCTGAAGGGTTAAAGTCCCTTACACTTTTGACTTCACATAGGCACAAAAGTTTTACTTGTCAATATAAATAACTCAACCCTCTTAAAATCCTGTTAAATTCTTTTCCTCAATAATTTCCTGTGACATTGAATTCCATGGACTGATAATGTGCTACTTTAAAACACTTTCCCTTCTGTTCATTTCACATTTACTGCCTGTCAATTTAATCAAGTTGTCTCCTGTAATTGAATTACGGAGCTGCGACTGGCTGTGGAGGAGTACCAAATCTCTTCCCCCTAAACTATTCATTCTTTTGTGTGGTCATTCTTATGCTCATCTTTTCTAAACTAAATAGCCTTGGTTGTTTTAATTGTTCTCAATATTTAATCTCTCACTCTCTTATCCCTTATACACACAAAACTTTACCATCTGTGGCACACAGGAGTTTGGATTTGAGACAGACTATCCTGTGCACAGTATTAAGGGGGGAGGGAAGTATCACCAAATCATAAAATCCTAGCATGTTCCAATAATTTCTTTTAGCAATCCTTGCAATTTGTATAATTTTGCCCAATCACTTCCTTGTTCTGAAATCTCAGCAGCACGCCAGCCTGCTAACGATAAGTGCTAGATCTGTTCCTGAAATACTCTAGGTAATTTAGATCTCTAGGTAATTTAGATCCCAGCAGTGTGTGAAAAATAATTAGGCTTTTTCTTGTACTCCATATCACTTCACATTTATCTAATTTAAATTGTAGCTGCTATCCAACCGCATTGCTAATAGATTTATTCAGTCCTGTTTGAGTTTAGATACCAGCTATCCTAGTTGCTCTTGTTATGTTAACACTGAATTAACAGGGCCTTTATTTAGTCCCCAGAGGCAGGGCTAAAGGGATGATGGGGTTAGGTTCAGATACTAAAAGGTGAGGTGTTAGATAATTATTTGACCTGTAATTTGCCTCATATAGAACATCTGAGATATGTGCAATCCTTACTTGTCACACAAGTGTTACTATCAATGTACCCAGGGAAGAATGTGTAAAGTTTTATTGTTTGTTTGGGTTTTTTTTCAACTTTTCCAATTTATTTATTATCTTTTGCTAGAAGAACAGCAACAGGACAGTTCTTAGGCCTCCATGAACTCTTTAACCTAATTTTGGAATCATGTCTTCTTTCACACTCACTTATCAAAACTTCTAGTGAGATTTCTTTGAAGCTATAAAAAAGTTGTGTTTGGGTTAGAGGAAAAGGGGATGAGAGTGACATAGAGATAATGCAGAGACAGGCAGTGTATGCTTAAATATGTATTAACTGAGTGAAACGTGGATATTTTAACAGAGCTTATTTTCAGATTTTGAATTCATTGGAGTTTTAATCTAAAACATCCACTGATAGGTGCATATGAATTTAAAGTAAATGTAATGGTCAAAATGAAGTAAAGGCTGTAAAACTACCTCAGTGTTTTTTACATTGTTACCATAGCATCTGACAAATTATGGCATAGCAGCACTGGCAGCTGGAGCTAGCTTTGAGAATACTTCTAAATTCTTTAACAAGAAACGTCTGGATTTTATATTAACAGGCTTTCAAGCCATTCTTATTAGCACCTACCTACCTTTTTTGCTTGTGTTCAGCAGATTTTTGCATGGACCTGACAGGATTTTGTAGTTAAAAAAAAAGAGAAGCACCAAAGATATAGCCAATTTTCAATACAGGGTCATTGGCACTGCTGCATGGACTGCATGAAATACATATTCACCAGACTGTCCAAAGCGCAGCAAGAACCCTAATACAATGCAGTGCTTGGTTTAATTGCCTGAGGTACTTATTAATATCTTATTCACTGTTAATGAATTAAAGTGCCTTCCAATGTTAACAGTTTGATTACTGATATAGTAAGACAAACTGGCATTTTTTTTTTGTGGTTAGCAGTATTTAGTAGAGCATTTGATGCAGATTAGGTTGAATGAGGTTACTTTGACATTGTTACCTTCAGAGCATCTCAGGTTTTTAAAGAAATGGTCATTGGAAAGAAATGATCTGCTGAGATGGATTGATATGAACTGTAGGTCCTTGAGAAGCCTTGCAGTTCCTAAAGTTACATGTCTTTCTTCAATTCACCTTCCCTTGAAAGCAAAACAGTAGGGTTTTTGTCTTATTTTATCCAGAAAATCTAAACCATGTAGTTTAGGCATATTATATACTGTCTGAACCTGCAGAAAATCTGAAATGGCCAAAATGGGCTGCTGGCCAATGCTTCAGTCAGTCAGATTGTACAGACAGGACAACAGGGCAGAGCTAGACAGCGTGTGGTGCCAGTATTTTTCAGGAATAAGACTGCCATAATCTGTCATGGATAACAGTGTGGTGATTGAGCTGCTTGTGCTTAGCTGCCCATTCCTTTTGCTCTGTCCCAAGAGACCATCAGAAGAGGAAGCTCTTGGCTGGGAAGCTGCTGAAACAGGAATAGTTGAGCCAAGGCTGCAAGAACAGGAATAAAGAGGCTGGATGTAAAAATGAGCAGGAAACTTTTATTGTCCTATTTTGACTCTAGCTGCTGTAAACTAAGAGAAATTCAACAGTCCTGGTCCAGTGATTAAAGCAAGACCATCTGGATAGAGACTGACTCCCAAACACCAGTGCCAGCTCACACATCTTTAGTAAATATTTGTGAATAGATTGCCCAACTCATCCAAGATCTGTATTGGAAACATTCACTCTTCTGGAACTATAGGAACTGCTGAGCTGAAGGAATTTACTCCTGAATTTTTTTGTGTTAATTTTTCCCCCAATCCTCCTTCTGGTGGACTTTTAAGAGTTGAGTGCTTTTGCTTTTTTTTTTTTTTTTTTAGATCAGAAATTACTGAAGAATTGCCTTTTCTCATGAAATTCCTTGGAACTTGTAGGAACACCACCATTAAACATTTTCATGCCAACGGGTAGGAAAAAGAAACCTGTAAACCTCACCCTGTGAAGGAACAACAGTTCATTTATTTTGTGAAGAACCTGACTGGAAAGAGAATGCTTGATAAGAAAACTGTATTAACTACAAAAAAACCTATTAACTACAGGCAGCTAGGGGAGTTCCATGGATATCTTCAAACGGTACTTCCCACCTGCCTTACACAAAATGGCATAGTCTGCCTCTGCAGGGAAATGTCTCCATAGTCTAAAGATGTAGCCTAGTTGACAAAATCCCGTGTGGGGCTGCTAGAATAACTATTTTAGGATGAGAATGACCACTGAAATATTCAGTATAAAAATGTGGTATCACAGCCTCTTTCTGAAAACCACCCTTAGCAGTGCTTAAAACACAGTCCTTACATTGTGATTAAGGCAACAGACAAAGATCTATAATGTCTTAATCCACAAAGACTACATTGAACAGGGTGATGGAACTTGAAGGAGATACTGAATCTCCTGTCTGCAGGACAGAGAAGACTTCCTTCATAAACCACACATCCTAAGCCAGGTTCACCAGGACCAGCCTAGTTTTGACATATGTTACCTGTTTACATACCAACACCACACATCAGGGAGGCCTCCAAGACTAACCTGAAGTATGTACAACATGGAGAGTAATCCTCAGAAATCCAAACCAGTCAACTTCTTTTCATTTTCACACATAACTTCACTTTCCATATCTGAGAGTGAGGGCACAGCTGCCTCACACAGAGGATTTTGCAGTATGTTAGTCTTGCAATGAGACACCTTGAAAAATATATTTTAAGCATCTATTTCAATATGCTCCTGCTTATGCTGTACACCTTTATCACCTGGAGTCTTTCCCTGAAGTCCACCACAAATGCAATATGAGTTCTGATCTCCTTCAACAACCCTCCAGCCCCCAGTGAGGATCTTTACTAAACACTACAGCAGCACTCTGATGGACAAACACATATAAACAGATTCATAACACATGGACATCATGTGTAAACACTGCCCACACATCTCCACTCTTACAATGCCTTGTCCTCCACTGGATCATTACAAGACACGGAGCTTACATATCCCATATGAAATATACTTTAGCAAGCACATCAAACATCCACAAGGAAATTGTGTGTGTGAAACCAATCAATCAACAAACACCAGAATGAGTGAATAATTGATGGAAAACAGGCACACTTAAAGATCTAGGAAAGAATATTTCTTACAAACCCTTAATTTAATTTTTTCCTATTCAGTTCTTATCTTCAAGGGAAGCCTGAGAAATGCTTCAAATGAGTACCTGGGAACTAAAACTCATAATACTATTGGAAATAAAGATTTTTTAGAGAAACACTACTTTTATAACATGTTTCATAGCACTTCTTGTTTCTGTGACTGCTAATTCTTGCAAGTTTAATTGATGATCAATAACCTCTCTCCTTTTCTCACAGGAGATACGTATCATTTGTTTTGCTGAAGGTGTTTCTGAGGTACCTGCTACATGCTCAAATGATCTAACTGATTAAATTCAAAGTGGCTGTTCTCAGCCCCCATGAAACTCCAAAGACCTCTGCTTTTCTTTCAAGCTTGAGGAAGAGCCTGTATACTTGAAAGCTTGTCTGTTTTGACTATACCAGTAATTAAAAAAAAAACAAAACACCAGAAAACAAACCGCCTTCTGGTTCAAATCTTGCATGGCTTAGGAATAGTCTTTTAGAGTCAATTATACAAGATGCAATTTAACACGTGCAAGTTACAGAATCACAGAATACTTAAGGTTGTAAGGGACCTCTGAAGATAATCTAATCCAAACCCCCATCTTTTAAATGCTCAAATGTATGCAAAAAGTATTGTGCAAACGTTACACGGTGTTTATCTGTCACACGATTCAAACATATTTTAATCATCAGAAATTAGACTTATTTCCTTTGCAAATATTTCTGAACATGAAAGCAATTCATTAAATTGGATAAAGCTGCCTGCAGCCCATGCTTTTAAATAGAGTGAAAAAATACATTGTTTTTCCAGTGGTTGCACTTATTTTCTTGGTTCTGATCCATCTTTCTCTTTCTTTTCTGTGGTTTGTTTAGTGACAGAGAAAAAGGCCAAAATGGTCCACTTGATGTTGTTGTAGGGCGTTGGGTAAATTGTATTTTGATTTTTCATGTATTCACTGGCAGATGTGCTCAACATTTATCTGAAGCAGCTGTGGGTACAAAGGTGGGTCTATCTGTTAGTTACTGTTTGCTTGAGGATATTGGTGGTGGCCTTGGTGGTAGCACTGGTTCCGGGCTTTGAGATTTGGGGCTTGGCAGACAAGTGTCTTCTTGTCTCTGGGGAATAGAGAAAGTGTGGGAATAGGCTCCATAGTGGGAATGCCCTGTCTTGTGCCTTCATAAAAATGCTTTTCCTGTCTGTGTTTCCCTCTGTAGAGCTATTTGTTCGAATGATTTGTTGGTACTTAAAGAGCAGGCCAGTGTATAATGCTGTCTAATGTCATCAATTTTCTACATTTCAAACACACTTGGATAAACCTTTCAGGGAATAAATATAACACCAAAGCCCAGCAGTTGCAGCTTAAATCACTTGTACACAATATAGTCTATTTTTTTCTTAATGTATCTGCACTTGCTGTGGGGGAATTGGGCTAAATTTGCAACAGAGAAAGTACGCTGCACTACATTCACAGGTTTCACAGCCTTGGGCATAGGAGAATTGGAATTGAAGTACTTTTCCCCCTTCCCATCTCCTGCATGGACTGGTCGTCTGAAAGAAAAAAGAATATCATTAATTCAGACAGTGATGAGTGCTGTTAGTTGGCACATCCAAATCCAGAATATCAAAAAGATGAGCAACATATAAATCCTCCCGCCCTTAAATATGGTAAAACTTAAAACATCCCTGAACTGTGCACTGTACCAGCTGATGGCTGGGATGAATCAGAGCAACCATATGGCAGGGAGGGAGTTGAATGATGAAGCAGGAGGCTTAATTTTCTTCTTAATTTAAGATGGAATGTCAAATAGTCACCAAAATATATAAATAAATAAATAGACAAATTGATACTGGAAACTGTCTGAGTTCAAGAGAACAGTGTTTTGAGTTGGCTACATACACAGGCATATCACACAAACACACCCAGTGTTTTTTGAATGCTGTGCTCATCTGCTCTTTTGAGCAGCCTGTCGAACACATTGGGTATATAAATATCCTGCTCTGTGAAACAGTCTGTCTGCTGCTTATGATTCCAGCAACGATAACACGTGCTGGTTTGTTGTGGCAGGGTCACCTCAGGTACAGTGGTAAAGTGAGGGGATTTTGTGGCACATTTGGGATTTTTGTGCACAGGGAGGAATTGCTGATGTTACTTCGCTGAGACACTAGAGTAGAATGTTATTGTGCCCCTTTGTTTAGACACAGCCCTTCTTAATTTAAGATTACAGTGTCCCTTTCAGATATAGCAATTTCTGGGCTGCTCTGTGGTCAGATATATATTAAAAATGTTAAGTACGGCCTGTGACATTTTGTTGGCAAATAAGAGACAGACATTTCCAGCATGTGAGAGTAAGCAGGAAGAAGAGATTACTCTTTTGAGGGTTTAGAGCTACCTGATTTGAACTTTAAAAGAGTCCTGCCCATTCAATATCTGTTTCAAGAAACAGCACTGGATTTATCTATAATTTCATGAGGATCTCTAGTCCTTCCTTTTAGCTATTTCACTTTATAGAAAAAGCGTAGATGTACCTCTTTGCAATTTCTCTGAGTCCTTTTAATATACCTTGTGCAGCACTGAATCAATCACACTGATGCTGCTGAGAGTGGGGT
The DNA here is from genome assembly GCF_049639895.1 of Pseudopodoces humilis. NCBI lineage: Eukaryota > Metazoa > Chordata > Aves > Passeriformes > Paridae > Pseudopodoces > Pseudopodoces humilis. The sequence continues at coordinate 54,822,421 of NC_142205.1, forward strand.
GGCTTATTTCACTTATTTCCACAATCAGGGAACATACTCCCTGAGCCTGCAGAACATCTCCAGATGCAGAACACTCCTCTTCCTTCTAGTCTCACAAGACATGATGAGGGAGAGCACACTTCACACTTTCTCATTGAAACTAAGAAGACCATGTTTGTGTGATGTAAAAATATTTCCAGACATCCATAACATTGTAATCTCAGATAATTACTTCTTCTTTCAAACCAAAAGCAAAATCATAGTGTTTGGGGTTTTTTTTTTTCCCAAAAGCTGTTGTATGAGCCAAAAATCCTGTACTAGAAGTATACTTAAAGAAAACTAGATTTCTGATATGTTTTAATTGTCAAAATGTCCCCTGTTAACATGTGTGTATGTATACTATGGACCACTTGAGCTGCAGGAAACAATATATGTGAATTAATTTGGGGGCTTTGTGGCATTTTGAGAAACTCCTGTGATCCAAAGACTCATCTTTTAATTTCTGCACAGCATGTGCATGGCGTCTGCTACCATAAAGAGGTCAAATTAAGTCAGTAACTGTGTGGGGGAGACTTGCTGACAACAGCAGTCACGAAACAACTTCCCCTGTTCTTGGTCCATTGCCCTCACAGAACTAGCCCGTACAAAGAAGAGGCAGACTGGTTTGTTCTTCTCTCAGAGAGCCATTGAACATGAAACGAACTCCTAGTGCCATGCAAAAGTCACAGACAGCACAACTGTTATTAGAGGATAATGGTCTTTTTGTAGTCAGCAATGGGCTCAGCGCTGTTTCTGCTGACTGCGAGCCCCGCAGTGGAAGGCATGGTAAGCCTATAGCGCTATCCGTAGCCTGCAAACAGAGGAATGAACCTCTGACCCTCCCTCCCTTTGCTGCTGCAGAAAAGCCACCTTTCTCATGGAAATGTGCTTCTTTTGTTTCCTGGTGTCAGCAGCAATGATGTCATATATTCAACCATCTCTTATTTTCCAAAGTGTATAAAGCGCTCGTGAATGAAAGATTTGGAAAGAAAATCACGACAGCCGGTCAGAATTAGAGTCCAGAATTACTAAATATCGTGTGTCTTGCTCACACCATCTTCAAATACATCCCTTCGGGTAACTGTTAAAATGTGTGAAGGTAGAAAAATTGTCACCTCCAGAGCATTGGGATCTTGAAAATTATTTTTTTTTTTATCTTTCATTTTTTGGGTGTGTGATTCGATATTAACTAAATTTTCTCAACCAAGATATAATGTACTGCTTGTCAATATCAGTTAAAATCATGTGGTTTCAATAGGAGAGGCTCATTGCAAGTGTTTTCTTTTGGCACCTGGCTATATTTTTTGATTTATTGAGACAGGATTGCTTGCCAGTTGCCACTGTAAGACCATATTAAAAAAAATTAAAAAAGAATGAAAAAATTACAAGAACCTGGAAAGCAAAACCTGTGGTGTTCAACTAAATAACCTTTCTTTCTTTTAAAGGAAAAAATAATCCGGGAAATTCAGGAAATATACAAAAGTATTTTGGAAAGCAATTTAGTCTTATATTGAAGCTGAATGGCTAATTAACCATTGGTTAAAATTCTACTGTGGTAGGTTGACTTTGTTGTCTTGCTCTTCAAGAGGGAATAAGAATCTGAAAGTTGAGCAAGAAGAAGAAAATGGTAACATTTCTGTAACATTTCTGTTATACAACAGGGGATTTTACAAAGCATTCCCTTGTTCTATATGCCAGAATCCAGCCAGAATTAGCATGTTCTAAAAATAATAAGAAAATCTGTTAATTATTTATGTCTGATTACTTGACTATTCATTAGAATGTGTTTCTTGTCACTGCAAAGACAAAACTCAAAAAATCACTGCTACCAAACCTGTTCAGGTATTTTAGTTTGTTACAGCAAAAAATGGACCAGAGTAGGCACAAGCTGTAGGGGAACATCTTTTTCAGCACGCAGAGGAGAGTATGGAAAACAAATAGAGGGCAGCCAAAGATGTAATAAACAGAATTTATGAACCAATACATGTACATCAGTTGTATTTGTTAGGGCTCTGAGCCTTCAAAGATTTATACCAGGGGACTACTTGGAGTACATAAAGTCTTTTAGTATCACTGCCTGTGTTATCTCTGGGTGTTGAATTTGGATGTTTAGGTGTCAGTTGTAGAAATGAAAGAACTTATCAGTGTTCCGATAGGTATCAAACAATTTTATTATTTTTTTGTTAAAAGAGTGCCTCCTGTCAACTTCTTAAAGGTAGGTCAGGTCCTCAGCTGGCACAAAGCAGTACAGCTCAACTGAGGTCAATGAGTCTTTCAGTGTATACAGAGTGAGTTTTTACTCCTCAATGAAGGTCTTCAAGGCAATGGAGAATACAGCAACTGAAATTCCTGTGCCAGGAAATACCAGTCTCCATGGGGAAAAAGTAAGAAACTCAGTAATCTGGAGAGGACTAAACCAGAAGGGAATAATAATATGTGGAAAGTGAAGACGAGTTTGTTCGAATAGGTCACCTACCTTGTCACAACTAAACCTGGTCATGAAATAGTACTTATCTGTGTGAGTTCCCCAAAGATCCACACAAAGAAGTATACCAGGTAGCCCCCTAAAACATGAGAGAATCAGATGCCTGTGAAGTGTGTACAGGATCCCACAGAGTGCAGAAGATGCAGATGAATATTAAACTTTTATTGCCCAACAGAGCTGTACACCCATCAGACTGTCTGCTTTTCAGAAAAGTGCTGCTCTACATTAAAGGACATTTTCTATTTCTTTTTTTTTGTTGTTGTTGTTCTGGTTTTGTTTTGGGGTTTTTTTCACTTTATGCAGGAAAGCCTATAAGTCTCCTTTGACCAGATAAAAGAAACTGAAAACAGATGTGACCTTCTCTTTTAATGGCTGGGGCAGTTGTTCTGGGTAGCTAATGCTGAGTGATGTACAGCAGTTGGGCAATGGGCGCAGGCTTTCTGAGCAGGGATGTTCTCTTTTTCACATTAAACAATCACTGCATAATACCATGAAAATGAAAGTTTAAGAGCTTATGAAGTGCACTAGCTTGCATGATTTCATGTAATGATTCATTCAGGAAGTGGAGCAGTATGTAAAGTGTAATGTTTAATCTGTTGATTACTAGAAAATATTCAGTTAGATTACAGAAAATATTAATGAATTAATGCTCTTTTAAAAATCTTGCTTAATGTTTACTCTTCAAGCAGTGACACTTTGAATGTTTTACATGATGCTGAGCTTTAGACTTTGGGTTATGTTGCTCAACTGCATTTTTTCATCTACTCCAATGGACCCACTTGGAGAATAGGGTCTTAATGGCGGGCAAGTGGCAGTTTGAGCTCTAGATCCAATTTAAGTTCACCTAGTTGTTGAAAATAACAATTAAAAACCAAAAACAAAGCAAATCCCACCTCATACAACATGCTTTTTCTTTCCAATCTGACTATCCATTTGTCACCATTTCTGATGATCGGTATCCAAAAAAATCATGGTAGAAAACAATCAATAGACACCCTTGCAGATGCTGAAATACTCACCTGAAAATGAAATCCGTTCCATTTATCCAGCCGTGATCACTGGTGACAAAAGAAATGGTGTCCTCTTAGATCTTAACTTTCTGATAAAGATATATTCTGGGGATGACCATGTGTTACGATAAGGCGTTTGCCACTGGAAGGAGTGAATTCAAAAACTTCTGGTGTCTTCTGACCATATGGACAATGCCTGTTTTATATTATTGTGACTGTGCTCATTGATGTCAGAAATCCTTTAATTATCATATTCAGTGTAAAATGAAAGACTGAGCAATAACTACAGCTCAGAACCCAGAGGTTGGAAATCAGAGTAGATGGAGGAAAGGCTGTCAGCAGGATCTCTAAAATGCTAAGTTTTAAGGGCTGAATGCTGCAAAGTCTCCTGTCGATAAGACTAGACCTGCAAAGTTAGATCTCAGTAAGGTCCAGTACCAAAATAAGCAAACAGCATCTGCCCTTTGTCTTGTAGTTCACTAGAATGTATTTTTCCTCATTTTTGTGTTGTAATTTTAATTCAATTGTATGTAGTTGTCTCAAAACCATGTATATTTTGTTACATATCCTCTGTTATCTAAAGCTATAGCATAGGGGAAACAAAGGGAAAATAAATGACACCTTGCAGCTTCCCGAGAAAACAGTCGGTGTTTTTACAAGAAGGAAAGGGAAGACAGAATCATAAAACAGAAAAAAAGATTTTTATGATGGGCTTTAAAATAAGAATCATAAAAGTGATGATGGTAGCAAAGAAGTCAAAAAAGTTGAACCTGAAAGAGAAAACAATATTTAGGAATGACAACAGAGAAGAAAATATGCCAAGGTCATATGAAAAGGATAAACAGAGAAAGACAAGGAGACAAGAAGAGTTTGTTTGAGCACAGGAATTTCTATCACAATTCAGGCAGATATGCAAAGAATAAGGAAGAAATGCAAGAACAAAACAAATAAATACAGTAACTAGAAAAGCACAGATGTGCACAGTTGTTTTATCTCTGCTGAAACTACAAAGCAAAAAGAGGGCTTTTGAAGAAAAGCTTTTTTTAAAAAGAGCAACAGAAACCTGCCTGGTTTTTCATCTGACTTGCAGAAAGTTTAAAAAGGGTAGTAAAATAAACTGTGAATGTGTTTCTGACCGATCTTGGTCTCTGGCAAAAATGTATGCTGGCTTTTGCTTGAAAATGTTGTCTGGTTAAATCCTTATGCAATAATAATTTTCTGTACATGAGCATGGAAGACTGAAAATCCTGATATACAAATGAAAGCTTGGTATTGTTTATCAGTTGCTTTGGCAAACCAGAAATATATCATGTTATACTCAATACAATCAAGGATGCTACATAAATCTCTATGTACTTCTAGAGTAAAGGAATTAGGTTCCAAAACTTCAGGGATATGCTGCCATGTATTTGGAGCTTGTGATCACATTATAAGGATGCAATTTCCAGCTACTTCTTATATTATGACACAAAGACCAAGCTTTTCTCTTTTCTTTAAGAGTGCAATTTACGCCAATCCCCCAAATAACTTTGAACAATTGCCTTTGAATAATCTCTAATGTAGTACCTAGCACAATGCTGACTTTACATCTATTGGAATAACACAAGGAATACATAATAGGCTTTCTAAGTGAAATGATAGCTTCAGTCATCTGGAAATTGTTCTAAGGTTTATATTTGCACTTTTGATTTTCCTAAAGTATTCCTATCAAACATTCAGTGCAAAACTTCAGAGTACAAGAATAACCTTGTACACTTGCTTGTCTGTGTGACATGTCCAGAAACTTGTACTTTTTTGTTTGTTTATTTTATTTTGTTTTGTTTTGTTTGTGGAGTGGTTTTTGTTTTGTTTTGTTTCTTTTTTCCAAAGGGAAAACATTTCGAGTCCTGTACCAGTGACAGCATCTCTGTTACTGCACAGCCCATCTCTTTAGCACTTCATATGAAAAGTTTCATCCAAGTCTCTGGGTGCTGTGTCATATCCTAAAACATCACTCAGCAGCCACTGCTTCTATCTGAACAATTTCCTAGAGTTGTTGCAGCAAAGACTTTCTCTTCAGATATTGAGTTCCCATTTAAATAATGCATAATGCTTATTTCTGTTTCAGCAGGATCATTTCAATTTGGGCAAAAACCAAATGGTTTGGGCAAAACCCTATGCATGGACCTTAAATTATTATCTTCTGTTCAAGTAGTACAGATCTTCCCTCTTCAAAAACTATTGGCGACATCATTGTTTTCTCCTGAACAGTCTAAAGTCCATGTAGACAGGCATGACAGGCCCCCATCCCAGGCAGGAGTAGAAAACAGCAGTAGTTTCCTGGGTAGAGCCATGATGGTTGTGTTTATTGAACAAAGCAATCTGTGGCTGAGAATTTTTCAAAATTCCAAAATTTCATTGTTTCTCAGCTTAGTGGCAAAGTTCACACTGATGTTTCTTCTACTGGACTGTTGTCCCTTGAGAATGCTTCTGGAGTGCTGAACTTATGACTGTCTGCTTCAGTCTTCAGTTAACCTGATTAATACACCCACACCTATTTTAAAAAAGGTTATTTTGTAAAGGATGGGTAGGCAATGGCAACCTAGCCTCAGACATGCAATCCATGTGCTTCTGTTGTCAGGACAGTTGTTTATTCCCCTTTGAACACACCTCCCTGGAAGTCAGATGTGGATCACATTTGCTGGGCTACCCTGTACAGTATCGAATATGAATTTCCTGTACCCTTTCTCTTTGAATCAGCAATCCTAACAATGAAGTTACCCAGAGCACCCAAGGGGACAGGCAGGGATAAAAAGCCTCATTGAGAAGGAGCTATCAATTAGCAGACACACATTTACTATTCAAGCTGCATTATAAAGTAATTAAATGTAAGCAGTCCTTCATTCAAAGCCTCAGGAGCAAGTAAATAAACTTACTGGAAGCCATGGCATGGGCAGTCAACAGCAGCAAAAGACTTACAGAAAATAAGCTCTTTCATATCAGGCTTGGGGAGAGGGCATTGCAGTGGACTCTGAGTGCAGAAACTTTGCTCTAGACTTTGGAGGCTCTTGCTCATGGCATCGTACAGTTGAGTTTTGTTCTTAACAAAGAGCTGGGGTTATAAAACCACACTGAAACCTCTGCAAGCTGACAAGACTTATTCTCTGGGCACAGGGTGAATTTTTCAAGGCATTACAAGTAAATTATTAGTTTACATGTTCCAATGAATTAAACTAGACTACTTAAAAGACGGGGAAGTTTCATGGTGTGGGCATGCATAATTAGAGCAGCCATGCAAGATAATTTCTCTTTGCTGATGCCAGTGGAAGACAGGGAAATAAACCATGGTGTCTTTACCAAAGTGATTTGGTTTCATCTGGGCCAAAGGTATTCAAGTGCTCTTGTTGAAATGACAGTGGTATTACATTATATTCCAAAGGGACAAGTTAAAATTTCATTTGTGCTAAGAGAATGCACTGCCAAGTCTTGGTGTGTTTGAGCTTTCTCACATTTAACACTGAATTTGCGGGGCTTGTTCATTGTGCATGACAAATAAGGAGCCTCATGTGTTGCTTCACTTATTCTAGAGCACATTATACAAGTTGGAGCTCTAACAACTACTGTCTCAAATCAGAATCTTTCAAGCCCTTAATGCAGGAATTATTTTACACTTACCCCTTGCAGTGAAAGCTAGTGCAAAAATATTTTTCATGCAATAATCACTCTTGGGTATATCTAAAGAAACTTGTGGAGTTCAGTCTTATACTGCTCTGGTCAGAAACCTCTGCCAATGCTGTTTGATACTTTGTCTCCCCACATGAGATTTGAACCTTCAAAACTCTTCATGGAATTGATCCCAGATTATTTTTCTTATCTTCATATTATATACACAACCTGAGATGTCCTCTAGGCTTCCTTTGTTGTCAAGGAAGTTTAGTAGGTGCCTCTCTTCTGAGATTAATTTATGCATTTCTCTAGGTCTGACTGTGAGTGAATCCATTTTGTTTCAGCCTGGACAACTTATTTTTGAGCAAGCAGAGACTGGGTTAGAGGAAACACACCCATATTCTCCATCTGCCTTGTGCACTGTATTGGAAGAAGCTGAAGGCCTTTCTCATTCTTCCTGAAGTATTTCCCTTCTTCAGAGTCCTGCTTCTATAAAGAAGGCAAATCTTCAGGAGAAGCACCTGTATTCACACTTAGGTTTCACTCCAGCTGCTGGGAGAACATTGGAGGATCCTTATGCAACATAAACACATCTGACAATTTTGAGTCATGGGTCCTATATTCTCTTCAGCACAGTTATATGTACATAATCTTATTGTGTTCTTTATTCTCCCTTTTCTCCTGATTCCAGAAGTTTATTCATGCTGAAAATATTTGGTTTAGGATCTTTCCCTATGGCATTTGCATACATACTGGAAAACTGCCATATCATTAAAATTTTCAGATTTACAATTAGTTTAGCTTTTGTCTGATTTTTTTTTAATGTAGATTCCTGTCCTTCTACAGTACATTTTATTTATATGAAGTCTGATTTCATGCATATTTTCACCCTCCTCCATATTCTACAGAAGCAACAACCTTAGCTTTTTTCAAGATGTATTTTCAGCTCTGTCTCAAGATTGGATGATACTTTTCTTTGTGATCAATGCAGGAAATAAAAAATCTCTCATGCTCTTTACTTTTTACTCAGGACTGGCTGAATTTTTAAGGCTTCTCTTGCCCTCTCAGTTTTGCTTTCAACATGTGATTTGTGATCTGCTAATCTACTGAGCACTGAGCTTTGTTTCCAACATGCTGAGACAGACCTATCTCTTTCTGCAGACTGATACCCCTTTACTTTTTTCTTCTAAGTTTCATGGACATCTAGGATGTCTAGTAATATTTTCTATATGTCTCCTCAGAAGTCCTTGGGAAACTAATGTTAAATTATGAGTGCTGCAAACTCTCCCTCTATATAGTAACATGCCTTGTGTAAATGTAAAGTCTCTGGACTTTCATAAAGGCTTTGGTTTCCTGTACAAAACTTGTCTCTCAAGGCTGGTATACTTTCTGGCCATGCAGGAAATTTTGGGACCCACATCTGATAAACAGAATTGTTCTTTCTTACCTTAGCTAGGCTGTTGAACAACCAGTGTAACTATCTTAATAATGCTAAAATATAAAAATCCTCTTTTCTCTCAAACATCAATTAATTTTCATACCCGAACAACCACTGGATTTCTACAGCTGCACAGGAGCTTCTCCTCACCTCCTTCTCCCTGGTGGTTCTCATTCTCATGATTAGGCAGTGTTTTGTGGCAAGCTTTAGGGTTTCATCACACAATAAAAATGAGTCTTCATCAGAGCAGCAAATTCACTAATATAAAAACCAACCAAAAAGAAATGTAAAGGGTAAGAATGTGACTCTGTCTCCTAGTTACTCTAATTAAATCTGGTGGTGTTGTTAGTAGATTCTGAGAATAAATTTCCTGGCAAGAAGAAAGAGGAAGATATTGTGGGAGGCCTATCCATATAACTTACTAGCACACCACAAGGCCTTTGACCGCCATACATGAATTTGGGTTAAAAACCTCTAGGTGGTTCTGCTTTCCAGAGCCCCATTGTACAGCAGCCCCCAGCACTGTGTCCAGCAGCCACATGGCATTACAACAAAATCAGGGAGCTCACAAAGCTAAAGCAAAGAAAATCCTACTTCAGTGTCACTTGGTAGAGCTGATTACTGGAAGTTACTGATACTTTTTGGCTCAATCCTTCTGCTGTCATCAATGTCCATAGGAAAAAAATAGTAAAAAAAAATTCCAAAGCCCACAATGTTAAGTCCGGCATTCCAAAACAATGAAATTGAAAAGCTGATGGCAATAACAATCTTAACATTGCAGCTATAACTGTGCACACACCTCTACCTTAAACAGAAATCACAGGCATTATTAAAGCTCAGGTATAAATATAAAACTCCCTGTGGTTTTTATAACATTTTTTTAGGATTCAAACAATTGTTTCTTTTAATCTGAAATCCTCCAGGTCTGTGATGCCTTAAAATGCTTAATATATTTGACATGATACATTATTCTATGTCACTCTCTGTTGCACAGGCTGCTTCTTCAACTGGTATGACAAATTGTCACAGGAGGAGAAGCATCAAGAGGAAAGGAAATATGCATTTTAATTTCACCAGGGTAGTCAGGATGTGAAGGAAAGGCAGGTGCATTGTATGTGTGACAGTCTGCAAAAGTAAAGTCCTTTTGCTAGATAGGGAAATGGACAATTTGGGGGTGGTTTTTCCACCGTCTGTTACATCTGGGTTTTAACTATACAGGACCAGAATATCTAAAATTAATATTCTCCCCAATAAGGTCCCAAGTTTTTAGGTCCGCTTAGTGCAGATAAGTAGAAAATTTTAAGAGGCAAACTCCCTGAAAATGTAGACATGCAGAATGCCTTTGAAAGTAGAGTGTCTTTTCTTTTTGTTTGGTTTTTTTTTAATTTTTCTTTTTTTTTCAATCAAAATCATGCATACATAGTAGGACAAAGCAGGTAGGTGGGGTGACAGGGGTGCCTTGTAACAAAGTATAAATCAGGAGTCCAGTGTGTCTGGATGGGCTGTGGTATCTCTTTCATGAAATCACTGTCAACAGGGTGGCATATAGGGAGTGCGAAACAGGAAAGCAGGTTTTATTCTGTGATTTGCCTCAGCAATACCATGACAATATTGGCTGCATTCCCCCAGGGCACAAATAAAGCAGCAATTCGGGAAGCCAGATGTTAGTTCACAGAAATCTGATGATACCCACCGAATTTCCCACTGCTGTGATAATACAGCTCCAGCCAACTGCTGAATTTCATTCTTGTAAGTCCTTTCCAAAGTATAGGGGAAAAAAGTTCACAGTGAGCAAAGTCCAAACCAGACCAGTCTCTTCCGTTCTTCAACCTGTAAGGTATCCATCTGGGCTGTGGAGGTGAGACTGAAGAAATTATGATTTGTCCTAAGTTTAGTATTCCCTTATCTACCACTTTTAAACACCTTTTGTGATTCTATGCTTCCAAGAGCTTTCAGAGGCAGGCATAGACTGGAGCAAGGGTGGTGCTGCCTCTATTAGAGAGAGCATTTGGATAAGTTCTGCCATATCAGTCAGCAGTACACCTCATACCTCTTGCCAGGAGTTTGGGGGAAACTTAGGAAGAAATCAGATAGTTATTTCCTGCTTAAGTACTTCTAGCCCCACACTTTGACCATGTGTATTCATAGGCACTATGAACATATGACTATGACCTACAACTGAGTGGGTTAAGATTGAGATATGTAAGTGATAAAGATGAAAAGGAGCACTCTTATGTAGTCTGAATAGAACTGGATTTATCTTTCTGATCTCTGGACAAGTTGGTACATTTTTTCTCCCTTTTTTAAATCCATTTTTTTTTTCATCACTTTACCTTATATATTTTCATGATTGACTCAAAGCTTTCAAGAATGATGGTGACTTAGAAGAAAAGTTCTTAAATAATACAAACTCATGAATTTTGGATATGGAACTTTTAGATATTTCTAAATTACATAGCTAGGTTTTATTTCCAGCTGCAATTTTTGGTCATTTGGAAGGAGAAATGTAGGCACATGGGCTAGTATTGCTGGCATCCCATCAACCTGCCAGATCAGCAGAGCTCTGGCTTGACTCTGGTCATGCAGAAATGTCAGTCAAATGGTAACTGCATTATGATCCATAAATCTGACTTTTGGGATTTACTGTGAAGGTAGTGCTCTCGCACAGCAAATCAGATATTTCACAAAGCGCTGAACTCGAAAGGATAAAACACAAGAACATATTTCTAGCCAGAAAACACTGGAAGAATATGTGTGTCTGATCTACAACTTCACTAAATTCTAGGATCACTAACAGTGTGCACTGCAAATGCAGCAATTCTGTTATCTTTGTAAATGCAAAGGAATATCCCAGGAAGTTACTGAAAGAGAGGGATTATGAAATTGTTGTGCTTTTTAGCAGGTCTGAGTGCAGGACTGTATTTGCAGATGGCAGGATCACTGTTCAGAGTGGGCTGTTACCAACCATATGTCTAAAAAGAACCCTAAATCCCTTATCAGGCATTACATTATTCACTAATTCTGCTTTAAAATTTATATTTTCTCTTTGTGAAGAACATATACTCAATATATGCACATTTGTTACCTTTTCTCACTGTCATAGCAAAGTAATATCCAGCTTTGTAAAAACAATGATTTATGAAAAGTAATGAATGCTACTTCAGCTGTAAAGTAAAATTATTGCAGCAAGAATGATATTTTTTCAAGCTTGTTCTTAAAATCTGGGATAAAACCCCCTATTCTCACTTGAAATGGGTATGCAAAATTCCCAGGCAAAATGAAAACAATCAGAAGTCAAAAGAAATGGGCTATTTTTGAATGATGGAACTAAAACCAGAACAAGTATGCCAGTGTCAGACTTCATTGTGATAAATAGAAAATATAATTTGACAAGGGAGTGGCCCATCATATTGCTTTATTAGTTATTTTTGTGTTTGTTTTTTTTTTTAATTTGGAAAGCTAGCTTTCCATTTTTAACATTCAGAAAGCTATTTCTGAGAGAGCACAGTAATATCATAAAGATTGTTTTGTAGGCCTACTCTCACCAAAATGTATAGCCAGAAAGAGCTACTTCATACTGCTGGGTCAAACACTGTTTGCAAAATTCTCTCCATCTGTCAAATGAAAACAGCCCAGAATGAAATAGATTAGAAATGTAAATAGTTTTAAATATGCACATGCATACATTCTTCCATAATCCTGTAACTGTGCTGATTATCCAGAAGAAACCTTGTGTTGTAAAATTATTTTTTTATGAACTTAATATCTCATGTTTTCCAGGTGGGGGATTTTGAGATGGACTTTGAATTAATTATAGAATGACAGATGTGCAGGAGACAGTCCCTAGATTAGATGGGGAGACCAAGAGTTGATTGTGTTTCAAATCAACTTAGATTGTCATGTGACAATAGTGCACCCTGTCTTGACAAACTTAAAAACAAAGTGGTTATCGTACATACAGCTGGGCATTTTGCCCTGAAGTCATTAGCAACTCACTCAAAAGACCCCAAACTAATCCAATTGATCTCCTTAATTTAAATATAAACACTGTATTCTGAATACAGCCACTTCATCTGAAGTGAAAATGTGAAAATGTGAAGTAACTGAAATTAAAATGTGAAGTAACTGAAGTTAAAATGTGAAGTAACTGAAGTTAAAATGTGAAGTAACAGATGGTTAAAATCCAGGAAAATTTATTACCATAAATCCAGAATAATCCTAAATATCCTTTCTCATACTTTGCACAAGTGTCCTTATTCATTTTCAGCATGATTGGTACAATTTTCAGTCTAAGAGTTTCCAATACAAATGGAAGAAAATTATTGGGTAAAGTTAAAATAGGCTTTAATGACCATGAAAGCAGCCTACAACTGCACTGTGGAAGAACAATTTGCTATTTCTTCAAAATACATACCAGTCTGTCTATCTGTCAACTGCCTTAACACAGAGTATATATAAATTTGTGTATTAAAAAGAAGTACCTAAGAGTTTGCTTCTGACAGGTGCTGAATGCCTGACAGAAGAAGCTCAGAAACTGTCAGGATCTTACTCAAAATAGATGATTTTCACAGACAGCAGAATAACTGTGAAAGAACATTCCTAACCTCAAATAAATACCAGTTTACCAACTTCACTCTCTGATCTGAATTGAAACAACACAGCATTGTTTATACATAAGAGATGTCCTATAGTTTTTCTAATTTTTTTGTATTTAATCTCTGAATTTATGGACAAAATGGTTAAAGGTTAAGCAAAATGGTTGTTTGTTTGTTTGCTTGTATGTGCTGCTTCCTATAAAAATGAAAGCAAGGGAACTGAAATATTCTCATGAAGTGCTTATTAATTTGCATCTTATCCCAGACTTAGGATTTGACTGAGTTGCAATGAGAGCATTTCTTTTTACATCAAAGTGGTTCAGAGGAAGTCTCTGGCTAACCAGGTAGGGAAGTATCTCCAAACTTCTGCTGACCCTTTGTAGTCTGAACTAGAAACAGACATTAAGTTGTGAAACAGATATTAAGATATTAAACATTACGGATACCAATACAGACCCCTGAAGGACAGCCTTCATTACTGATCTACTGATCTCTGGACACTGAGGTGTTGACTGCTATCCAGATGCAAACATCAATCCAATTCCTTATCCATCACAGAGCCCACCCATCAAAACCATATATCTACAATTTAGAAAGGAGGATGTCATGGAGGACAGTATCAAAGGCCTTGCAGAAGTCCAGAGGGATGACATCCATAATTCTTCCCTTGTCCACAGATGGAGTCACGCCATCACAGAAGACCATGGGGTTGGTCAGGCAGGACTTGCCCTTGGTGAAGCCATGCTGGGTGTCTCAAATCCCCTCCCCATCCTCCATGTACCTTAGCACAGCTTCCAGGAGGATCTGTTCTGTTTAATTTTTTTTAAAGTTGCCTTTGCAGTCATTTCACAAGTTTACCAAGTCAGTTCTGAAATTCAAAATAGTTTGGTGTGTGCATGTATACTTGTTTTTTGTTTGACTATTTTTGCAAACTGTTGGAAATAAACTTTAGATTGCACTGACACATCATACAATTTATGCAGAGGAAAGTATTCAAACATTCCTTCTTTTCTTCAGATGAGATATGTGTTTATTACAAAATCTTGAACTGTCTGAGTGTGAGACAAGGCAAAAAAGAAAATTCACGTAGCTTAACGCATTCTCCACTAGATCTTAGTGCTTAAATTTATGGAGATTAGGATATAAACACAGATAAATGTACCAAGACACATCATTGCTGAAGGCTACCAGCATTTCTGCATACATGAGAAAATTAACTTGCACCACAATAACTTTGTTGGGGAGCTACGCCCAAGTAACTCCCTGCATATTTGATTCTGAAATAAAAGTGACTTTATTCTAGAATGATTATTCCCTCCTGGAAGCAGAGTAATTATTCTGGAATAAAATTGCTTTTATTCTGGAGCTGAATGTCTTCACTGGGGAGTTATTCCAGAATAGCTAAATTATACCAAAATAGCAATAATGGAAGTTATTACAGAACAGCTCTGCTGGTTAATTTCCCCCGTGTAGAGCAGACCAAAGGTTGAGTAACACCAGAATGTATTGTACATAATTATGTGAGTGATTGCTGTAGAGTAAGACAGATTTTAAAGGGAATTACTCTCTTTTAAGACAGCTCCTCATATTCTTCCTCCATCTCCCTCTTCCCCCCTGCCCCAAATAAAATCCCAGTTAATTAAGCCCTGCAGCTAAGAAAGTTCCAAATAAAAAAAATAAAAAAAATAAAAAAAAAAGAAAAATAAATAAATAATAATAAAAAAAGAGTAAGTTCCAGGGCAGGACAGTAAATATTTTTAGCCAACCCCATCCAAACTAAAAGAAACATCTACGGTAGGCACTGTGCTATTTACTGTCTCATACGTGTGTCATTCATACTGGGTTGTCCTCCTTTCCATTCACAGTGACAGCTACCATCATCCAGAAACAAAACCCTGTTGTTTTCACTAAGCTGTGGCTGTTTCAATGGATTTCACTTTGTGTCCTGGAAAGTGCCAAACCCCAGAGTACACAGTGTGAATCTGCCTTTCTGAAGCGAATCTTGCACTTGGTGCCTCAATCTTAGCTAATGAGAAATGGGGGAGGGAGGAAAGATGGAGCTTCTAGCACTTAAGAACAGGTACTTCAATGTAATATAGTCGAATAAACTTGTGGGTTTTATCAAGCCTCTACCTCCAGTCAAGCTTTTCTTTGTCTTTTATTCCTGGGACTGGATAGTTGGGTGAAGTCCAGGATTTGGACTTCATTAAAACCAAGGCTGTTCCACACAATTAGGGCTGTGCACTGGTTCTTAAAGTAAGACACATCCACTTACACTCTGTTCTGCTGTGGTGTACACCGGATGTAGATCAGGCCCCCCTGACTCCTTAGAGGTGTTATATGAGAAGCACTGTCAGGGGCACAGTCCTGCTCTGTGGAGGTCTGGCATGGCCCGAAAAGTTTATATTATCTACAAAAAGCCTCTGAAAAGTTTATATTATCTACACAGAAAAACAAGTCAGAGTAAAGGTCTATGAGGGGAGAGGTGAAGGGGAGCTTGGTGGTGTCTGAGCATATCACAGTGTGAAAAGAATCCTGCTGCAGCAGGCTGCTCCTGGGTCTAAGTGTTTTGACTGGTGTGTCTAAGTGTCTCCCCTGCTCGTATTCTGAAATGGAAGCTCCACTTCCCATGCCAAGTAGTCTAATGCTTGCAGACTACCCGGCCTTAAGCCTTTATTTTATGTGCTGGCAACCTGCTTGCAGTATGTTAATGTTTTGTTGACACCAAGTCTTTGCTGGCTCTCATTATTTTTAGCAGGATGAAATCTCACTTGTGAGAGATAGACAGTGCATAACCACAAACACCATGCATGTTTTATTTGAGAAGCCACATTCTCATCTGATCCCAGCTGTTTTTCAAATGATTGGCTTAATCCTGCAAGACTTAAGACTCCAGGACTTTCGTGATGTCCCCACTCAGTTGTACGTTTAAAATATGGACCCTGGAAAGAGCTTTGCAGCTTGAAGGCCTCTGATTTTCCGTGGTGAATTGAGTGCCCCTGTGTGCTGCATTCTAAACTTCAGAATAGCTAAGAAACAGAGTAGAAAAAGCTAGTTATGTTCATCAACTACAGTTCTCAAGACCTTGTTTTGCCCTGTAAAGGGGTTATATGGCTTTCTAGCTTTCAGATGCCCGACTTCAACTCTGTAGCCTGTCAGCCTGTGAAAACAAGACTTGGGTGATCGTGCTGTCAGTCTGTATCTATTTGTCTGTTGTCCTCTGATAGCTTTTGTACATGTTGATTGATGTCAGTGAAGTGTGACTGAGGAAGCCAAAGTCTTACAAATGCACAGCAGCACCCAGGATGGGTTGGTCTGTCAATTTACGGTGCCATTAAAAAAAAGCATGCTAAGTTTTACTTGCTGTATTCAGGAAATTTTCAAAGGCTTCCGATCAAATGAGTCAAGTGAGACCTTCAAGAAAGGAATCACATTATTTGACGCAAAGGGAAGTGGTTCAATTATTCTAAATGGGAGGCCATTGATCCCTTTGGAAGTCCTGCCCATTTAGAAACCTGATAAATGCACAAATCTGCTCCACAGTTTATGCTGAATTTCACTTGAAGTATTGTCCTCTTAATATTTGTCACAACAGCTCTCAGTTTAAAATGTTGTATGTGCGCATTCCTTTCCCGATTCCTCCTCTCAGAAAATCAGGCAAATTGCACATGGGTGTTACCAGCAATGTTCTAACATAACATTTATCAAAAATAGATTACCTGTGTTACAACTTTTTCTATTATTTCTCACATAATTGCTCATCAGTGTGCTGGAAACAGAGGGTACTACTGTCAAAAATGCCCACTGTTTGGCTCTCCCAGTAATCTGAGCCCAGGAAATTTCAAGATACCTTTATTTTCTGGACAAAGACTGTATTTCATCATCAGAATACTGATTCTTCATTTTTGACACGACTGTATTCCTAGTCTTGTCTTAAGAGGTTGTAAATTTAGGGTGGTAACAGCTTGTATTTGTCTTAGTTTAGGGTAAATTTGTGAGAGAACCTCTAAATGGGGTTCCCTCAGAAACATAAAATTCAAACAGCCCCTCCCCACAACTGGTCCTGGAAAATGAGGTCTTTTTGGAGAGAAGTGGAAAAAACTGTTTATTTAACAGAAATTGAATAATATTAAACAATAAAACCTCTCGCTGTTCGATGGGATGGCAAGTCTAGGAAGAAAAGTCCTTTTCATGTGGTGTAGCTTGGCTCACTCAGGTTCTTATCAGTCCCTCCGGTGCTGGAAAGGGCCGAGGCCCAGTCAAGGGCCCAACCCTGGTGGGCTACAGGTCTGAGCTCCTGGGGTTTGGCTGGGTGGTTTTAGTCTAGAGCAGGTTTGAACAGATCCAATAAAAAAGGAAAAAAAAAAGTCCAGGGAACTCCTCTGCCTCAGCTAGCTAAAACTAACTAAAAGCCAGAGAGAAGCTCTGTCCTGCTGTCTGTCCGTGCTGCAGACACCACAGTCCAGGAGCGGGATGTGTGGGAGTGATGTTTTCTTTCAACAGAAACTGCGTACTTCTTCCTCCCTTTTGCTCTCAGAGCCAGTCCTAAAGGTGCAGAACTTAGTATGTAACATAAACCAGGTGACTGGGGATACCAGTATCATAAAGTCACCACAGGACAAAACTACTTCAGCTTATTAAGTGTCCTTGCTATATATACGCAATACTTTTGGGTGGTGAGGCAGAGGTAATAGGTAGGATCTCATACCACTGCAATCATACATTAAGTGATCACCAGATTAAAAGCTGACCCACTAGGAAGTCATAACAGAGTAACAAGCCAGCTGAAATGTCTCCCAGCTCATGACCTTGCTTAAGCAGCCTTTGCAAGAGAAAGGGGATTCCTGGAACTCTCGCAGTTGGTTCTTCAGCCTCTACTCCTCACTGCCCTTGTGGTGTCAGACACTTTTTCTATTGCATTTTTTTGCTTTTAAATTACAAACTTTTTAATTCTTAAGAAACACTGGTTTATAATTTATTATTAAATTTTAAATCAATTAAATAATAGATATACTGTCTGCATTTCGACTCCTTGTTGCTGGAAAACTCAGGTGAACATTTTCTGTTTCATTTATAGTGTCTCTTCTGAGAAACTCTGAGTCTGTGATGCCCTAGCCTTTCTTTGACAAAATGTCATGCATGCCTTTGTTTAACATGGTCTTGCATCTCTAGTTTTACCTTATACCATTCTCAGTGATTGAAGGTCTGAACAGCCACTTCTCTGTACTGTCACAGAAGGGGTAACAAAGAGAAAATTCTGAATGTGATCTGCTGGTTTAAGCTAAGTGATGTCTATGTACAAAGTATAGTCTACTGGTAGTATAGCCAGGCTGAAAAAAATTGTTTCACTAGCTGGCACCTAGTTTTGGGTTCCTTTAAGCTCTGGGGTAACACTGAAGTTTCTTTACCCTTTCATACTTATGTAACGTGCTGATACCAAATCAAGATAACTTGAATTATCATCGTACACCTAAATATCCCATTGACAATTGACCCAGAATTCTCAAAAGACTCAAAAGACTCTCAAGACTCTCAAATACTTAGACAACTCAGTCTGCTATGACCTTTTACTAGCAAAACAGACCATATTGTTCATACTTTTACTGACTGGACTATGCCTTTGCAAAAAACACGCAATAGTCAGGAAAGCAAGGCAAAAGGCTTCCCGCTAGGCATTCTTCTCCAACTATTACCCTCCTATCCATAAGCCACAGGTCTGAGGAATTTTGGGCTCTGCCCTTTAATAGCTTCTGAGTTAACAAAAACAGATTTAAGTAGGACACCTCTCTTCGCAGGACAGATTTTTGACGGATACTTGCACATTAAACGTCAAACAGAAGAGAAATTTTCTTGCTGGGGTCATTTGATATTGTACTGTATTGTGCAATGCAACTGCTTATCTCGGGTTGCAGAGGTTATTTGCTGCAGGGAAGGCTGAGAATGTCATTAGAGCACCGTGCCCTGAGATAACCTGCAGCATATCATTAAACCATCTAATGACTCTATGGCCCATTGACCTCCATCATTCATTTGCTAACAATGTTTGTTATTTACAGGCACTTGGGAAATTACTGTTGAGTTATTACTCAACCTTCCCTTGCTGCTGCCATCACAATACCTGGTGATATCCAACAGGAAAATGTATAAAGGCACTAAATTTGCTTTAAAGATATGATCTGGTGTGCATATGAATTAAGTCTGTAGATGGATTTATTGAGTCCCCCCTGTTGTCATCACCCCCATCCTACCAAATCTGGTATATCAGTCTTATCACTAAAATAATATTTTCACTAAACCATGCCTTGCCATCCAGCTTTGGGTTCCACTGGCTGAAATTTTCTCTTAAAAGCATGTTATGCAACAATCTGGAATGCAGATAAATCCAGTGATGGAAGAAGCTGAATACATAGATAATTGGTACTTGTACTGAAAATGTCACTTAGCCCCCAGATTCTTAAAGTAAAGCAATTGGGACTCTTAAATTACTATCTTTTTCTGCAGATGTGAAGTATTTGTAACCCCTCATATTACAACATTTCTTCCATTAGGCAGGGTATTTTCAAAGGCACTTAAGGCTATTAAACAGCTAAACCTTACTGGAACTGAAAGGTACTGCCTTGGATTTTTGTTTGGTTGTGAGATTTTAGAAGATAAATGAAGATAAGGTAGTTGTTTATTTAAACTATTTCGCAGTTAATATGTAATAAACAAAACTGGTGGTGTTTTCAGAAAATATTAAGTTTCCTGAGTGGTTAAAAGTCTATTCAGCAAGTTAAATTAACCTGCTGTTTTTCCCAAGTATGAGCAATTGAACTTTCTTTTGCAGTAAATGAGGGCTAATGAAGAATGTAAAATACAGATGGAATAATATTCCAATCACGTGCTTGCTTGCAACCTCACAGAGAGGGGTATAGCTTTCATGGCCTTCAGTGAATTATGACAGTACAGAACAAGGCATTGTGTACTGCTAGAATTAATTAGCATTACTGGCTCCATTTGAGGGTGACCAGATGTCCACAGCCAAAGCAGGACACCTATCTCTGGTTGCCAGGGTTTCAAAAGGACAACAACGTGCAAATCAAGCCAAATTATGTTTGTACTGCAAAAATTACTTCAGCTTTTGGGATTTTCCTTTGCAAAAGGGAGTAATAACATTAACAAGTGGTGTTTGTGCTTGAGAGAGTCAGATTCTGTTATCATACCTACTGCAGTTTTCCTTTTTAAAGTAGGAGTGAGTTTGCAGGGTTCTTCAAAGTCTCACTCATTATCGCTTCTTCAATTTCACTTTTTCACTGTCTGTATAATAGGGTTAATAAATAATAATATTGTAAGTGTAACAGTGTGAAATACAAAGGAATATATCTGGGCTACAGATCCAGCAAGAATAAATAATCAGACCAGCTAAGGATATTCAGGGCATCAGCTCAAATCAGTCTATAGGGTACCACAGTTTAAGGAGAGTATTACCGAGGCATGGTATTAAGTAACCAAATAGCATATTACAAAGCTGAATAAAGGTGCAACCAAAGAGAAGGTCAGTTTTTGCCATCTAATAATACAAAACTGATCATAATCCAGGGTACACCAGCAGCTGGGAAAAGCTTAGCATGATGATAGACAAATGAATTACCACAGCTTAATGACATCAGCAGAGCTACAGGAGCTGACTGGAGCAGTGTTCTTTGCCACCAGCAAATGCTATCTAAAATGCATTAAACTAATGCATTAATCTAAACGACAATGAACTTGTTACACTGCAGTAATTCCATTCAATTTTGTGTCACAACCCCTCCAACTTTTCTCTAGGTTTTATTTAAGCCAATGCAGATTTAGTCACTGACTTCAAAACTCCAGATCCCCACCACTGGGTTTCAGTGGAGACACACAATTCAATGTTGCCTTTGTCAGATTCCAGAATGAAGTCCATCACATTCAAACCCATCTTGAGGAAATACTAACCCAACACCAGTCTGTTCACGCTCTTTCATTCTGGTCAGTCATTTAGTAGAAAAGCTCTCTGTGGGTGTCTCCATTTTACTGATTATCTTCTTCAGATGTACCATGATGTGCAATTACCAAGTTCCTTTGAAATACTTTTTGCAGTGAAACTTCCCCCATAGCCCTCCATAAAGTAAAGGTACCTTTCTTAAGTTATGAAATATTCTGATAATCAGTCCCTACTAGTTTTGAGTACTAGCCTGAGAAGAGGACCCAACAGAGATATTTTAGGACTTGCAAGTTTATCAGGAAGATTTCAAAAGGCACAGAATCATGGTCCCTGCTAGGTCATTTAAAGGGTTAAGTTTTTTCCCTGTATAAAATGTTCCTTTTAATCTGGGACAATCTTGCTTCATCTCTCAGCTACAGGAGTTCATTAAGACTCCTCCTGATCTGTTAATAAGCCACCTATTCAGATCTCTTTATGCTTCCAAGTGTGAAACTGCAAACTCATTTTGAATGGAACACTGGCTACTTTCTCTGTTATCTTTTACATCTGCGGTCAGTGAAATCCTATCAAGAGTGGACATGTAATTAACATGAAGAATAATGGAGTAAATGACTTTCATCCAAGCAGAAGCTTCGTGAAGCAGTGAGATGGCAATGGCACAGACCTTCCCTGCAAGGGGCCAGCACTAGAATTTCTTTGTAAACAGGTGCTTGGTGTAGCACCTTAAAAATAAAAAGGAAAAGATGTGATAAGGGACCGTCTTCTGGGAAGGAAAGTGAGGCATACTCTTGTTGCAAGTGGATCTAACTCAGCTAGTGAGCAAGACAGGAAGGGGGCTTCTTGGGAAGAAGAGCTCATATGGTACAAAAAAGGAGCTATGTCAAAGCCAATGATCCTAGGCTCCTTCTGTCTTCAGAAAGTGGACAGGCATGATGAAGAAACAGCACTAGGGAAATAGGACAGCACAGTATAGATGTTACAGATGGATTTCAGATCAACCACATATAGAAACACTTCTGTGGGCTCTGTGCCTGTTTGTTTTTAACTATCAGATGTCCTTTGAGGGTCAATTTATAAATCTGTATAAATCTGCAAGATATGGGAGGTGAAAAAGGTGTGCTTAAATTACTAGACCAACAGGGCGGGATAGCCCTAGACCTTACTTGTGGTTCAATACTGCAATATAATCTTATCTCTACCGGGAAATTATTGGGTGGAGTGGTCATAAAGGATGTGGAAGGAAAAGATTGCACTCTGGTGTTCTCAAATCAAAGCAAGGCATGGGACTGGCTTCCCAGAATTTGAACATATCAGCCTGGTAAGCTTGTAGGTAGGAAAGACTTACCGAAAACTTTATGTCAGAAATCTCCTATTTAATAACTATCTGCAGACTGTGTCAAAAGTACTTATTGTCTCAGCTTAGCCAAGGAGGCTAAGTGGGAGGCTGACCAGTCAGGAGCGCAGGGAGGGGTCCAAATCAAAACCACAGTAACATGACAACAAATAATCATCTTTTAGCTGGGATTTTATCTGTCTTGGATGTCAGCTCCTCTGGATCCCATCATTAAATGCACAACAATCTGCTTTTCAACAGTAGACTTAATAATCGGAGGGTGCTGATATTAGCTGTGCTGGATACCAGACTTGTCTTCAGTTTCTTTCAGTACTTTACTGTTTTCTTGGTAGTCCACAGAGGTGATAATTGTGTGTAGAGTGGGTTTGCTGAGGGTTTTATTTTAAAAAAATTTAGTAGTTATTGCCTATTTCTGTCACAGCTTTTATGGTGTTTCAGTAATCTTGACAATTTTTATTTTCAAATTGACAGTTCTGATAATGATGCACTACTTAGGAAATCTGTAAATCTTCTGCTGAATAAATCCTCTGTATACTTTTGTTTAATGTATTTGGCAGCATTTTAATGGCTTTAAAATTACATTTGTTGTTCGTGATATTGTGTGACAAGGGGTAGATTTCAACCACTCCTTTCCCAGGAAACATAGCCTTATTACTTGATGCAGAAATACTGCTTTTACATATAGGCTACTTATCACAATTTGAACTTGCCCTCTGACAGTGATTCACATAAACCTTGTGTGCTCTGTGGCCAAACTGGGAAGCTCAGCAAGCACTGAGTATTATCAGATTCTCATGTTTCAAAGGAAAATATATGGATTATTATTAAATTAAAGCTGCTGTTCCTGTTTCCTGCTGTATCACCTTAATATTGCCCAGCACAAGAGCATCTCCCACTGTGACCCCAATGGAGCCTCTCTGTCTGACCATATCTACTGTTCACATGCATCTGACTGCAACAGGGGAGGAGGGAAATGGGAGGAGAAGGACAGGACACACAGCATCTCTCTGCTCTTAGGCATGCCAAGGCAAGATTTTTTTGATGATTCCTAATCATTCTGATTTGTTATTCAGATGTGGTTTTGTGTCTGAAAGCATATCCTAACCTGCTCAAGCAGGCTCACTAAGCAAGCCAACATCACAGGCATATGTCATGGGAAAGGTGACAATATTGCCAGCCATAGGGTTGCTCAGGAGCCCATTCCATCAAATTCTCATTCAGGTCCCTTAAAAATCATTCTCCATCTTTATGTAATACCCTTCTTCATACTGAGAGACTGCTGTGAGAGGCTTTGAAGACAGTAGGGGTCCAGGGATTGCCCACAGGATTTTTGATTAGCTTCCATAAGTTAATCATGAATCATGATTGCTTCAACCCACACTTACCTATTCCTGTCAGAGCTACTCTTAGCAGCAGTTTTGTGCTTTTCTAGCTTCCCACAGAACTGAACTGTCATCAGGGAGACATACAGTCCTTAACAGACCCTCCTATCAAGTGAGTGACCCTAATTTCGGTACCAAAGCATATGCATTCACTACACAGTTTCTTTGTAAGTTGTGTTCCATTGGAATGCTGGCCTGTTGGGTAATTAACCAGCATGGACCAGTCAACATATATTAAATGGACTTCCATTCATCTGTCTCTCTTCTCCCTCCTCGCTGCCTGTACATCCAAGGGGTGCTGCCTATGTATAACTGTGGATGCTACTAACGTGTGGTGGCACATCACACACAGGGCACAACTTCCTCTCTCCTCTCTACCTATGGTTGCCCCATCACTCCCCAATGGCCTCAGGCCACCAAGGGAAGGATGTTCCATCCAGATTCCTGTCATTTTTGTTCACCGCAAAAAAAACCCAACAAAAACCCAACCCAAACCAAAAAACCTCACCAAAAGCCCAGAACAAGTAAATGAAACATTTTAATTCCAAAGTGTTCCAGAAAGGGCACGGGAAGTGGCAACGCTGCAATTCAGTCAGAAGGTTTTATTTTACCTTTGATGCTGTTCTCTTATGATTTAGAACTGTCTGTCCTAGGTATTCCTTTATTTAGTGTGGTGCAAGGGCAAGGACCCAGACAAAATCCATTTTTCTCTCCTTCTTTTATTCCTCCTGGTGAAACTTGCAGAACCATTCTTGTTTTGTTTCTTTTTTTCAAAAAGAGAAAAATAATGAAAGTGGCAAAAAGCCCTTCACCCTCTAATTTGAGAAAAACAGGTGTTGGCCTGTTTTTACTTCAGTGAGGTAAAGTGCTGTTACTGCTGAACAGAGTGGCTTTTTCTCTAAAATAGAACTCTCTGATGTGGACATTATACCAGCATAACTAAAATAGAATCAGATTTGTTTTCTCCTCTCTTGCAGTAGCTACAACTGCCAACTTTTCTGTGCAAACAAGCCATCTTAGTGTCATACCTGGATTGTGGTTTTGCAGAACCCTTTGAGACAGCTGTCCTTGCCCATTAGTTTCAAAGCATTTCTGTGGTTGCCTAGATAAACATACAGTGGGGTGACAAATGTAGTCTAATCTGGCTATAATGCCCCACTGCCACTAAAGACAGGAAGTTACACAGTGTGGAAAACCTCTGGCTTGCAAATACTCTACCAGAGACCCTAGTGAATGTGAAGTTATGTGGTTAATTTTAATTAATGGCTAGAGATATTTCTGTTTATAGTGCCAGAAAAGCTTATGGAAGTATTGGCCTGGATGTTCCCATTTTTGTCTGTTCTTTCAGAGCATTATTTGCTCTTTTTTCTAGGTCAAGTGATAATAACTTCCCAGGGAGCTGTTAATGCGAAATAAGGTATTGTACCATAGAAGCATAGAATCGTCATAGAATGATCATAGAATTATTGTAGAATCATCATAGAATCATCTTAGATTCACAGAATGGCTTAGGTTGGAAGGGGCCTTAAAGATCATTTTGTTTCAACCCCACTGTTGTAGCAGGGACACCTTTCACTAGACCATTTCACTATATCATATTTTCACTAGATATGCATCCCCACTCTTCTTTTTCCAAGGACTGGGGCTTGTCATGAGCTGCCTAGTTTCAGTGTATTTTTGGTCCCTTTTTTTTTTTTTTTGTCTAAAGCTCATTTAGTCTTTTTTTTTTTAAAAAAAACAACCTGTTAATATTTCAGAATTC
This sequence comes from Pseudopodoces humilis, assembly GCF_049639895.1. Lineage (NCBI taxonomy): Eukaryota > Metazoa > Chordata > Aves > Passeriformes > Paridae > Pseudopodoces > Pseudopodoces humilis. The sequence continues at coordinate 54,848,058 of NC_142205.1, forward strand.
ACACTATCAATCCCAGTTTCCCAGACAAAAGTTGGCAGAGGATATAGTATAAACCATATCAAATCTCAAATAGAAGCATCATGCATGGTAAGATTTGCTAGAATACAATCATCATTAAATCATCCATGAAAATATACTGATTTTTTTAAAGAAATGATAACTTTGATGTTATTAATTTTGACTTGAGAGACACTAATTAGAGTTTGTTCTCTTTGTCAGTATGACTGATACTCTATCATCTTGGCTGAAAATCTTCTGTTGGAAACAGTACAAAATATTTTGAAGAAATAATAATAATAAGTGAAATAGGGGGTGAGTAATATCAACTGTGCTAAGTTTAGTGATATAATTTATCTCTCCTATCAACAGCTACTCATACAAGTCATGTCTAAGGAGGTTATAATCATGTGATCTGTTCCACTGAACACAAATCTTTGACTTTCTGCTGCTACCTGTGAATTCCTTCGCCCTGTATTTAGAATAGTGCTGTGAGCACTTGTTCTTTTCTAGAGCAGATTGTGAGGGTTGAAGAGATCCATATTTCTTGTAAACAGCTACCCATTGTTGGAGGTTAGTTTAATTCCTCATATCCTGCTATGGATGGAAAGAGAAGTTTATTCTTGGCAGGACTCTGCACATATTCTAATTTTTCCACTTTCCCAAGACAGGCTTTTGTCTCTGTGTCTAGAAATGAGAATAGTCCCAGAATTGACACAGGCCATTATGTAATGAGATCAGAAGGAAACTCTTTCCCCTGTGCTTGTAAGCTTCAATTCTGTCTCTCACAAGTTATTTTTAAGGTGTGTATCCTCATGGCCCAAGGCAATCCATAAATTGTACATTACTAAAAGCCTTGAAATGGCTTGAGATAACAGACTTTCCTGTAACAAGAACAGACTGAAAAATGATTTCCAAGAACTTTTATAAGTTCCTGTATTATTATTTAATTATTCCATTTCATCTATAATGGCACAACCATAAGACAGGAGTTCAATTGTAACTGTTTGGCACCTTCAAGCAGGCCTTTCCATCTGTATGGAGAACTGTGTTCTTTTTGCTTAACATGATTTTTCTAAAATGTTAGACCTTATCCAAACTATTCCTTTCTCCTGTTCATTTTGTAACCTGTGGACAAAGCAACTCACCATACCTCAGCAGGCTGAATTACCTCTGTAATTTTCAAAATTCCTTGCACAAGTGTCCAAAGAGTATCTAGCTGAGGCAAAACACCAGTTTTCAGATGTTAAAACTTAGACAACATGAGACCTATCCTAAAGGAATACAAATTGCATTAAGTAGCTCTCAAAGTATTTTTATACTCTTATTATTAAATGGTATTATTTACTTTTGTAAAGTAAGCTTCCTTGTCAGTGTTTAAGAAAAGTCTGGATTTATATGAAGAGTGTCTTCAAACATATGAGGTATTTTTCTAAAACTGGTGGGATCTTTGAAAAAGCTCTTGTTTGCCTTCTTAATTCTCCCTTTGCTGCTATATGAGTGGTGAAAAATGTGCTCACTCTAACTTGGACAGAGATAGTCCAAACTAATTCTATGCTTTCTTTCCAAGCAGTCTGATCCAAAAATCCATTGAGGTCATTGATGTTTAAATTGGTTTTGGCCTCCAATGGAAACATATAAGAGCTCATTTTGTAGCTTCAGGCCTTGTGCTAGTACCAGGCATAAGTGCTATTTATCCTTTCCATGCATAGAAATCCAGCTAAAAGAGGCAGCCAATTATTTTGGTCCAATTTTTCATGGTCTTCATGAAAATGAAAGAAGGGAACAAAATCCACTTATTAAAACTGGCCCATCTCCATTTTATTCAAATGGGTCACAGTTCATTTCATACATTCCTAAAAAAGAAAAAAAAATACACTTCTGTTGGGAGAATAAGCAGGAATAAGATTTATCATTATCTACAATGATGAACTTGTGGATGGACACCAGTTTTCAATACATTTTTAGGATATTTTTCTTCTAAAATGGCTAATTAATATAAGTATGTTAAAATTGAACTTGTTCTGTTTTATCCTCTTCCTGGACTACCACAGCACATTCAAGATGACTAAACCATTCCTAATTCACACATCCAACCGGAATATTAGGTGACAAAACATAAAATAAGTTGAAAGATTAAAAAATTGCACTTCCTCCTCCTCTAAGATTAGCCATTTGAGAAAAGGCTTATTAAATAAAAACCAATTAGTGACACAGTAAAACATTCCAAATAAAATCCCTAACTGTTACCAAGCTGAATGTTCAGACCTTGTTACAGATGAGTAGACATACTGCTTTGGCATGGGTTTCAAAATGTAATTATAGATGTCAATCAGGGAGTCTTTATGTTTAATACTTAAATTTTTCACTGTCTCACTCTATCTCTCTCTCTATATATATTATTTTTTTAAATCTCCAGTGATCTTATTAAGTAATGGGTTTAAGTTTTTGAACCCATCACTGATCATAATGGCCTCTGCTTTTCATCCAAGCAGACCTCTTGCAACCTCTACCTAGATGCTGAAGAAACTGATGCCTCTTTACACTGACTTTTCTATGGTTCTTGCATAGCTGAGTGTCTTGACTTACTTTACCTTTTGCCCTAAACCCTCCATTTCTCCTTTCTAGTGAGAGCTGTATGTTGTTTATTCCATAAAATAAATATCAGATGTCTGAAATGCAAAACTTTTTAAAACCTTATTTAAAAACTATGGCCTTGTAAGTACATTTGTAAATGCCTTTAGCTAGTGTCGTGGTTTTAAACCAATAACTAAGAAAATTACTTATTTCTTGCTGTGAGATATGGATTAGAACAAGAGCAAAACAGGCATAAAACTTAAAAGGAAAAAAAAAGAAAGTTTATTGACAAACTACAATAAGAACACCAGAATAAACTTCCAGAAAAACCTTTTCATCCCTGTCTACCCACTATTTCCTTGTTCACATGACAAAAGAGACAAAACCTTTGGAACTTTGATGGTTAAAACAGTCCCAATTCTTGCTACAGTCTTTTCACCAGTCTTTATAGAGAAACAGAAGTTTCTTCCTGTTAATTTATGGAGTTTCTCACAAGAAAAACTATTTTTTGTTATAGTTTTCCATTGCCCTAATGTTAGCTGCCCAGAACTGCTGTTATTAGAGCCCACTCCTCCCATTTTCACATCACTCTGAAGTGTGTATGGGCCATGAGTCTAGGGATGGCATTTTTAAGGATAAGTTATTCAAAGGCAAAAAGTCTTCTTCATCTGTTTCTGTGAGCTTCACTAGAAAACAGTTTTCTCATTGCCTCTCAAGGCTTCAAATCTTCCAGCACTTCACTGTACCATAATTACTCTACTTTTTTACTCAAAATTTACACTTTGAACACTCTATTCCTCCCTATTTACTGTCATGAATTAAAGGAGCGTTTTCAAGACCTTATTGTCCATTTCCATAGTTTTAACAGAAAGATATTTCAGCTTAATTAAAGCATCTTCTTAATTCTCTACCTTTTCTGAAGCTTCTTTTCTTTCCTGTCACTGGTAGTTTATAAAGTCTCTTTTCATGTTGATCACTCTCTTTTTCTCTCTCTGGATAAAAAGATTAATCCGCAAGTCTCATCTGGGTAATGAAAGAGTTAAAATCTTGCCCAGGCTGTTGTAGGTAGTTCTGTGGCCTCGGCCGGTGCAGGAGCTGGAGCCGTCTGCGATGGAGAGTTCCTCATGGCTGCCCTGGAGAGTGTAGGCGCCGCGCCCAGCCCGCTGCAGGCCCAGAGCCCTCTCTCCTTCTTCACTCAGCAGTTTCTTTTCTGAATTTAGTTACAGCAAAAAACCTGCTGCCGAGCCAGAGATCGGCTCGGCCCGGCCTGGCCGGAGCCCGGAGAAAACCCCCTCCACAGGGCCCGCATCCCCCGGCCGGGAGACGCTGGGCCCAGCCCAGTCCCCGCCCGGCCGCATGGCCTGGGCAGGGAACGGGAGGCCTGGAGCTCTGCCACCCTTCACAGCCAGGAAACAAAGAGAACCAAGAGAGCTCTGGTTTTACACTTTAAGGTAGGGTTCACAAGTTGATCCCACTTTTCAATGGCCTAAACTGCTGTCAATTCTCAGCAATGACCGATAATTGGTCAGGAGAAAAGACTCCAGGCAGTTCCCAGCAACTTAAACTTTCTTAAAGGTAAAGTAATTCCATGACAGCTAGTGTGCTGCCATACCTTTGAGACAAATTCTTTTCTTTCTTGTATCTGATTTTAAGCTGAATTTGTTTTACAAGAAAAACTGACAATAAGAACTACATTTTTGTGGCAGTGTTGGGGGTTTCCAGTGCAAGGTGCTGCACTTAGGTCAGGGCAACCCCTGGTTTCAGCGCAGGCTGGGGGATGAACAAATGGAGAGCAGCCCAGAAGGGCTTGGGGCTGCTGGTGGATGAGAAGCTGGACATGAGCTGGCAATGGTCATTCACAGACCAGAAAGACAAACATATGCAAAGCACCATGGTCAGCAGGGCAAGGGAAGGGATTCTGTCCCTCTGCTCTGCTCTGATGAGACCCCATCTGCAGGGCTGCATCAGCTCTGGGGTCCCAGCACAGGAAGGACATGGAGCTGTGGGAGTGAGTCCAGAGGAGAGACACCAAGATGACCAGAGGAATAGAGCACCTCTTCTATGAGGAAAGGCTAAGAACTGTGATTGTTCAGGATGGAGAAGAGATGGTGTCTGGGTGATCTAACCATGGCCTTCCAGCACCTGAAGGGAGCCTACAAGAAAGATGAGGAGCGACTCTGAGGGCATGCAGTGACAGGACAAGGGGAAATGGCTTTAAACTGAAAGAGAGTAAGTTTAGACTAGATGTTGGGAAGAAATTCCTTTCCAGGCAAAGAAATAGATTGCCCAGCTAAATTGTGGATGTCCCATCCCTGGAAATGTTCAATGACAATTTGGATGAGGCTCTGAGCAACCTAGACTGTTGAAAGTTGTATCTGCCCATGGCAGAGCTGCTGGAACTAGATGATCTTTAAGGTCCCTTCCAAGCCAAACCATTCTATGATTCTATGAAATTTTTCCTTGTTCTTAATTAGAACAAACAGTTAAAGACCGAGTCCAAAGGTGTGTGGTAATGAGGAAATTCACCAGTTTGCACCATATTCAGATCTTATACTTTGAATATAGGATGCAAAACTTTCTATCAAGAAGAGAAATTAAAGTGGGACATATTTGAAGGTAGCACAATAGTAGGAGCAAAATTTTCCCTGAAGTATTATCTTCTTAGCACTTTTCTGTAAATCATCACAATTTATATGTGAGAGATGGAACTGTGACTTTCATAAAGCTTTGAAAAGTGCTTCAAGTGCTCTCTTACAAATATTTTTGTTTATTTTTAATTTCACTTCATAAATAGACAACATTTTCTAGAACTGTCAAAAACCATTTAGGCAGGATATTATTTTAGTGTTCTGTTTCTAAACTCAGCTATATGTCAGAGACTGTTCAGACCTTCGCAATGCTGACTGTAATTGCCATGATGACATTTGTGGCTATGTCCCTTGAAATAGGGTGGCTTCCAAAAGAGGAGCAATGATTCTCTCCTGACACAGGAAGCCACAAGCAAATATTGCCATGATATACACCCATTATTGCTGACTATTTGTGTCAGTGTTCTCTCCCTCCATGACACTGCTATCTGTACAACAAATTTCCCTCCTTCAATCACAAAAATATGCTCCTGTGAAATGTTATAGCTGGATATTTGTCTAGAATTGTCAGAGTTTAAATCTGCTTAGATTTAACATGGTTAGAGCCACAACAGCAACCTCAAAATATCAAAATAGATATCTTATATGGGCTGCATTTTTGTTACTCTTGGACACAGCTGCAAGGATCTTGGTGAAGGGCTACAACTAGATTGGGTTGTTCAGGTGCCTTTCAGCCCCCTGCTCATCTGTCAGTAGTAAGATAGAAAACTGGTAAGCTGGTAAACATGTCCACAGCATTAAGGAACTGAAAATTAATTCATACATGTTCTCATTCAACCATTGAATTGAAATGAAACCTTTCAATGCTTTCCATCTAGGCCCCAGTAAAAGACGCATGCCCACTTCTCTCTCCTCTGAGACTAGAAGATTAGATTTGCTATCTTTTTTTCTTCTGGTGAAAAGTATCTGGTTTTGCAGCTCAATTCTGTCCTCCATCTAAAATATCTATTTGGGATCTTTTGGTTTTTTAAATGATAACAGTTTGTCCAGAACTTGTTGTTAGGTTAGTTTTATTTTTAGTTTTTGTTGGGTTTTTTTTATACATGTGTGTGATTAATCCTAGTTTTGGTGTGCCACGGAGGCAGGCTGCCTTCTCTTGCCTTAGGTGATAATACACAGCCTACTTCTTTTCTTATGTTCTCTCCACACACAAATACCAACAGAGCTAAGCCATTGTAAACAAGAGTGTAGGAGCAGGAGCCTTGAATAACCGCTGAAGAGGAAAGATTTACTGCTGAATAGATGTGCTGGCTGCCAGCACTGAGACTCATTTTTCAGCTGTTCTTCAGGCTGTTAAATTATCAACAGGTGTTCCTAATAGGGGAAGTGGTACGTTGTTGATGCCGCAGTGCTGATTCATTCTCACCCTGGGTGCACCAACACATGTTCAGAGGGAGGTATTGTGGCAGCAAGGTTGTGGCAGGCAACCTGCAATGTCTCTTCTTCCAGACACCATAGCTGTACTCTCTGAATTTGCTTCTCTCAGAGGTCCCACTTTCACGGTTCTGTGCATGTACTGGCATCAAAGTAAGGTACTGGTAGAAGCCCATCACTGAGAGGCTGGTTAGTTGTCCTGGAGTTAGTCTAAAAATTTCAGGGGAAGGAAAGGAGGCCAACTTCTTGAGGATTAGACATACAGATTGGCATAACTCCAAGCTTAAGTTAAGACTTAAGTCTCAGTTAATAGTCTTACTCTTAGTTATCAGTCTAGTCTTAGTTATCACTTAAAGCAGGGAACTGAACCTAGGTTTCCAGTTTTACAGAGAAGTGTCTATTTTTAAGGTCATTAAGTTTCTTTCACATATAACATTGAAGGCTCTATTAAATGTCTGATGAGACAAGCAAACTCCAAATGTGGATGTCATAGAATCATCGAACAGTTTTGGTTGAAAGGGACCTTAAAAATCATCCAGTTCAATTTGCTTGATGTGGGCAGGTACACCTCCCACAAGACCAGGTTGCTTAATCCCCCATCTCCTTGAACATTGACAGAGATGAGGTATCCACAGCTTCTCTGGGCAACCCATTCCAGTGTCTCACCACCCTAACAGTAAAGAATTTCTTCCATATATCTAACCTGTATTTCCCTTCTTTCAATTTGAAATATGCTTTGTTAAGCGAAATTATTACTTTCAGGATAGCCCTGGGCCATACACAGATCAAAGAAAAAGAAACTGTCCAAACGTGCTTGTTGCTAACACAAGCCAGTATCCAAATATGCTAAACTCTTTTGTGAACATGTGAAACAGTTCTCTGAATCAAAAAAGGCAATTGGACTACAAAACAGGCTCCTACTGATGCTATCTTTCTATGTAATAAATCAAATAACACTACATTGTCTAATGGTCCCTTCTTGCTTTAAGAAACAGATCTGTGATTGTGTTGCACTTTAGGAAAACCATGGCATCACCCCATTATACTTGTGCTTTAGATGACAGAAGATTATAGATTGGCTGCCTGCATGTCCAAAATCCAAGATATCAATATGAGAAATTAGTCTCATGTAGGGTACATGTGAATGTGTGAAAGGTGAGAAGGTTACTGTGCTTCAAAAACATGTTTTTTAAGAAAGGCCACTGATGGCAGGGAAGAAGTGGCAGTGTGGGCACTGTCTTGTAGAGCTGATTCTGATGATCAGTCCATTCAGGCCTGTATGTGCCCTCAGCAAAACCAGCAGCTTTTACTTAATATTTCACAGAGAGATAAGGCTAATGAACAGATAGTCAGACCTATATCCCTTCTCAAACACTTTGTTGTTGATATGGTATAAAACCCTGAGCATTTCCCATATCCATATCTTTGCTTCTGAATTACTGATTCTAACAACACGTTGTAGCAAGGAGTTTCATAAAGGAATGTGTAGGATGGGAAAGCTTTTCTCATGATCAGCTTTCAATTTTCCATATTTAGATTTCAAATCTTGTTTGCGAAGATTTTCCTCCCTTTACAGCCCATTTGGACACTGTGGGTACCTTTTCCATGGCAGATTCTGCATTTTTATTTTCTAAAATTAATAACGTGAAGTTTGACTCTTCTTAAAGAGACATTTCTTTACACTTAGTTACTTCCCAGGGGCAATTTCTACCTTTGGCATATAGTTCTTTGTGAAGAGCCACCTCTGGAGTAACATTTTTAGTGCAGGTTTTCTTAATTATCTTTAAATTTTTGTAGCTGATCTTGGGCTGGGGGAACAGTCTAGCTATTTTTTTTTTTTCTTTAATTAAATAGTAGATTTAAAGCCTGGTAAAAATAATAATTATTACTACCACATATCTTATTTGTCAACATTGAATTTCCCTTCCCATTGCAGTTCATTGTTTTTCAGTTTGTTTATGTGTCTTGAAAACTTTGATAAGGTCTGATATAGGCAAGGGTAGGTGAACCTTTTTTCATGTGATGGTTTATTCCCGTTTTCAAATTTTACAAAAGTTTTAGTTCTTCTCTAAGGTGAGATGAATTTGTATTGTTATCAGTAGTTTGGTCTCTTCACTAATGAGGAAGACTATATCTTGCTTCTTTGGAATTACAGCAAAGATCGGGCAAAGAATGAATTTTACATGAAATTCTAAACAAATGCATGAACATGTTTATATGATGAAGCTAATATAAAATTGGATGTAGCATTCTAGATGTAGCATTAAGCATCAATATCTTTTTAGCCAGAAAAAAAAATAAATATTGTTTTGCATCTTCTTCAAATGTTCTTTGTATTCAACTACATTGAAAGCTCTAATGTCAAAATGGGGTGAAATGATAATTTTATTTTAATCTAATGTATCACTTACAGTAACTGTATTCAGATCTCAGAAGTCACAGTATCTATTATACATTAATTATCACCACATGCCTATGGCATAGTTTCAGTAAAAGCAGTTTCTATGCTGTTGGTGAGGACATTTCCACAACTCAGCTTACTTATTCTAAATTAAAACTTACTTATTAATTTCCTGGATTTATATTGTGCAAGTTGAAATAATTACAGAAAATCTCTGCTGTTTGGTTGGTCTCTTCCTTATATTGTGTCAATACACTTTTAACCTTCCTGTCACTTTCAGGAATTTTAGCTGTAAAAAATGCATTTTCAGGGGTCAGATGTCTACTTCAGTGACAATCCATATGTTTTCAAGGTGGTTGCACAGCTGATGTAAGGAGGATTGTCGCTTTCTGGACATTTTTTAACAGCCTTCCACTTTCAATAACGTATTTGTTCCATGGGAGCTGTTGTTGAGAGATTTCAGGACTGAAAAGGCTTCAGGTGCCTACATGGCCATTGCACAGCACTTTCAGAATCACTGCTACTCTGTGAGGCCTCCACAACCTGAGATTGTGGTGGGCATGCAGCAAGCAGTTCTTTAAAATGCCTGTGATGTACAGAACACTGTATGGCAGTGGTCCCATAAAACGACACAGCAATTACAGCTGCCAATACTCAGCTGTGTGTGACTTTGCCACATTTTAATGCCTCCAGCCAACATTTTTGACAGCAGTTTGTCTCAACCTGATGTTTTTATTACATTTGCCTTATATTTAAGTCACAGCTTAAATGATTAATTAAATTAGGGAGGAATTAATTCTGTGGCACATTTTTATTTTATTTTATTTTTTTGAAAGTCTTAGCTGTTCCCAGAAAAACTGCAGTTTTTGCCTCTGAAGGGAACTTTCATCATGGGTGGCTGGTCTCAGAGAGATGCGTTTCAGGCAAATTTTGTGTCCAAGTTTAAAGTGTCTGACAAATCTGCCTTGGAGTGAGCTTAATAGAGGTTTCCTTGTGTGCTGCACTGTAATCACCCAAGGACTCTTTCTGTTCTGGGCACTCACAGGGGCAGTGCTCCAGGAACAGCCAAAGGAGGGGGGGGCATATGAATTCTGCATCTGCCCTCCAAGTGGCCCAAAAGAGGCACTTTGACATGCAGGGTTGAACAAAGCTGTCACAGCTACTCCTCCACAGGGCTGCCAGAGAATGCTGTGGCAACTGACATGGAAACCAGAGAGATTTTAATCTGTACTTTGCTGATTTGATTGTGGAGAGGGACAACTGGGAGATGCAGAAATAGAGTAATAGGTTGTATCCCTCTCTTTTAATGGCTGCAGTGATGAGCTGCAAGGCTAGATGAAGAATTGCATAATTGCATTGAACATTTCTAATTAAAATTTACCCAGACTATTTCCCTCCCAGTAACTTCAACTGCAGTTTCTTTCTAATCCCTTTTCTCTCCCTCCAAAGCTTACTGAGGCCCAGGACAGGCAAAATCTGCTCCTCGCCTAGTAACAGAACAAAAGTCCAAAATCCTAAAGGCAGGGATTTCTGACAGGTGGTGGAAGTGCACACCATACACCAGTACACTGCTGACCCTGTCAGCATCAAAGATACTGCTTTTGGTATGTTCACACCATTGCCTATTAGCAAGGTGTCAAAAAGTCAGAGATGTTTAAAACATGCTGGACACATATTTTTGCCTGGCTGCTGTATCTGAACTGATAGTATCAAAGGCACTTGATGATTAGGCAGAGGGACACATAATGGCTATAACTACTTGAAATTCTTTAAAATAGATGAACTGTAAATAGACAGCATATGCAGGACTCATAATGAGACTTATGTAGAATAAGGAATCTGTGTATGTGTGTTTGGAATGTTATGGCCACTTTGCTGGTGTCTGCCACGTGGGAGTAGCATATGAATTCAAGATTTTCTATCTCACCACTTCATCACATATTTTCTCAGTGAGTTTCTATGTGTAAGTACATTTATGCATCTGTATCTCTCCCTGTGTATTTCTATCTGCAATGAACATCTGAATAAAAGAAACATTCCTATTTTTCTAGGTTTTGAGGGAACTGTCCCAGCTATCCTGCCTATCAGGAAAGAGTGAAATGATAATATACAAAACATGCCTCTATCAGCTGCATTCTATTTAGATGCTGTGAATAAATCCATCCACATTCCCCCTCTCCCCTGTCTACCAGGCTATCAGTTAGCTGATGACTAGTTAAACATTTGTCACTTTGGCTAGTTTAATTTAGAAATAATTTCCCCTTAAACCTCGCACGATATCTATGATTCCAACCCCGAAGATTCCTGTATTCTGTCACTACCAATCAAGCTCACTGAGCAAATCATAGTTTTATTGCTTCCAAAACTGACAGTAAGATCTATGTGCACCAAAGAGAAAGGTTAAACAGTTTTCCATTTTATTATTCTTTTCAGATAAAATGAAGCATCATGAAAAATCCTCAGTGCTGTCATGCTAAATTAACATATATTTTTTAAGGAAAAGCAGAAGATATTTGAGTAATATCTAACACAGTATTTTCATTTTGTCCTTAATTGTAACAGACAGTTGCTACTTTTTTTTTCACTTTTCAGGAATCTGTTATCTTTGGTTTGGGGATGCACTGGAAGTATAATGTTGCCAGGTCTGGAAAAGAAAAGGAATGAAGAACCTTGCAGTCTGGGAATTCACCTGTCCAGTTCAAAACACTTTTTTTAAATTTCTTGCATAAAATAAGTAGAGGTTATCAAAAGAAATGGAACTTTCTTTCAGCTATTAGTATGAGAAGGTAGGCACGAACTGTATTAACACAGTGTACAGAAATACTTTATTTAAATTCAATAATTACTCATAGATGTTTAATACCTTGTTTTAAATTCTAAGAAGTCAATAGGTTGCTTATAATTGTGTGTAACATTTCCCACTGACATTTTCGTAAACATATATTTCACATGCTGCTCTTGTTGGTAGCATACCCTAAAATATCTGCTAACCAACTATTAACCCTTCAAAATAATTTATGATTTTCTTTGGAACATGTAGTGAAAGCAAAAACAGTACAGTTGCCATGTGAAAATATATATCAGCTAAAAATTCCAGTGACCTGTGGTGGTAGGTATTTAGTGTCAGTTCTTTCATCCATTTTGAACATGTTCTTTTGTCTCTGTTTTCAGTACTAAAGAGTCTAAAAGCAACCTGTGTCAAGTACTGTCCTGCTTAAAGATACAAAGGAGGACATTTTCTGAGAACATTACTGTTTTTTCTGTAAAACGAAAGTTATTAACTGATTCATTGTTGTAAAACAGAGTCACTGAATGGTTGGGGCTGAAAGGAACCACCGGAGGTCATCTTGGTCCGGCCCTCCTGCCTAAGCAGGTTACTCAGGATCTTTTCTAGACAGGAACATCTCTAAAGAGGGACACTCCAGAGGGCTTCTCTGGGATACCTGTGCCATTGCTGTCACAACCACAGTGAAAAGAGTTTTCTTTTGTTCAGAGGATAAAAAACTTCCCTGTTTCAGTTTGTGTCTACTGCTTCTGGTCCTGTCACTGAGTACCACTGAAAAGACCCTGGTTCCATCTTACTTGCGCCATTCCTTCAGATATTTGTGCATATTGTTATTCATTAGGTTGCCATGAAAATAAAACACAGTATTTTGGCTTTTTAGTGGTGATTTCAACTTGAAACAGATAAATTTAAAAAGATGCCTATCAGTGGCCTTTGTCAGTAGCATGGCCTTCAGCAATGACATCTGAATGCCCAGCCTGACTTAACTTTTACAGAGAATTTATTTATCTCTTTATGCCTTCTATTTTCTTTTATTCTAGCTGCTGCCATTTGTTACTTCTGTAGAATCTGGCCTACGGCTTTTATCTCTCTTTCTGCCCTCAGCCTGGTGGCACATTGGATGTTCTTTTGTTTGAAACTTTTCCCTGTAGTACAGCTTCTCTATTATCCTCATTTTAGTCTAACCCATCCTACACTTAGCTGTGTTTCTCACAACATCCTGATTTTCTTGCCCACTGAAGTTTGCAGGATCAATCTGGGACTCCTGTCTGAACTACTCAGGGAGCAGCACTCAGCACCCAGCTAAGGCAAGACCTAAGTTTGTTTTAGATTTTGTTTCAGCCTTTTAGAGAATGAGTCTGTGATATACTAAACATTTCTGCTACTGGTCTCTTCACAAACTGAGCCCGTGTCCTCGTTACGGTTGGCTGAGCCTGTGAAGGGTGAGAGAGTTTCACCCTGGCAGCACCAGTGATGAATTTTACAAGGAAAAATTACCTGTTCTGCTGTTTCTTCTTCCTCTGCTTTCCATTAAAAGGTTTAATCTCTTTTGTCCTTGTTTCTGAAGCTTCTGCTTCAGTTTGTCCTGTCCTCTGAATTGCTTCTCTCATTTAACTATAATTTGTGGGGCAGACTCAGATGCCACAAATCCACTCCATACCTTTGGTTCTATCTCTGTGCTACTTTGGTAAGGACAGAGTACTGCAAAATAATAAGAACAAGGTTTAAAACTCACTAACATTCCAATTATTCTTCCAAAAGTTTTTTGGGTTTTTTATTTGGTTGGTTTTTTTTATATTTTTTCCTATTCCAACAATCAATTGCTTGTTACTTTAGGGTGTTCCCTTTGTGTTTTGGCTGCATTATATGAAGCCCCAAGCTAAGGATCTCTAATACTTGTTTGGAACTGTGAGTTCTATTATAATATGTAAATATTTAAACATTGAGATATTTTGCATAGCTCTGAGAAAATATTTTAATATTCAGCATGTCCTAATTTCTCCAAAGTAGGAAAAGTATATTTTGTTGCTTTTCCAGATGTATATTCCTTAGTGGGTGTAAGTGACCTCAGAAAAAGGCAGATGTATAGCCAGTGCATTATTCCTTTTAGGCCCTGGGTAGACAGTGCAGACTGTGTGGAAAGTGATGGATGATGGAAAAGGAGTGCTGATTCATAGGAAGGGTGGGAAACCATAGCAATTCAACTAAAGCCAAATGATGTTGGGAAAAACAGTTTTCTAATCGGGTCTGGACATGCTTATTGTAAAGAGGCATTTTTGAGTGGAAAAACAGTTAACTCTGCTGTTAACTCAGGAAGTGGAGAAAAGAAAAAATGAAAAAAAAAGAAGATTTTCATTTTATCTTACCCTGTAACGTATTTGTCTTTGGTCCATTCATTTCTTGGTTTTTGTTTTGGGGTTTTTTAAAGTTTATAACATGATTTTCATTCTTCTCATATTTATTCCCCTCAGCCCAACAGAGTTAATGGAGATTCTTAGTATTTCCAGTTTCATTTCAATGGGTAGGCTCAGTGGAACAAAGGATTATTCAAAATAATCAGGATGGACAGATTCTGCCCTGGCACTTTTCAAAGGATTCTTTCTCAGGATTAAAGAAAGAGAAATATTTTGGCTCTCTGTCTTCTTTAACTTCTGCCTACTTTGTATTCTTTGATATTTGGGAATTACCCAAATGCTGTCCAGTTCTCTAAGGGGCTGCCTGAATAGGAAATGTCTCCTACATAAAGCAGTGTGGCTTGATGGGAAGAATTGCTGCTTGGTGTGTTGATGTGCCTTCTGCTGATGTAGTGGGGTTCAATACTTTACAACTGTCACTTTGAAAATTTTCTGTGGACTACTAATAAAAATGGGGATTAGGGAATACTGCTGATCCCACTCCAAAACAAATATTCCTACAGGGAGAACTAACATGAAGTTTGTTTGTATCTGCTTGGAATTTAAAGAAGGTGCACTGCAAATAAAATGGCAGTGGATTTGCTACTAGAGGGTATTTTCAATTCTGTTTTGCCTCAGCCCTACAGGTAGTGGTACAAGATTTGCAGTTGTTCCAAATCTTTCAAATTCTGATGCTAACTAGACTGACCTCCTTGACATGCAGTGAGAATGCTTTTCATCACACAAGCCAGAGTAATTTCCATTTCTGCATTTTAATTCTTCCCTTTTCACTTTGAAATTCTCTCCCTTCTATCAGAAGTAAATATTAGTTCTATAGGGTTAAGATAGTCAAATACATGCATATAAATGGGTTGGCTTCTATGAAATTTTATGAATCTCTTCCAGTTCTGTACATTTTGTTCAAAAATATTGATAAAATTAGGCTCAGAGTTTACTGGCAGTCATTGCTTCTGTAGCCAAAGATGTGGAAGAGTTAAATTTGCATGCATAATTTCTTTATCCAAGATACAGTGGGTAAGACCTGTAGGTGCATGCCAACCTCAAAAATTAGGACTTACCACTGACTTTCTAAATGAATTTACTGTCCAGCATCTCAGACACAAACAGTTAGACCTGGGTTTTCAAAGGGTTTCAATAGTATTTCAGAGTAGTCCAGTAAACTAACATTGGCATTTCTGAGACTGCTTGTACAGAAAAGTGTGTTTTTTAAAAAAGTGTGTTTTTTAAAATCTAATTGCCACATAATTTTTGCAGGAACATTAGATTTATTCTCCTTTTTTCTTTTTCCTCCCATACATAGTAACATACTTGCATTTATATATTAATATATTTGCTGTTGCTCCTGAGCCAGGGAAGTTTTGTTGTGTGCTGCTTTTAAAAAATATTGTTGCTTCGAGATCTATAATATGACTTTCAATCTGGCTTACTTGCTGTACATCCAAGTAAGAAAGAGTTCTTTATATTCCCTTGGGAAACTGCTTAATTGGGATGTATTAGAAAATGTATTGTGTAATAATAGCTGTTTACAGAATATGAAATACTCAGAAGGATTAACCAAACCTACCACAGTCCCAATAGAAATAATATCAAATATCTTCAGCTCAAGGACATATGTCAGGCTAGGGGTTTCTGGTTTGTCTTTTGTTTTTTTTAAATAGCGAGGATGTTCTTCTTTTGTTGTGTTTTTTGTTTGTTTGTTTGTTTGTTTGTTTTATTTTGAAGGAATAATCTTCTTCCTTTCTACTGTATAAAACGTCCTCCAGATAGGCAGAACTGTACATAAATTATTCTTTCAGGTAACCGAAAGGGTATCTCGGAAATTGCACTGTCATCTGAAATGTTCAGGGAGTAATGGGTAGCCATTTTCTCAGAGAAAAAGGTCATAAAGAGATGAACAAATGACAATTAATAACAATTACTGTGTCAGACCTCTCTTGGGGTTTTTAACATTATGATCAAGGGCTAAAAGGAGGTGCTAGGAAGGAAAGATTTGTGGTTGGAGTCCATAAACCCCACAGGTATTGCTTCCAAGAGGGTGGATTTCATTCCCTTCTGAGGCCCAAAGCATTCGACATTGTTTTACATTGTCAGTAATGAAATATTTACCAACTATTTAGATACCCCATGTGCAAAGCTATTTTCTGATTTAGACATCTCCCTTCAGTCTTCCTTGGTCAAACGCACTAAACATGGTAAAGAGTAGCTTTCCAACACAGCTTTTGAAACACAGGCATTTAAATATCACCTCTGCTGGCCTTGTGAGTGAGCTTTCATTTTAAGGAGGGAGATTTCCATGTGCATCCTTCTGAGCTCCATTTGCCCTTCCTAGAAAGCAGGAAAGAAGCCTCCAGAGTTCTGCTGATCAAGACAGAGGGAAGGGGAGCTGGGTAGCGTGGAGATGATGGGAAGAGTGGGGAAGAAAAGGTGCCCTGGCAGAGGAAGAAGCACAGATCCATTGTGTTTAGTGCTTCCTGGCACCTGGTACCTGCCCAGACTGGTGCTGTGGCTGCAGAGGAAGAGTGGAAGTGTGGGCAGCTGGGACAGAGAAGACAGCGAGGTCAGTGGACAACTGTGGTGGAAATCTTGCTGCATTCTGTTCCCACCCTGTCTGATAATGAATGCCGAGCATGTGTGTTAACATTGCTGAGCTAATTATCTCTTGGCACTATGATAGCAACAGTTTCCAACCTCATGCTGAACTGTGAGGGCTTGCCACAGCCATGAAATTGTATCAGACAAAGAGAAATTCAAATTTCCAGGAAAATCAAGTGTGCATACAAAAGTAAATCCCAGCAGGGCTGAGCAAAGCACTGGGCTTCTCTACAGCTAGCCAGGGGTACAAAACTGTGTACATCACTTTGATTTATTCAAATCTAAAATGCACAACAGAAAGCAGAACAATGTTGGAAGTTATAGTTGAAGAATATCCATGCCTGGAGAAGCTGCATAAATTGAATATTCTGTCTGGTGTTCCTCTTCAAAGTACTCGAGCGCCATGAGACAAGAATTCACATTCCTGGAAAACTGTGAGATGGGAGAAAGCCCTTGATGTTGAAGTGCAGCCACTGCACAGTAATATCTGCCAAGCTCTTGGTGAAGAAGACTTCTTTATCTTTTCAGAAAACAGCATTCTTGTGTATCATCCCTTGAGAAAGCACTAGATGGACTTAAATTTTGAAAATTACCTGACCTTAACGCAGCCATTTCCTGAAAGAGGAGCAAACTCAAGAAGAGAAATTCTCTTTCCAGCAGCATGTTAGTTCAGCAAGTCTTTGGAAATGTACAGTAAACATGGAGAACCTTTCACTTATAAGAGCTTCCCACTGGGTATTATGGATTTCAGTCTAAAGCTAACAGCTTTTGAAGATCCTCCTCCTACACTCTGTTCTTGTTTGGCAGCCTCTGCTCTAGTCATATGGAACAAGGGATGGTATTTCAAAATGTTGTGGTTAGCTTGTACAACTCTATTGTCCATCTTCTGCACGAATGTTGCAGCAACATTACATATGGCTGCTGTCTAGGGGGCTTTTAGGAATTCAGAGTCAAAAAGATTCTGCCTTAGGCTATGAGGTAAAGTTAGAATAATGAAATCTTGAAACAATTTAACCAAAGAATTTTTGGCAGATCCATACAGTCTTTTGCTTGATCTGCAGCTTTGGTAAGAGAAGACAAAAAAAAATAGGAGGATACAGGAGGATAAATAATAATTTAGAAGCAATTGTAAATGCCATTATTTATATTAGTAGCTCTACTTTTCTTCAAAAGTTATGTTCAGTTCTAAGTACTTAATCATAAAAAGGATAATGCAGAATTAATTGAGGTTCAACAAGAATGAATAGGGGTATGGGAAAATGCTCGTTCAAAGGGTGGTTGAATAAATTTAAACTTACAGAGAAGGTGTGTGACTGGTGCAATTCAAAATAATGCTGAAACTGCCATTGATCTTAATTGAACAAAATTAATGACCAAACCAATCAAACGTGACACAATAAAATCATAGAAAATAAGAAAAGGATATCATAAAGGGGGATCCTGCAACTGCTGTGCAGAGGAGCAACTAGGAACTCTAGATAGGAGCAAATAAGCTTGAACCCTCTGATGAAATGAATGTTTCTGCATAACATGCACATTAGGTTATGCTTCTCACAACTCTCAGAAGCTTGAAGGTCTTCAGCCTTTTCAGGAACTAGGAGAAGAATGGCCTCCTTATTAAAAAGCAAAGAACCTGATCTGCAGTGGCACTTCCAATGCAGCATCAGACTGTAGAGACTTCAGGCCTCTTCCAAACACTCAGACCCTGAGGTATTTGACATCTTCTTCCTGGCAGATGATGATAAACCTTAAAAATGTTCAAATTGTATCTTTTTCTTTGTGGCTTCTTACATGCAAGGTGACAGTCCCCCTCAGAGGAACAGGGGTTTGTGCTGGATGTTTTGGATCTGCCAGGAAGCTCTTGAGCTTCTGCAGACTGGCAGAGGAAAACTCCCCTGTCCCATTCTGCAACTCTTTGCAGGGTTGATTGGTGTTTTTGCTCTTTGTGCAGTCACATGGTGCCATTCTCAAAAGCTCCCTGTTAAAACCAAACAACACAAGCTCCCATTTGTGTTTCCAATTACACATGTGCTTTAAATCACCACTGGCAGTCAGAGAGCTGACCCCTGTCTGCACCTTTCAGATACGGGTGAGGCATTGTTTGATGTCAGCTTTGCAGGCTCCTGCTCAGTAATGCACAGGGGCTCCCACTGCCCACAGCCATGATTGGAGACAAATGCCTATTTCCTACCCAGTGATCCTAAGACAACCTACAGTAGCAGGTATGTTTTAACCAGATTGTTTTCCAGGGGGTTTGGTGCTTTTTTGACTCTTGTGTTGGCACAAATGCAATTTTTAATTGTGAAATTTTTGCCTTTAACGAGTAGGATGTGGAAAAGGAGACAGAAACAGTCAAAATGAGGATGGAGTTAAAATTAGGGAAAAGATGATTGTTTTGAAAGCATTATCTGGAAGAAAAGGAACTGTGAGGAATAAAGAATATTACTCAATCTGCATAACATTGTGTCCCATGTCAGGTTGGGCAGCTTCCAGAAATCCCTCCAAAACTAACTTTTTAGTTGAAATTGTGTTCCATCATATCATCTAGTTGTTGCATGGGCTTTATGGCAGCATGGATAAGCATGGATTGCACCTAGACAAGAGGACAAGGATTTCTTTTGCACAGTGTCTTTACATTCCCCCTAATTTAACAAATTCAAATTTTTTTCAACTTAACCTTACTCATGAATTCTGTGAGTCTTCCCAGAATTACATGAGCAGTATCATATTATTGACATGAAGGAGCTCCAGTTTTGTGCTGAATGTCTGTTGCCCCATTTTCAGCATTTCTGAAAATAAATTATATCAATAATTTTTGAGGAGCTAAGGCTTGGTATCAAATGTGGTAAGTTATAATCACTCAGCATATTTTGATCATAATGAGAAAATTCAGTGTTCCTCCTGTCATTGCTGCAAAGGATCAATTGTTCTGACAGATGTACACACTTAGAAAGTAGGAGGAATGAAAATGTTACTAACATTAATTAGTGATGACTGCATTTCACCATAGGTGGATCTAAAACAAGCAGATTCCTGATTTGCTTATGCTGGACTGTCTTTTGCCTTAAAAAAAAAAAAATAAAAAAATTCTTTTTTAGCCTCATGAAACACAGGATGATGCATTTGATTTATTATAGCAGGGCCTTTAGTTTGTGACTGCTACTTGTAAGCAGAAACGTTGTTTTGCTTTGGTTTTCTTTTTTAAACAATATTCTGTATTAGGATCAGGTGATTGATGTGATTCCAGTTTAGTTTAACTTGTCAGATTGTGTAATGTAACCATAGGATCAGTGTAGGAGATGCATGACTGGCTCTGGCTGACTCAGAAACTGATTGTGCCAAGGGAATTTTATAATTGTCTACTAGAAGAAAGTGAATTTTCAAAAACATTACCCAAATTTTAGCTTGGCTCTTAAGCACACACGTTTTACCTCTAAGTCAGTTACATGAATACACTCATTTCTTTCCACATCTACTATAATTGTTTAGGGACATCCACAAAGATACCAAATCTGTTTTGCTGTTATTTCACACTAAAAATACCAAGTCTTCTGACAGTGAATTTCAAAGGTTAGGAAAAAAAATGTATAGCATTTCTTTCAGCATTTTCTACCCCTAGTCTGGGGTATGTGAGCAATAAGGCCTTTTGATTTTATCATTTATAGAGTTGGCTCAGTCCTCTATGTAACTTCCGAGTTCATCTCTAAATTAAACACTTGCAGTCTTTTCCCTCACAATGATCTATTGAGCATCTCTCACTTTGTCGATGGTTTTCTTCTTTATTTTTTTTTCCCTGCACTGTGGCAGGATGTGTCCCGTTTCTTTCCCCCGCTGCAGTCTGCTTTGTCTGCAGTCAATGGAGTGAAGTGTAGGGTTTTTCTGCCACCATTAGGGTGGGAGGCGTACCTGCAGCCGCTCAGAAGCAAGGCTGGAGGGGGACTTGAAAAGGCAGAAGGATAGGGACTGAAGAAGCATTGTCTTTTGACTGAATAGCTTTCAAAATTTTGGTGCCAAAATAAAAGATGCTACAGCCCTTTGCTCTTGCCCTGCAGTGCAGGACCAGGACAAAAAGGCATCGTTGCAGGTGAAATAGCTGTGAGAGAAAATTAAGATATCCGCTTAAAATGAGTGAAAAAAATTACAAAGAGCACTGTTTGCTCCTATCTGAAACCAGAAGGTAGCACGAGGGCAGATTATCAGCTGAAATTCCTGATAAAGAAAACACTTTGCTGGTACTATTTAGGAAGCACAGTGCAGCTAATGTAAGTGTAATATCATGTCTAATCCCTGAACACAAGCTGAGTTTCCCATCCTTGTAAATTACCTGCCAGAAATGGCCTGTATTGCTCTCAGATGTCCGAGTTCACGGTTGGTTCTAACATGTCAGTAAGGCTTGCTGGAAACTGAGTGACTTTTTTTCCTTTTCACACCCAAAACCTGTGACATAGTGAAACCATGAGACATATTTCCAGGGTTATGTCTTCACCACAGATCAAATCAGCACTCTTCAGAGTAAACCAACGCCTTCACAGCTAGCCTTAATTTTTATTATTTTGAGAGGATTAAAAAAAAATTTACCTTTTCTTTTATAGAGATTTTAACTAAACATAGGGAGAAATGTCACCCTGTTGGAATTGATTTTTTAACTCTGTGTTATATTTGTTTTCATTGCAATGAGGAATTTGTTTTGATTTTTTTCCTCTCAGACTTTAAATGCTACAAGCATTTTCCCAGAAATAGGTATAGATGGATCTCAAGATTCTGAGATTTGTGGTTATTAAATATGAAGTAGTCAAACACTGTCAAATTTAAACTTCAAGGAAGGTATGCCTAAGAACACAGCCCAAGAGAAGCTTGAGATGAAGTGTCCTCTCAGCCCTGTGTCCTGTTTTTTTTCCAAGAGCAAGAAGAAATAGTCCATGAAAGAACACTGAAGTAAAGAATTAGAATTAGTGTTGAGACATGTCAGGCATATTTCTCCCACTGCTACTCTTGAAGAGGACTTGTAGCTCTCCTATAATCTTCCTCCCTGGTGGTAGAAGATCAGGCAGAGAAACCTGTGTCCTACTCAGCTGCTTTTTGACTCTTGACAAGTCACCTAACAGCTCTGCCATTGTTTCTGCACCTGGAAAATGGCAGTGATGATGTTTTACCTTTGAAAAAAACATTCTAGGGTCTGCAGTTAAAGGAAAAAAGCTATGGTTACTTATGGCTGGAGCATTTTCCTTTGTTTCACTGGCCACCTCTAAGAGTTTCTTGTCTTCATACTTCTACATATATGTCTTTGTCCAGAAGTGCTAAGATTTTATGACAGGAATAATTTTGGAAAATGTTACTTTGTAAGAGTTGTTTCCTTGCCCAACTTTAACAGCTACTACAACCACTGTGATGACTACCCTTCATAGAAAATATATAGTGAAACTAGACCTACATGAAAACATAAAGATTATGGAAAATGTCTTTAAGATAATGGCAGGAAGCTGATTCCAGTGAGGAATTTCTATAGTACTGCTTTATTCACTGAAATGAATCAAAATCTCAGAATAGTGACCCTTTCAGCAAAAAGCAAAATAGCAGACATGATCAATTCCCTGTTGTGTTTTGGTTTGGTTTTGATTGATTTTGTGCATGTTTGAGGTTCTTTTTGCTTGGTTTATGTGTTTGTTTTTCTTTTCATTTTTGGTACTGAATTGTAAGGACAATATGGGAATACAGGCAAATCCTTATAATTTCCAGTAGTATTGCACCTGCCAGCTGAACTGTATAGTCCCTTCCAACCCAACGCATTCTTTGGTTGCCAAATTTGGCACCTGAAGCAATGCATGTAAAGAGGACATGGATCCTCAGGAGGCCTAGCTGTTTTCAGGAGGTTTCCCAGAGTGTATAAAGGAAGCCGTGTAAGTTTTCGTGTAAAGATTTGTCATTGATTCAGAAGACAACTCTTCCTTTTCTTCAATGGGATGACAAGGCAAGAGCACTTTGAAGCATGTAGAATTATTGGACTAGAAGTGGTTTAAAACTGCACAGTGAAAACATTTCCTTGAAACAGTTATGAGTTTGGGTTGTTCTCGTTCTGATGCTGAAGCTCTATCAACTTATTGGGTGTTAGTAAAATTACAGGTAGTATTAATATGGAAGTGAGATGAACTGACAAGAACTAATATTTAATGATGATTTTATATCAGTGCAATAAATACTGCTATATATATATATATGTATATAGTGTTACACATATGACAATATAGTGTTTTAATTTCATATGAAGCTGAAAATGTACCAGAGAGTGTCTCTGAGGGGATATAACCATTTTCAAAAATGATACCTTTAAAATGTGTGTATATTCTCTGCCATGGACAGGATGCTGTGAATAAAGAAGGGATAACAAGCTGTTAGACTAGCTCTGTGAAACTGGGTCTTTGATCCCAGTAATAAAGGACACCAATTTTATCTCTTCATCCTCTTCTCGTCACCCTTTGATTTTTTTAATAGTTTTTATAGGGCTAGTCAGAAACATTTAAAAAAATAATCCTTGTGAAAGAAGATGGTTAACAGTTAGTGTTACAGGCTGCTTGTCTGCCACACTAGTCAGGAGAGATGCTCTGTTTTTGTAGCTCTCTCTTATGCCTACTTCTGCTGTGTCCACAACAGGTTACAGCTGTAACATGGAGAACCTTATATGGTGATCAGAACCCTGAAGTAGAAGATTTAATGAATTGAAGATTTTTAAGAAACTCTTTTCCTCTAGAAGGACAGTTTTTATTAAAAACCCTATTCTAGCTCTGTCCACCAGGTAAGTAGCGTAACAGAGAAGCTGTTATTGACAAGGATAAAAAAGAGCTGTCTCATCATAATTACTTCCCCAGAAAACAGTAATAGACTACAGTATATAGAGTCTGCTTTCAGTTTTCTTTCTTAGAGATATTATTAGAATATTATATATTCTGCTGTAGTAGCTATCCAGGTTTTAGGAATTGTTTCCCTAAGAGGGAAGCATTGGGTTTGGGACAGAATTTACCTTGTATGAAACTTACCTTAAGACTTTGTGTTGCAGCTGTATTAAAAATTGCTTAGAGTATACATGAATATCAGGATTTGAAAAATGCCAGTAAAATATTTCTTCTTGTGACTAAATGAATAAATTCAGGATTGGTTTATTACTGAAGGAGAAACTCCACCATGAATGCGGGGTGGAGCCTCAATTCAAGAAACGAAATTTGAGATATTTCAAAATAAAATCTGATTTCTCTGATTCAGAGGAAGCCGTCCAATCAAAAACTCATTTACTTTACCTCATGTGAACTAGATGACTCCAGATGGATTGATGAATCCAGATAGATTCTTGTCCTTTTGAGCTAGCAATGTCAGTAGCACATCGCAATGAACTTTAGGATCACACTGTCACAGCTTCAAATTTTGCATGAAACATGTATGGAGTGAAAAAGCAAATGGAAAAGTGATAAAATGGGAATGCTTTTTTTTGTTTTTGATTTTTTACATCCTCATGGATTTGCAGTTTTGAGCAACTATTCAAAAATCATCAGGCAATATCATGAGCATTGCTTTGCCTCTCAAGTAACTACGAAGTCTATCATCAAGCACGTATGCAGAGTTTGGGCTGAATATTGTGAATAACATAACTTTATGTAATTTCTGATTCTGTAAACACTCACTGCATGGAGGGACTTGTCTAGTTTTTGGGTTTAAAGGGAGATAGCCTACCAAACTACATAGATCACACTCTCTAGACCACATTACAAGTTTATTTATGTCATTCATAAACTGCAGCCATCTATCTGAAAGAATAATGGATTCCTAAGGGCCAAATTCAATACTGCAGAAACTCTGGGGTAGTAATGGCATTACATCAAAGTGAATTTTTCCAC
The DNA here is from genome assembly GCF_049639895.1 of Pseudopodoces humilis. Lineage (NCBI taxonomy): Eukaryota > Metazoa > Chordata > Aves > Passeriformes > Paridae > Pseudopodoces > Pseudopodoces humilis. Next base: position 54,872,729 of record NC_142205.1, read on the forward strand.
ATTTATCTAAATATAGCTAATTGAAAAAGTTGTGTATGGAGGCAGGTAAAGCTTTGGTTGATTAACAGGGAGGAGGAGGGCATTAGGTTTGTTTTCCCCTATCAATATCTGAGGTGTTCAGAAAGTGAAAAATTACTTCCAGGGAAAAATTGCATCACAAAATGCATCTCAAATTTGCATGAAAAACAAATGCATATTTAAATTGAAGAAAGTTTTCAAACAATTTCTGTTTACATCTTACTATCTTTTCACTCTTCAACAGAAAATAAAAATCCATGGGCAAATTCCAGGAGACTGAATGTTGACCCTCATGGCCTTCTTTGCCTTTTTCCACCTTCTCCTGGAAACTGTGAAGAAAGATAGAGCATGATGCACAGACTTTCCAGGAGTCTGTCTGTAGATAAGAAAACAGAAACAATCAAGCTTGCAGATAGCAACCTGCTGGTTTCCAATACCCTTGGGAAAAAAAAACAAACAACTTTTTCCAGCACAACTGCAGTTTTCCAGTGAGAACATTTTAGGCTTGTTAGGTGGGAACTTTTAATTTTGAACTGCACATAAAAAGAAACATCAGAGGAACTGTAATTTCTATCCTCAACAACCAGGGAAATTTAAGGAAAAAAACCTAGCCCAAGACAAAACAGAAAAAAACTTACAGAAAGAAAACCCAAAATGGAGAAAGCCTCCCAAACAAAAGTCCCAACTACTAAAGAGGATTTTGCTTCCCTAAATGTTCTTCCCACATTCTTGCAGCCGCATCCACTTACATAAGGCACCGTTTTTCATTGTAAGTTCCAAATTGTTCAAGGAGAGGAATCTCAGTAGGTAAGGGCAGAGGAAAAGAGAAGCAACTGCCTGTATTCTCCTTCCCTTATAAATATACAAACTCTCACAGTATTGCTAAACAATAGCTCACTATAGGTGGCCTAATTCTACTCTCTTAAACGTCATGTGAATTTTGGAAAATGCAGTTTTTGTGGTGTTACTTTGGCTTTGGAACTGGTGGCAAAGCTTTTTTCCCTAAGTAGTTGCATGTCAAAAAGTCTCAGAATAAAAAATATATAAGAGATTTTAATGGAGGACTTTTTTTTTAAAAAAAGGAATGCCTATTTTGCAGAACCAGTTTCAGAGATGATGAATCTATTCTGTACAAACCACTAAATAATGGAGCAGAAGACCTGCCTTTTGTAAAGAAATTAGAGAGAGAGCCTAAAGGTGAGGTAGCAGGAAGCTCAATATATTGTGTTTCATTTTCTCACTGTGCTGTTTCAAATTTCCATTGCAGTAGGTGCAGCTGAAGTGGAAAACTAAGTTAGAAGAAAAGAAGAGAAAATAAATGTCATCCATTTTGAGGAGATGCATCATAAACTCCAGGAGAAAAATGGAAATAACCAAAAGCAAGTACTTGACTATGTTCACAATAGAGAGATGATTTTTTATATAGAGTGTATGATAAAAATCAGCAATGCTTTAAACCATGAGAAAACAATCATGCTCTTCTCAGTATAACTAGTTTACCTACCATAAATCTGGATAAAATAACACTTGATTGAATAAATATGGAAAATATTGAGATAAGAACTATTCAGAGCAGAAGAATAGACAAAAATTGGAAAAGGACTTCCAATGGTGCTGCTTAGGTGAAGAAGTTTGCTTTTTTCAAAGCCACACTTTTCCTTCTAATTGCAGTGAGCAATGCATGTGACTTGCTGGGATCATGCTTGCCAGCCTTCTACAGGAGATATTCCTACTGAACTCCTATTTGAACTCGTAATTTGAAAGGAGTAGAAAAGGGAAAGACAAGTGACCATGGCTACTTATGAAGCACCTTTCAAGATTCCCAAATTCTCTGTGGAGGTTAAACACTATTGAATTTATGTCCTTCTGCAGTCAGTGATCCCAGGCAAGAAATTTTAACTATTTGTGCCACCTGAAATGAAGTCACCATGATGCCTTCAAAGGCTCTTTGTAACCTGATTTCTGTTGGCCAGTATAAACTTTGTAGGACAAAAGATTAACAGAGATGTTTGGTTCCCTAATTTTTTAGTCTCATTATTTGCTGCTTAAGGTGTACATTTATTGTCTTAAAGGGTTCTGTAAACCACTAAGTAGATAACATTAGGAGTATTTTTCTGTGATGAAAAAATTCTGGATGAACATCCAGAACATCTGGCATCTGGAACACAGAATGGGTGGATTAACCTGTGTTCAGAAGAGTGGTAAGTATGGGGTAATCATCTCATCCTTTGTGTAATCAACACTAAAGACAGAGGTTGATTCATTCCCTCTCAACAGGGATGGGATGAATCACCATCTGGAGGGTTAAGGTCTTATTCTGTCTGTAAAGAGAGTCTAAAGTTAAGGTTCAGGGAGGTAAATCACAGCCTATCCAGATTATTTTAAATAACATAATAAATCTCTTTTATTTGTTCCTCAAAACATAGATTGAAATGACCTCGGTACTGTGGTAAAAAGTAAACCTCAACATTTTGGTGAGCACTCTTTTGTAACTTTCACAGTCTGTGCAGGAGACCTTCCCCAACACGTGTACATTCATTGCCTCCACAGGAGTTTCATCTGTTAAGCTTTGGAATGACTGTAGGTGCCAGCGGTCCCAGTCTGCTGATGATTCAGAGTCTTTCTGGCAACAATTGCCCAGCCACAGCTTGTTAGACAGAGCATCACTGCTCAATGACTTGCATGCCACATGTGTGGTATGTGCTAGAATCCGCAGCAACGTTTGCAAGGTGGAAGCTGCTCAGAGCCAAGCTCCTCATCCTTGCTTGCAGAATTGATAATGTCATTCAGTGGCACCAGCTGGTGTTCTGGAATGGGATTACAGATTGCAAGTGAATTCCTGCAAGGTGAGAAAGAGTTCCTGTAAGAGCTCCCATTCTTTTCCCAGTTTGGTCTAGATCTGTTAAGTGTGATTTCTTTTCATGAGTTCTAGAGATGCTACCTTTCTGTTGTCTTTAAAGCTGGCACTTTGTATCCCAAAAAGTTATGGTGGTTTTATAGCATGCATGTTTTATACATTTATCCTGAAGAGAGGAGCTATTCAGGAATTTTAGTGAACCTTATCCAGGTACTATGATCATGTTGGGTAAATACAATCCAGTTGAAGCCATAACAGAAACAAGGGTAGTTGTGCCTTCTCTAGTGATTATGACTTTTCTGTAGCCATTATAGAAGTATGGAAGGCAAACCCAGTAAAATGTCCTTTTCATGAGATAATTTAGGAAGATAAGTTTCCTCACAGTGGTCCTGATGAAACATCAGTCAGGGAATTTGAATGTGACCAAATGTCTTCTCAAAAGCATTCATTATTTGGACTAGAGTCATTAATCAGTAATACAGAACATGTGTCTCAGTATGGTAAAATTCCATCTTACACTTTACCTAAAACTTCAATGTTTGAGTTTTCTTATAACACTTTATCTGATGGTGCCATACACTATGAATGTGGCTGTGAGGTTGGGTGGGTCTTCTCTGGTCTCCAGCTTTCTGCTTTAAGCAATAGTTAGTATATTTCCAAGTAACTTCTCATATTCTATGAAAACAAATTCTTTGGTATTATATTTACAATGTCTTCCTTTCTGAGAAGAAAAACACACAAAAGATAAAAAGATATTTCCATTTAGTCATCTGAACATGAAATTTCCAGTGAAGAGTCTAACCATCAGAACCACATTATGTAAACCCTGTACATATACTTACCCCCCTATTCTCTCTGCACTAAAGTATAAATAGCAATAACCGATCGATCCAGCTGCCCACCTATTCTACAGCATTTCCAATAAAGCTGCAGTGTCTCCTCAGTCTTTAACATTAAGAATCTTCATGACTTTAAGTTGTATGGCTTCACAGTATTGCTCTTATCTCAGAGGAGTGCTCTGTTACTTAGGTTAGATGGTTCCTCATAATTCCCTGTTTGAAATGCTTCCAAAGGAGCTTGAAGGCTCAAGGTGGGAATTATTTCCAAGCTTCTCTAAGAAAACTCTTCATATATGACATTACAATTGGATTATAATGAATTGTGCTTCAGAACTGCAGTTTGATTGCAAATCTGAGATACACTCGGAGATATATTCTATACATTAATATCCCAAGATTAGATTGGCCTTAGATTATTTCAAAATTGCATGAATTATATTTTTTGGGGTTGCTTATTTGGCAGTGTGCTTCTCAGCTTTTCTCCTGCTGCTTAATGCCAGGGATGGTATACTTATGCTTCGAACTCTCAACAGAATTGCAGATATCATGAAAATCACAGAACTTTCAAAGAACTGTGCATGTGAGAATAGAAATTCACCTAGTACTCCATTACTAGTTTTTACTTTGGCAAGCCCCTTGGAGCAACTCCTTCAGCAAAAAGTTTGTTGACTATAAAAGAGGACCAACAACCTAAAGACTAAGTGGACCTGATTCAAATCTTGACTCAGATGACTGTCTTTTCTCACAGACAAGTGAGTGTTCATCGAGTTAAATGGAGATACAACAACTGAAAATGTTAAAAGAACGAAATAATCTGGGACGCATTGTTTCATTTCTTCATATGTTGTTCTTTCTTGTCTGGATACGTAAGTCTGCCTGGGTTAGTCACTTTTTGGATTACTGTTTTTTCTTTAGAATCATGGTTGAGATAATTTACCCCAAGATCTTCATGATCCCATGTGTTTTAATTGATCCTGAGTTGTTTCTGTCAAGATCCAATAATGAGACACAAATACTATCTTATGCTTGTAGACAGGAAAAAAACCATTTAGATGAAACATAGTGGTTTGGTTTTGGAAATGCTTTGTGGTGAATATGTGCATTGCAAGTCATCACCTACAGTCAGCAAATTAAGAATTTGCTTGGGCAAATTTACTAAATTGATCAGTAACTCTACAGTTTATCTTCCTGTGACTTCATGAACTCTTGCTTCCTTTCAGGAATTTTGTAAATGAATGCTTTTATTTCTTTTATACTAATATGACTTGAGGTAAGCATTATGTCAATATGATTGTTTACCCTTTAAGGCACCCCAGGATTATAAATGTAAGTTTAACAGTGCAGTTAAGCGAACTAAGCAGAACACGGAATTTACTGGATCAAAATAATTTTAACTGGAGTGCTCCAAAATAAAAAAAATCAGCTTCCTCTCCACGGAATTTTTACCATCTCTGTCTTCTTGGCACTGCTAACAGCCTTTTAGTTGATCAGATGTTCACCTCTGTTTTGTTTGAGCAAGTAATTAGTTAACTGTGCATTCCTTAAGGCAGATAGGCTTTCTCATCTTCAGCACAAGCTGGCTTGAAGATAAATGAGAACAGCTTTACTGTTGATAGGGGTAAGCCAGGCAAGTTCCCAGCATGTAGGATGTTAGTGGGCTAAGTGCCTCAAAACCCAGGATCTCCCAGAATTTTCTATACTTTACTGCTCTAATATTTCAGCAGCCAACTCTGTGGAGCAGCACACCTTTAGTGGATCTGGATTCTGCATCTTAGACTGCCTGTCCTGTTATTTTCACAAGAGTTTCTGTTGCTCAAGGGCAAATGATTCAATGTTCCATTCACTTCTGCTGATACCCTGAGGATTTTAGCAAAGCAGGAGTGGAAAAAGTTTTGAGTTGCAAAAAGATGTAAAAAATACCAGAGAAACCAATGTTTCTAAGCAATCCATTCCAGGAACACATAAAGCAGTTTGTCTAGTGTCCTAGATAGATATTGTATCTTTAAATAATGAATAAAGCAGTACTTAAGTTCCAGTTTCCAGAGTGAATAGAGAACTTTCCTTGATAATTCCTTGAATTCCTTGATAAAGATGCTTTTGAGGAAGAGGCATCTGAAAAGACAGTTCAGAAAACCAATGACCATTTTCCCTACAGAGAAGAATAATATGTGGAGGGTCTTATTTTTTTTTCTTTTTTCTTTTCCTTTACCATTTTAATGAATGTCAAAGAGTAGATCTTAAAATGCCCAGAAGATGGGATCAGTGCTTTACAACCTGCCACATTCACTTATCAATGGCTGAGTGTTTTAGAAATCCATTTGCTCAGGACACAGGGTTAAAGAGGTTTCTGCACTATTCTCATTTTTGTGCTGGGAAGAATTAGCAGTTGAGTGACTATAGACATCTTGTCACTTTTCAGTGCACTCACAATATGCCCATTAATACTAATGGGAATCTCCCCCATGCATAAGAGATGGAAGGTCTTCTCTATATCTTCAAACAAGCAGTTCCTTGGTCATTCACTATCCTGTTCCACTGCAACAGGAAGTTTCTATTCATATATTCATATGCATTCATACAGTAAATGCATACCTCAGTGATAGTTTTGGAAGGATTTATCTGATAACTGGAAAGGGTGATGTGGAAGAAAAAACAAAAAAGAAGGGAGAAAGATATATTGGCAAAGAAGGAAAGGGGCAAATAAAACCAAGATGCACTTTTTTTTTTTTATCAAACTATTTCTTATGACCCACTATTCTTACCATTTTCCACTAAACTCAGAAAGTTTACAGCAACCAACCTTCTCACAACAGTTTTATCAAAAAGAGAAAGCATGCTTCCAACTGTAATGTCTGATGGACAGCAGCATCCCCCAAACAGCTCAGCCTTACATTTTGTTTGGGAAGAGTAAAAGGAAGACAGGGAGTTAAATTGGAATTTTATTTCACAGCAGTGTTTCTCCAAATCCATACAGCTATAGCTTATGCACTCAGTAAAACACCTCTTAAAATAGAAATGCATCTACAATAATGGTTTGAAATTTACTCCTGCTGGAAATGTTCAATTTATGGTCAATATTTTTCCCTAAACCTGGAAAGTGGTAGCATAATTTAGATGAATCTGGGGAAAACCTCAGCAGCAAAAGGGTCCACTTACTCACTCAGCAGACTTTTGGGACTTTGCCTCTACATGCTGAAGGCCCACATTTTCTCCTCACCAGGACTTGGAGTGCTTTAGAGCCCAATGACTAGGCTAGGTAGAGACAGCCTTTTCAAGAGCAGACCTGTCCATCTCTTTAGGGCCTGATGTGATCAGTCTGTCTCTGCATCTTATGCCATGGCACTGAAGATACCCTGTCTGGGGCAGATAATTTCATAGCCCTGCTGCTCAGTGCTGTCTCTGGTGACCATCACCAGTCTGGCCAGATAAGGCTGGGACTCTGTGGTTGTTTCTGATTCCCTGTGACTAGTATTTATTTATGCTTAAATATATGCCATTATTCCTTCGTGGTACTTTATCTGTGCTTTGCATAATGACATATCACAAGATGTGAGATGTCTGCAAGATGTGAGACTAAGGAAGTCTATATGTGCTCCTCTTTAACAGATCCCTTAGTTTCACATGGGAAGACTCAAGGGGGAGTTTGAAAATGTGGTCTTTGAGTAGTATTTCTGAGCTTCCTGTGGTCATAGAACTACAGAAAATGATTTGTGTGATATCCTGCTGGGTATCATGGTAGAAATGCCAGAAACCAAGGAATGGTGCCCAACCTGCCATTCCTCTCCCCAGAAACCTGTGTATTGCTCAGGAAAAGGGCTTTCTGCTTCACCATGTTGTCAGATCCAACCTTCTCCATGTCCTGACAGTGGGGAGGCAAGAGTGACCATCTTCATCCTCCACTGTGTTGAAAAACAGTAGTGGAGACAAGGCTCAGTGCCTAGAAATTAATAATGTCCTATAAGAAAAAGTGGATAGCAGCTTGGGCAGGTGGAATAGGATCTTGCTGTATCTCAGACTTCTCTCTCCAAATGCTGAGCATTTGGATAATGGGAAGAGAGACCTGAGAGACCTCATTAGATGAAACCAAACCAAAAATTCCCATGGAGAATTTTTCTCATAGTATATTCCTCAGGAGGACATGATGGGTGGCAGGTTAAAGCCAGGGAGGAAATGGCAGACCCACCTAAAAGCTCAGAGGGGACAAACCTCCCTGGAGGTGTTGAACTGCTGGACTGCTGACTGCTGTAGGATGGGTTTTTTCCTGTCTCCCTGTTGCAGCTGTGCCCTATTCCATAAGTAATTAATAATAATTTAGACAAGAGAGGCACAGTGATTAGAATGCCTGGTATATTCATCTGGGTGAAGGACAGTGTCAACTTTTACCTCTGCCTGATTCATTACAGGGATCTCAGTGTGGATTTCCTACATTCCTAGATAGTTATTTTTCTACTCATTTTGCTTGATAGTTTTGAACAAAAGTAACTGCTTTCTTCCTTGGCATAAAATCTGGAAGTCTTGCTTCCCCAGCAGATATTCATGCTCATGAAAAAAATGGAGAATGTGATGTTAAGTATTATTGCTCAAAATCCAGTTTATACTATCTATAAAAATATAAAGTTTCTCATACAATGTCTGAACTTACAAGCTTAAAGGGGATTTTTAACTTCATTTTTATCTGCTAGCACATAACTTGAAAGATAAATATTACAAATGAAAAGTTGTATTAAATTAAATTGGATGGTCAAATTAAACAGAAGAAAGTTTTCTCAAAAAATGAGTTCTGGTCTAGAAGAAAATACTAGATAAACACTAAGAACAGTGATCCAAACCCTCTGACACAAAAGCGAAAGCTGGTGTGTATAAATGTTTTATGGAAGGGTCTGAGTGTGTGTTTTCTCAGAGATGATCAGTTCCTTGGAACAGTAGGTAGTGTTTGGTAAAATGCTTATGGAGCTGGAATCTGAGCAGCTCCCTAATAATCCTGCTGCAGAGGACATCTTTATCTATACTTATGTGGGACTCAAGGGACACTGGTATTGCTCTACTTTTGTGATGTTTATGAGCATTTTATTAATATTTTAGTTGCAGTTAATGGATGTACCACCAATTTTCCTCACATGTTAATAAGCATTTGCTAAATTTTTAATTTCCGTGCAAACTGATAAATTGTTTCTAATAAAACCCTTCAAAACCATCCATTTTTATCTTTCACAAGCTTCAAATATATTTTTAGACACAGTAAGGGAAAAGAACTTTGCAAAATTTCTGTATTTTACCAGTGGAGTATTTTCATGTTGTACATCTTTTACAGCTCTCCTTTTAGGGGTGAAGTAATAACTTTTGTTTATAGAACTCCCATAGGATTTTTTTTGCTGGCTTAGATTGATGGTCCATGTAGCCCAGAGATGATCTTTAAAGTGGACACTTGAGCCTGGCTGCTATTGATGTGGGCGCAAGTAAATTCACTTTCACAGATGAGGTTTTCTGGAGACATTTCATCTTTCAGACTCAGCACTTTCTGTTCTCCTTGTCTGCCTTTCTCTGCCATACCAGATGCTCCACTGGTGGCTGCACACCCCCATGTATTAGCTGATTTTATGTTGTAAACTCTGTAAGTTGAAAGGAAAGAAGGAAGGATCGCACTGTCATCCAATTTAGAGAGCTCAGAAATGTTTTCTGGAAGTCTCCTCAGAGCACCTTGAGGAATACTTACCAGGAAATTCAGACTTGGGAAGTTGCCCATGATTGATGCCTTCATTGTCTAAAACACATGGTAAACTTTCTGCTGATCTAAGAGAATTCACTTTAGGAGTGGAAACTTTTACTTCCTTTGCAAGAACAAATCTAGGAGAAAATGTCCACAATGTTCTGTGAAGGGCTGACAAAGAAGAAAAAACTGTGGATTGTTTGCTAAACTAATTTTTTTTTATCATATTGCTCTGAGATGAGGTGAATAAAGGTCAGTGTACAGTTGGCTTTAATTTTGCTCTTGTCTTGAGTTAGTCTAGAAAAGATTCTGTGAAGTGTTAGGAGAAAAACCTCTAAGGCTAGTATACTGCTGAAAGATACTGCTGTTCTTATTGGTCGAATGTGTTTCAAATTACTTTTGTTTCAAAGTATTGATGCTTGTATATTTAATGCTACTTAAAAATATCTATGCTTTGTCTGTGCCAGACAAACTAGACTTTTTCTGTTCATACTGAATTTGAAAGTCATAATGTAAAATTGATAGTGATTACTCACATATGGGACCACAGCAGAAAGTCTATAGTAGAAATAGTTTTAACTTTAACTTAGCTGCATTGATAAAATTTATGACTGATGAAAAAAATCTGTCTGAGAATTAAATTACATCCAATAATTTCACTGTGGTTATTTTTACCTGTTCAACTTTCTACTCCTCATCTCTCCATTTTCAATGCTAATGTTCCATTCACAAGCAGGCTGAAGATAACCTAAAAGAAGAATCTTGCGACTGAACCACTTGTGCATTTTACTGTGGCCTTACTCTCTATATGGCAAAGAGCCCTTCCACACAATTGTATAGAATCCAGCAATTCTGAAGAGATTTGTAAAATACTTGCTGTGATTTTAAAAAGTTTTAATGGCTGAAGGGGCTTTGTTCTGCTTTGGCTATATACTACTACTTAAGGAAGGAAAAGAGTCCAAAACCACACAGGGTAATGTTTTCCTCCAGGAATTTCAACTCAGTGCTAATAGTAGCTTCTCAGGAGTAACTCAGCCTTGAGCATTAACTAGTCAGACCCTGGAGAAAAATCCACTGTTAGTGTTGCCCCGCTCTTCTAAATGTTTTGTCTGAACTCAAAAATTCAATGTAGCAATCCTGCTGAAAAATCAAAACTTGACTGCATGCTACAAATTGGAAGTTTTTTGTAATATTTGCCGCTGATAGCTCCTGTAACAACCACAAATGGAAATCTCCCATATAAATAAAGGCATTTAAATATATTCAGTGAGTGCTAACTGGCTAGATAACCTGTATTTGAAGTATGTGGGACAAACATGCCTCAAATGTCTGTGCATATGCACAAACCTGTGTGCACACACAGTTAATGGGTTTTCTTTTATTTCCTGGACCAAAGCTCTTTCAGCACATTGAGTTCCCTCTGTCAAAGTGAATTTTCAAGTACTAGTGGTTTAGATAGCACTGACCATATCAAATAATGTTGTTTGATCCTGTCCATTCTGAAATCTTTAACATCTAACACCAAAGTCGGCTTTGTTTCTTCTGTGTGCATCCTCTCTATGTGTCCACCCTTGTAATGAACTTTGGCTGAGCTTCAGCACTTCAAATCAAATTTAATAAAAAGAAAACAAAAAGCGTGCAAAGACAGGCAACAAATCTAGTGAAGGATCTGGAGAGCAATCTTTTGAGGAGCAGAAAAGGGAGATGGGATTGTTTAGCCTGGAAGAAAGGAGGTTCAGAGGAGACCTTATCACTCTCTGTGACTACCTGAAAGAAGGTTGTAGCAAGGTCAGGACTGGTCCCTTCTCCTGGGTAACAAGCAATATGACAAGAGGAAAAGCCTCAAGTTGTATCAGGGGAGGCTTAAATTGGATATCAAGGAAAATTTCTTCACCAAAAAAGTTAGGAAGCATTAGAATGGACTGTCCCGAAAAGTGGTTGGGTCACCACCCTAAAGAGGTGTGGCACTTAGGGACACAGTTTTGTGGTGAGCTTGGCAGTGTTAGGTTGGACTCTGTGATCTTGAAGGTCTTTTCCAACCTAAATGATTCTGTGATGCTGTGATTATTTTCAAACCACAAATGAGTGGTTTAAGAGACAAAGCTACATCAGATCTGAGCTACAAAAGATTCAGTTCCTCACTTTTACATCAAGCTGCCTTTGTCTTCATCCCTTGTTCCATTGTCTCGCAGGCATGGCAGAAGGCCATACTAATTTTGCTCCTGTAGCATCCAGTAGTTATAAACCCTTACTTCTGCTGAGACTCTTGGGTTTGACCCAGCTGAGCCAAACTCAGTTTGGGAGGACTCAAACTGGTAAATTTGCAACAGAGATTGTTTGGAATAATATTAATGGAACTGTTAATATAACTCAGAAGTTTCAACTTTTACATGAAAAATAGAGCATAGAGGTGGAATACTTTCATGATCTCCATGGAATTTTTCCTCAGGAACTGCAGTGGGTGGTTTCTGATATTGCTGTTGCTGAAGGCATACACTACACATAACTGAAGGTAACAAGACAAGCTTTTGAATGTGAGTCTCCTTTACAGACCTTCAAGTTGCTCTTTGGAAGAGCCAAGCTGCATATCATATCTCTTGCTGCTGTTGCACATGATCCCTACTATGGCATAAGTACCACTATAGAGGCCAAAATATTCAGGCAGTCCAAATGCAGAAGCCCAGCTTCCCATAAGGTTAGCTGCTGATCACTGCTAGGGAACAAAATCAGGTGACTAAAAATCACGTCCCAAATGAAAATTGTTTTGTTCATAGAACACAAAGACACCCAGTGCCTGCACTACTAGTTCCTGTGGCCCTTTGGTCATGACAAGACTGCATGAATAATTTACTCAAATTTTAATGGGGCCAGCACTTAGAGCAGTATCTGGTAGATTCCTATTTTATCTATTTTTCTATCTTTTTAACCTGCTGATATTTCAATCAGATGGTCAGACATGGGAGAAAAATGGATTCCCTTCCCGATGAAGACACACTGCTTTAAATAATCTAGTAGTTTATAGTAGCATCTTTTCCATGTGCTAGAGATGCTTATTAATTTGTTTCAGTTGGGCTCCTTCCTCTGTTCCTGCTTCCTTCTTACCCATGGGAAAAGTGACTATCTTCTTGTCACTTCTGCAATATTAATGTTTGCATTACTTGAAGAAAAAGAAATCAATGCTTTCCTGGTCTTCCTTCTCTGCTGGAAATAAAAAAAAAAAATCTTATTTCTTTTTATTTTGTCCCTTATATTTCTTTTCATGGCATATTTCAAGAACATATTTTTCATTCGAGAAATGGATATGTTTGAAATCCAGCGGTGAAACTCTGTCATAGCCTAACAAGTTGATTCTGGTATCACTTTGAAATCTATAAACACAAATGTGTAAAAGTCAAGCTCCTTTCATAGGAATCCTAATTTGTATTTTAACATATTCTGTGACACATTAATAGCTCAGATTGTACTTGCCAGGTAATAGAGCATCTTTTAGTGAATTCTTAATTTCATTACCTATATGAAAAAATATATTGTTCTGTATTTATATTAAATTTATTTTGCAGTTAAATGTTTTTTCCAAAAGATTTATTTGATCTGTAGGCTATATTCTGCCTTTCTGTCATGTACCCTGCAAAATGATAAATAGCATTTAAGATTCAGGCAGAACCTCATGAGTGGAAGAATAAATGTTTTTATTGAAACATATGGGCAAACAGGATCTCCTTGAGTGTGTAGCAGCAACAGTTTGGTTTTCTGGTACCTCAATACCCATGCTGGGAGACAAATTCTGTTGTCTGAGCTATCTCTGCTATGAATCTATTTTCCTTGGTTTTGACCCAAGGAAGGATATTTGGGAATCTGATAAAAAAAATAAAAGGAAAAGTGAAAGGAACTTGCAGAAAAAAAGTGTGCGATTTTGTATGATGGGATTTGGTTTTATTCTGGATTTGCTTTACCAAAAGGACTGAAAACATCAAGGGGTTTTCTCCCTGCAAGAAAGTACGGCCCAAATTCTCACAAAAGCTTTGAACTGGTGTCCACATAAGGATCTGTTCCAATATAAAGTCTGAATTTTCAGCTAGTAAAGATTGAGAGCAGCCAACTATTGTACTACTCTTTAATGACCTGCATCTTAAGAAGAGCACGGGGTAAATATGAGCAAATTGTGATGATGGCCTGCTTTCTTCTGAGCACTGTCTGCTGAGCTGCTCACCCACCTTGTGAAGATTAGTCTATGACTTTCTGCTAAGCTCTGAAAGTACACAACAGGCCTTAAATCTAGGGTGAACTAGAGGTCCTCTCTCTCCCCTCTGACACACACAGGCTATGAGAGAACATTTGACAATCTAGTTTCACCAGAGCTAATCACTTCTCTCTGCAGGGAAAGTCAGGCAAGTTTCTGTAGCTGTAAGTCAGCGTCGACACCAGCCATCTGGCTCCTCAATCTTTTCTAGTTTAATGGCACTTGCCTTCCATTAATTGTTCCAAGGCCGTTTCTATTTTCCATTAGCCCCTGCTCTTAAGCAGATGGCTTGAAACAAATATGTTCAACAATATAAGTAAATTTACAGGCAAGCAAGGGCTGTAGAGATGGCTGAAACTACCAAAGAAGATGGTTGACTTCATTCTGATGTGGACATTTATACGTGGATATGTGGATATTTATATCTTCCTTTGGACAGGACAGTTTTTCTTGATCTCCTTAGGCTCCCTGTGGCTGTGCTATACCTCCCTGTCATGAGGTCTCCACTTGTGTGCTAGTCTGAATTCTGCCCTTGTTTTTGAATATTATCAGAATCAAATTAATTCCTTACTCAGTGCCTGAACTTGCTTAATTTTTACAGAAAACTCAAGTACTCCTTTCCAAGTAATGACGTCTATATAAGTAGCGATAATAGGAAGTGTTCACCTTTAAATGTATTATAATTTTCAGAGAGCAGACAACAGGGAAATGTTTTCATTTGTATTTTTTGTTTCCTGCTACAATTGTCACTTTTTTTACCAGCTTTATAAACAACTAGTGCTTTTGCTACAGTGCTCCTTCATAAACCAAAATGCAGATCAGCAGAAAACATGACATGGTTAAACTGAAGGCAACAAAATTCTTGATGCAGTAGCAGATGGCTAATCAGGCAATATCACTGCAGGAGCAAATTATGTGCCACTGGCATCAGCACCTGTAGCTTTGTACCCAGGCTTTGGATAAGAAATGCCACGCAGTATGGCTTTAAGTTTATGTTCTGACTGTAATCACAAGACAGACATCTGCAAATACAGGTTCTGCTTTGAAAGTACAATTCAGTACTCAGGTAAAAAGGTTTGGGTGCAAATTTTGCCAGTATAGGTGTGATTTCTTTTTTCTTTTATTTTTGGAAGCAGAAGTTGGACTGTAGGACTGGTATGGGGAAGGGAGCAAGAAGATTTTTGTGAATATGTCTATTATGGTGGTTCATGATTCAAAGAGAACTGTACTTGTCTGCAATGACTCGGAGAGTATCTATATGGCCATGACTCTACACCTAGGGATGAACATGGACTTTCTAAATATGAGAGTGGCTCACAATAGAAGGCCCATTTAGGCCAGTGTTCGCCTCTTCATCCTGGGTGCTGCTGATCAGCAGCAGATATTTACACTGGAATATGAAAAGTAAGAGGAAAAGAGATATTCTTGCAGGGGTCAGAGGAAAATCTACTCTACTTCTGTTGTTTACTTGCACTGCACTTTCCTGTGTTGCATGAATATAATAGTTATTTTTGCTCATTACTATTTCCATTTCTTTGTCTTCCAAGTTTTTCTTGTATGGTGTTTAACACAACAGGAAATACACATCAGGATACGATGAAAATATAATTGTCTTTTGGAAGAGCTCTGTATCCTATTTCTTCATCTAGGTGTGCTGTTGTTTCTTTCTCCTCTGTTGCTAGTTCATCTGGGATACAGGAATACTCATTGACTTATTTTCAACAGAGAAGAGACAAATTAATTTTCTGCTACAGAAATCCAAATTATTGATGCAGAAAAGTCATTTAAATACTGTCCCCATCTCAACTGTGGGGGAGGATTGGTTACTGCAAACACAAATATGTCAATTTTACTCTCCTCATTAAAAATCCTGCTCTTTAGAATACATGTGGGTAAACAGAAGATAGGAGTTTTCCCAAAGGAAAGAAATCAAAATGTGGGCCAGATCAAACTTGTGCATATAGAATCATAAAATGGGTTGGAATAGAAGTAACACTGGAATATCATCTATTTCTGAACCCCCTGCCAGGAACACATTCCACAACACCAGCTTGTAGCCCTATCCACCCTGGCCTTGCACTTGGCCTTGTTGAACTTCATGAGGTTTACATGGGCCCAACTCAAGCCTTTTAAAGTCCCTCTGAATGCCCCTTGCCTGTATTGGGTCAACTCCACCACAGCTTGTCACCTGCAAACTTGCCAAGGACATCCTCGGTCTCGTTTTCCGTGTTGGAGATGACCATATTGAACAGCACTGGTCCCAGTATGGACCCTTGAGGAGCACTGCCTATATCTGGTTTCTACCACTACATTGAGCACTTGACTTTAGCTCCTGGGGTGCAGCGTTCCAGCTAAGTTCTTATCCATCTAACAGTCCATCCATCAAACCATATCTCTCCAATTTAGAGGTAAGATTGTTGTGGATTGCCATGTCAAAGGCCTTACAGAAGTCCAGGTAGATGGCATTCATAGCTCCTCCCCTGCCCACTGATGCTGTCATTCCATCGTCAGGCACAATTTGCCCTTTGTGAGGCCTTGTTGACTTTCTCTAATCATCTTCCTGTCTTCTGTGTTTCAACTCATGTACCAGGAGGACCTGTTCCATGGTCTTACTAAGTGCAGAGGGGAGGTTGACAGGGTGGTAGTTCTTTTTTACTTTTTTTTAAAAAATAAGTGTGAGGTTTTTTGCTTCTCCATTCACCAGGGACTTTGACTGACTGCTGTGACTTTTCAAAAATGAGGGAGAGTGTTTTGGCAGCTATATAATCCCATTCCCTCAGGGCCCTGGTACCCAGGATCCCATGAACTTCAGGTTCCTCAGGTGGCCTCAAACTGATATTCTCCTATGAGAGGAGACAATGGGGTCAACCTTTCCTCTTCACAGCCAGGGTGAAAGAGAAAAATTATATTACTTGGACAAGCAGTATTTAATTTTGATACTCTCTGCAAGGTCCTTTTCTGCTCATTACATGCAAATCAGAGCATCCCTTTTTTATCCTATTCCTGGGAGACTCACTTTCTGTGTGTCTTGCAAGGCTGTACTGTAAAAACTGCAGAGCATGATGATACAAAGATACAATCATGATGAATTAAGAAGGACTTGAAGAGGCAAGATTGAAAATTTGTGGGTCAAGATGAGAAACCTGAAGTTATTTTCAATTTTAATTTCAATGGGACACAGAAAACTCTTCTTGGAGTCATTTTCATGCCTATTTAGAGGACCATTTGTAGCTATTGCTCAGTTTATCCAAAACTGGGTTGGAAAACACCCTTGAGTTAGATGGGTCTGAGAATACAAAAATAAAAAAAAGGGTACTTATATATTCTGCATGTATGTATGTACCCACCCACAGACAAGGTTGTTATGGATGTGGTCTCATCTTCATGTGTCATTGCATTGAAGTTTCATCATCAGAATCTCAGAAAACCACCAGTCAACCAAGGCAGTGCCCACTCCAGCTCTGATCTGCTATAACTACTGATACCCACAGTGATTTTTTGCATGTACTTGAAATCTTGCGGTACGTGTGACATAGTCAGTGTTGGTGGGCACTCTGCTGCTGATCTGCCTAGTCTGCCTAGGGACTAGTGAACTGGCCTTATAATGAACATATTTCTTCCTTCAGGAAGGATGAAGATGTCTGTGGTGGCCAACCTGTATTTCTGCAGTGCCTGAGATGCATCTCATTAAACCATTCTGAGGGATGAGAGATTGCTCATCTTAAAAGGAAGTGATTCATGATGCTTTAGAAGCAACTTCTACTCAAATTCCATGCAGAAAACTGACACCCTCCTCATCACATAGAGGTGTGAAAGTATGGGTGCATGCTGCTCTCACAGCTCCTTCAAGAGCAAGAGCAACAGGTGATTGCTCATCCTCTTTGAAGGATCTCCATCCTTGTTCTATTAGCAGGACACACCTGGTGCTTCCACAAAGGGTTTTCATATAGAAAGTATTCTCAATAAATCTTCCATTCCTCTTGGTAACAGCAAGGTCCTAGTTTAAATGCTGCTCTAGGTTCAGGCTTTGCTGTTTCAAAAATGGACAGGATGTGACAGAGGATGATAGGTGCATAAATACCTGATGGAGAAGGCTAAGAAAGATTGAGCAAGAGACTTCTTAGAGGTATCCAGTGACAGGGCAATAGGCAATGGGCACAAACTGAAATACAGAGAATTCCGTGTAAAGAAAAAAATCTGTTATCCTAAGGACGACTGAACATCTGTGTAGAGAGATAGTGAGGTCTCCATCCTCAGAGATCTTAGAAAAGGTAGTGGATGGAATCTTAGGCAACTTTCTTTAGCTGATCCTGCTTTGTGTAGGGGAGGTTGACCTCAGAGGTCCCTTCCCACCTCAGTTATACTTTGACTCTGCAAATCACTACTTTTTGCAAATGCAGATGTTATGGGCATCTTACTTTTCTCTGCCTGTCCTATATATATTTCTGTTTTTATTAGATTTGAGTGACCATGCAGGTATGGCAGATGGATATGTCTGTTCTGTGAATTTTCCAATTCTTTGTACCAATGAGTTACTTATGATGGTCCTTTCTTGTGACCATAAAAGTGTTGTTTGAGATTCTGAAGTACATAACATTAAATGAGTGCATTTAGTTGCCTATTTCATCACAAGGCCATTGTAAAGTAGGAAAAAATATCTTGTGTTTGGTAAATTAGAAATTGTTAAAAGGGTGAACAGGGTAGCCATGCCCTGTGCTTGCTCTTTCTTTGTGGGAAATGCTGATTGAAAGTTATAAATGGAATATGTAGCTGGAGGAAACTCTTTGTGAGTACTGACATTTCTCTCTTCCATGAATCAGTGTGCACTGTCCTCGTGCTCAGCAGGAACAAATATCAGCCTCCACAGTCTCAAATGAAATGTAATTCCAGGTTGGCTGCTTGTAATAACTCCCCTCCAGATGACAGCCCTTAGGACAGAAAATAACATCAATACACTGAAGAACGGAAACTTTTGTCATCTTCAGATCTGAAGGTGTTGTATCAGTTGGTGTCAGTCCAGCCAGATGACCAGAATGGTGTATGTTCATCAGAGATGGTTTCCAGCCTCAGCTGGTGCTACAGGAACAGTGTGGAAACAGTGTTTACCTGTCATTTGCATTTCAGGTTAAGAAAGCACCATGCTGGCTGGAAGCCAGCACACTTGTGAGGTTCTAAGGGCATGAGAAAGGAGGGCTCCAGTTAATTCCAGGATGGAACTGGAACATGTGAGGAACATGGGATAACTATATTTCCACTCCTCTCCTTTGCTCTATTTAATGAGTTTGCTGGGCTCAGCATTATTTTACAAGTACTGCTAAGGGTGCCTTTTATCTGACGTCGTCTTTAACATGGGAGTGGGGGTAAACTGAGGTCTGTGCCATTTGATCTGTATGACACTGCTCACTGCCAGAGACAACTACCTTTCAAAGAGAGTCTGTGAAGTACTTACATCTCTTTCTTGACTTGCATCTTCTGTTATAAATACCTTGTACTCATGGTTTCATGAAAAATGATACATAAATCCTTTAACAAATGCAAACTGAAATTGTTAGCTCACAGTTTCCCCATTAGATAAATTAATCTATAATATCAGATTGATAGTAAGTGAAATTAATTTGTTGGATGTGTAAACTCAGACCAAAAGTCCATTTAGATCAATTGAAAGATTTCTATTGATTTCAGTACACTTTGGTTCACACCCTTTAAAGTGTAGCACACTGATCTAAACATCAGGGCATTCAGGTGTTTATCTAGTGGAAGTCAAAGAAGACAGACCACGTAGTGTCATTATACACACAGTTAGCTGCTGCTGATCTTAAAAAGAACTGATCTGCATTTGCTCAAGATTTTATGTGTAAGAGAGAAAATACATCCCCCAGAAACTGCTGGCCTGAAAAATGTTAATGAAAAATTATATCCTCTAATGAATGAAAAATAATGAAAATGTAATGAAGATTACATATATACTGCATGGTAAACAACCTCCTCCAAATTATTTTGGAGGGCCTTGTGGATGCTAACTCTGTAACAGAGAGCTTGTGAAACTGCAAGCCAGTCTTGCCTGAGAAGCTGGCCTGAGAAATTCATGGGAGGATTCAAAACAATCCTCAAAGACAGGGAACAGCCTTGCAGGTGTTGTTGTCTGTCTCTTGTTTTCTCTGTAGGAGAAAGTCAGGGGGTAGTGTACCCCACTGACCAATGATGGTAATGTAGCAGTTTACAAACCAATGAGAGTTTCCTTTCTGTACTTTCCACGGATCAGTCTATAAAACAGAGCTGAAGTAATAAACTACGAGACATTCTCCTGATCAACTCCCTAGAGAGTCTGTGCCATTCGTTCTCGCCGTTCCTAATAGAGCGACAGGGCCTAACTGCATAAAAAGAGGAAGTCAGATGTTCTTGCTAGCACCCACATCTTCATACGCAAAAGACAAAAGAGAGATAAGGTGGAAGACTGTGAATCCTGTACTTTAATTTAGAAGAAGGGAAGGAAAGGACAAGACGTTATGCATCACAAAGGTCTCAAACAAAGGTGGACTCACTGTGATATATAAAATTCTTAAAACTCAGTCATGATACACAGGAGTTTGAGCAGGTCCAGAGAAACCAATTTCAAAATCTTTATCATAGGCAATAAGATTAATAGGGGAAATGACTTCTATGAATTGCAAAAGTTTGTTTTCCTCTGAAATTATCAGCAGTTGGATTTTTCTGGCTAAGCATCATATTTGGCACCCATTGAAAACTCATTAATAGAAATATGGTTTGAAGAAGATAAACCTTTTCACAAATCCAAGTGAAACCTGCAGGAAAAAGAGCCTAAATACTGAGTAAATATTTTACTGGATATTTAAAAATATTCCTGTTTTCAGAAAATTAATTTTTTATTTCCAAAATATTTGAATTTGACACTCTTGAAGTGCAACTTTTCAAACTTTTGCTTTTAAAATATTATTCTTTATTAAAAAGTATCCTTGTATCAAAACCAAAAAAAGTCCAGATAATAAGTAACCCATAAACATAGAAAATAACACCCAGGGTGAGGGTGAAGGGGAGAGAGACGGCACAAATTTTACCATATCAGATATTATCAAGTACAAAAGCCCTGCAAAGAAAATACTCTGGGCTAATAGAAAGTCCTTTGAAGTCAGTGGGAGTCTTTTCATTTACTTCAAAGGGCTTTAGATCAGTCCTTATTACAACAGTATAAATAATGCAGTATGAGCACAGAGAATTGGGACTTTGCACATGGGTGTTATGAAATCTGGAATATTGACTCATTCTACATAAAATTGGTCATAATAACAATGGTTTAGAAAAAAGAAATCAGATACAATTAATCTAAGTAACAAAATTATTAAAGCTGTTAACTTTAGTGCTAATAATCTTGATTAGGCTGTTAACTTTGCTGGTAGTAGTTTAGTAGACAAAGAAAAGATTTCCTTTTTGACTACCCATAGTTTCCATTCTACTGCACATATTCTTGGAGAAAAAATATAAAAAAAGAAAAAAATTGGCAGTTTAGGCCAGATTTTTAAATGCTTATTTTTTTTGTGCATTCTACTTGTAGATTAGTTTAGCCCTGACTCTCAGATTATGTAATGGGACATTTATACAAAAAATTGATCCTTTACGTAGGAATGAATTGTAGTGTCATACCATAGAACTGAGTACTTTGTCTATTCTTTTACACTGGTCTTTTTGATGAAATCTTTCTAATATCTTTGTTTTCAATCATTACTTCATATTTCTCTTCTGTCCTTCTCCTACATTTAATAGTAACTTTGCTTTTGGCTTTGTTTTCACTGTTACATTTCAGTGCTGTGCTATTTTGCCTTCGTATCAACACAAATTCCATCACCTCACAAAGGAGCTGTGATTAAATAATAACTGAGAGTCTCATGAAGTATTCATTAGTTCTGTGTATGTCAGAGTCACACTGTGGTACTCCCACAGATGATAATTTGAGAGGTATGGAAGGGGTATAACCTGCACATCGCTATCAAATTTAGCAAGTGCAGAGAGAGCAGAATTACAGTTCCTTGATACCTAAACTGTGCCCTGATTCAGCAAAGCATTTGAACCCATGTTTAATCTTGTATGTACACCTTGATTCTCTTGAACCACTGCACAATGCAGATTTAAATTCTCTGATGAATATGGAATAAATATATGCTTTAAAACAAAGCATGCTTCTTAAGTTCATTTATTAAAACAGTTTTCCATGGTGAGCTTGGAAAAGCCTTTCTCCAATTTTCTTCCTAGAAGCCCCCTTTTTGAGTTGCATTTTTTTGGGTTTTGAGGGGTTTTTGTTTATTTGTCCATTTGTGTGTTTAGCATTCTTACTTTTAATATCAGAATATAAATTATAATAGAGATTAATGCTGTCAAGTCAATTTGTACATGTCTCAAGTGTTTGGTAAAGAAAACCTGACCTTTATTCTAAATTATGCAGGGAGAGTGTCTCAGCTTAGACTGCAATAAAGTTTTCAACCCCTTATGACTCCTTTTATTACCTTTCAAACTCCTTTAGGAATCAAGTCCAGGTGTTTCACAAACCTTTCCTCACTCCAGATGCCTCACTGGAAATCAGTTTGACTCTCTGCTGAGAATGTTTTTGACCAGTGTCCCTTAGCATATCCCACTTTGTCTGGATGGACTTTGATTTCCCCTGAATTTACACATTTCCCAGGGGAAGCGTATCCTCCCTTGCAGTGAGCTTCAGCACATTTCCATGGCCACTGGCCTGAGACAGATGGTGAGAACCAGCAGCCACACTTGCCAGTGGTACTTCATGAGCCAATGCTGACTTGCTAGAGAGAGGACACAAAGTAACACATATTTTACATCCCAGTTGACAATTCTGATGCTGCTCCGTCAAATAAGTAACTGGATCCACATTTATCAATGGGTAATTTAATTTCACTGGGCACATTACTGCTTGAAATGCCAGAGCTGGGTTGTGTTGGAAAGCACCTGGATGGATACAGCCCTAATTTAGAGCCCCACTGAACATAGACATGTGAATTTGCCTTAGATTTGTTTTGCATATTTGTTATTAAAGATAATTAATTTATCTTTACCTTTTTGCTCTGAGAAAGACCAAGCTTATTTGAAGCTTATTTCTATTATGAAATAGATGTGATTGAATAACTTGTATACTCCTACTTTAAAAAATACTCACTTTACAGAAGAAAATCCTTTCCAGAAGAAAATGGCCCCTACCCTCCTCCAAATAAAACCAGAAAACTCCTGATTTCCCACTGTAAATAAATTATAATTTCAGTGAATTCTGAGAAATTGTAAATTTAAAGAAATAATGCTCATCTAAATGCCTCTTCTGTTTTTCTGATTGCCTTTTCCTAATTCTCTTTTTTTTTCTTCATCTGATTGTTTTTATTATTTTCCCTCTGGTCTTGTATCTTTTTGAACAAACACACTCTGTCCTCCTTCTTTCTCTTTTCCTACTCGTCCCCTCCTTTCTTTAACTTCCCTGATTTTACTGCTCTTTCCTTCCACCTCATCTCCTCTAACTCCACAATCTCATTTCAGTAATGGCTGGTATTGCTGCTTTCACTCTCTGCCCACGTATCAGAATGGAATCAATTCATCAGGTTTCCTGATTGAAGACTCTTCCATCTCTACAAAAACTTTGGCTTGAAAGTGATACTATGCTGTATCAGCTGTAGTTGTCAAATCCTGGCACCATGACAACTGGTGGCACATTGGTTTTATTCTTAATTTCTGTTCACAGAAAGGAATCTTCATTGAAAATACTATGTGTAGGTTTCAGGAAAAAAAAACTCTCTGTAATTGTTCCTGCAAAAACCTTAAGTGCAGCTTATCATTCACGTGATATGTTCAGGAAATAATAGA
This sequence comes from Pseudopodoces humilis, assembly GCF_049639895.1. Taxonomy (NCBI): domain Eukaryota; kingdom Metazoa; phylum Chordata; class Aves; order Passeriformes; family Paridae; genus Pseudopodoces; species Pseudopodoces humilis. The sequence continues at coordinate 54,896,266 of NC_142205.1, forward strand.
TTAAGTACTTCAATATGTAAGCATATATAAATATGGGGGGCATTTTACAGAAGATGACTCCCATGCTTCCTGTTTTTGGATAATAATGCCCAGGAATTCAAATACTCTATGCCAATTTTCACCATGTAGTGGGTTTTTATGGTGGCAGTGGGTTTGTTTTTTTTTTTTTAATCCTGTCACCGGATTACAAAACAAACTCTATTGATTACAAAAGAAATCTTCTGCTAGTCACATGAATCCAGGAGTTCAGGGTAAATAGTCAAGGATAAACACCTTGATAAAATGAGGTGTTATCATGACTGCTAATTTTTTTCCCAGAATGAATTCTGAAGCTGTGAGTGGCAAATTAAGAAATAACAAAGAAACTATAAAGCAACACATTTAAAGATTTCACGCTTTTGTCAGTAGAGCTTAACAGCATTAATACTTATGTCAGCAAAGGTCTGTGTCCTACAGCAGTTTAGTCACATCTGTCACAGTGAAAATCTCATCTTGTGTTTCACGTGTGATTTCTGTGTTCCACAAGATGATTGCATAGATCAGTCAAACTTCCCATAAAAACCAAGATCCTGCTACTCCTTTCAGCTGATCCACTGCTCCTTTTCTGTTCATCAGAGAATGAACAGGAGAATACATATTGATTGGGTCCCATTACCATTAACCTCTGTAGCCTCTTTACACCTGGTAACCACTACATTTTGGAAGAGGGAGGGGTTTTCTGTGCAACACATGGTTTAGAGCTCTTTCTTTCCATGTTGTTTTTTTTCCCGATATCTCCTGCTTTAACAAGGGTAACTCAGTTTTGAGCAAGAAACCTGTGTCTGACAGTACTGACACAGGTGCTATTTTAAACTCCCTTTATTCTTCAAAACATGTAGAGGTTAATTAGCCTTTACAGCTGAATAAAACTGGATATGTTAGGAGAGGGCCATGATCAAAAAGCTTGTGAAAAAATTTATGACTGACGGGACAATATTCCATGACAACATTTATTTTTACACATCTAGTTGGCCTCCTGACACCATGTTTAGAACTCAGGTTAAACATTGCATATCTCATTAGGAACTGGATGCTGGGCATGCTCTGCAAGAACATTGAAGTTTAGGATCTAATAACATCCATCTACTCCATTTTCCCTCACTTTTACTTCAACAAAAGATTCTCCCATTTTGCTCTTGCACCAACTCAAGATTCTAGATCTGCAAAAACTGTACTACTGTAGAGTTCTACTATCTGTGCTTTGTTAGCCTGGCAAAATGTGACAGAAATAAGTCTCTGAAAAGTGCTTGAGGTAAAATCTGAGCATATTTGATGATGACAATAATAATAATAATAGATTAGTATTATATAACTTTTATTCATCCCATCCTCTAGTGAGAAAAAAAATAAATTTGATTGCTTTATATCTTCTCAGACAGGGTATTCTCCCCCTCTACATCAGTGGAAGGGAACAATCTCCAAAGAACAAAGTGCTTAGGGGATCAATATCCTAAATAAAAATAATGTAATTATTCTATAAGGGTTATTATAGAGTTAATATGTGTTCTGGAGGTCTTAGGATACAAGAATCTCCTTCCTGTGGCATGCTTTCTGAGAGGGTAAGTAAGAACACTGTGGCAAAACAGCTTAAATTGAAACCTGAGAAATATTATTGCCTGTAGCTTTTTTGAGGGAGGCGATCTTTGAGCTCTCCAAAATGATGGCGTGTAACTGTATGGACAGAAATATATACAGGGATATGGGACATAGAAAGCATTCATAAACACAGCTGTAGTAGTTGTGATCACAGGTCCAATCTAGTGCCATTTTCTGTCATCAGTAAAGCATATATGACACTTTCCAGCTCTTGGACCACATGCACAGCAGGTATTTTACTGACATAGTTTATCTGTTTGTCTAGAAAGGTCTTCATGGTTCTTTCTTCCAAGCCTTTCATTCCATCTATCCCTGAACTCCTGACAACCTCCTCCAGAAACAATGTCCTTTGGAAGGATGTTGAGCAAGTTATTCTACCACCCATTGCCTGAAGAACCACTTCCTTTAATTTGTGGCTTTGCTGTCCTCATTT